>NW_023665601.1:713524-1070286 GCF_014743375.2 Drosophila subpulchrella | reverse complement strand
GATCAAATTCTCTGCTGGATTGCTAAACGGATTACGCTGCAGTTTTGGGGCTCGCCGGGTGTTGACCGGATGGTTTTGTGTACATTAGCTGGACCCAGCTTAGTTTATGTTAGGAGGACCGCGGCGCAATTGAATCTTAATAATGAACTTCGATTGAAGTGGGGGAGCTAATTGGGATTCTGTGGGAACGCTGAGTAAGGGGTTCCCAGCTAAAAATTGTTTATAAGAAATTGTTTACGACTTGGGTAAGGCGGCTGGGCGCTCGAGCTGGAAGGCGTTTTTTTGGATTTTTCTCCATTTAGTAGCCTAATAAAACAAGTACTTTCTGGGCTTATAGTGCCATAATTATTAAATATTTCTGTCTTAAAATTAGAAATTACATAATATCTATTGTTACATTTAGCGACATGATTATCAATTAACAGTTTTCCATCATTGTGTGAGATGGATCTTGCGTTATACACTTCGCAACGGTTTGTTATGATGGGTGTGGTGTAGTATGGCGATTTTAAATTTTGATATATCTAATATGTCAGTAATTACTACAGGTTTCTGTTCGTGTTTATATATTTCTTGGATTACTTCAGCGTTTAGAATTTTAGTGTTGAAAACATCTATTTTTTTTATCAAATCATCATGATCGGGAGTGCCTGCTATCCATTTGCAAATTCATTGATTCCTCTTTTTGCCCTACTTGGTAAAATTTGTGAGAGAAGCATTTTAATAATATCTAAATCATAGGAAATTTCCCACTGTAAATTCTGATTACTTTTGTTTATGTGTGTTGATTCGAGTTTGATTATGTCTTTATACAAACTTAAATTAGTTATATGAAATAGGTCAGCGTATGAATCATAAATGAGAATGTCTTTTGTATCCTTGTAGAGGAAAAAATCATGGTTCGTGTAATCCATTATTTCGGAATTGGTGGCCGCTACTATCAATAATACAAATATTATTGAATTCATTTTCTGTAATTTAAGACAAACTGTGTTTAAGATTTGATGTTATCTTTATGAATCGTACGATTTCTATTTTTTATGATAACCTTATTATGTAAATTCTCCTTAGCTACTTGTTATACCCGTTACTCGTAGAGTAAAAGGGTTACTAGATTCGTCGGAAAGTATGTAACAGGCAGAAGGAAGCGTTTCCGACCCCATAAAGTATATATATTCTTGATCAGGATCACTAGCCAAGTCGATCTAGCCATGTCCGTCTGTCTGCGTGTCCGGATGAACGCTGAGATCCCGGAAACTATGAGAGCTAGGCTATTGAGATTTGGTGCGCAAATTCCTGAGCTTCTTACGCAGCGAAAGTTTGTTTCAGTAGACTGCCACGCCCACTCGAACGCCCACAAACCGCCCAAAACTGTGGCTCCTACAGTTTTGATGCTAGATAAAAAATTTTAACTGAAATGTAATGGTCTCGTCAATACCTATTGATTGATTCAACAAAAATGTTTCCACGCCCACCTTAACGCCCACAAACCGCCAACAAACTTCAAAAAATCGTAAGTATGAACGCGGATATCTCGGAAACTATAAAAGATAGAGAATTGGGATTTCAGATTTAGATTCCGTAGCCTTGTACGCAGCGCAAGTTTATTATTCGAATATGCCACGCCCACTCTAACGCCCACAAACCGCCAGGCCTGTGGCGCCCACAATTTTCATGTTAGATAACAAATTTTAACTGAAATGTATTGGTCGCGTTAATACCTATCGATTGATCCAAAAAAATGTTGCCACGCCCACCCTAACGCCCATAACGCTTAAGTCTGCCTACCGCCGGTAGGTGGCGCATTTCAGCCTCGCTTTGCTGCTTGCATATCTCCATTTCCCTTTGGTCCCTTTAGCTGAGTAACGGGTATCTGATAGTCGAGGTACTCGACTACAGCGTTCTTCCTTGTTTTTTATATCTAGAGTTAAGCTTATTCCTTTCCCCGTGTTTTTTCTCATAAATGACTTCCCCTACGAGATAGTCCTTTTCCTTTCTACCTTTGTTGTGAGAACTTAACATTTTCTCTTGTGCCTGTTATAATAACTGTGGAATTGTATCATGTTCGATTTTATTGTATAATATATCGTACGGTCGTTGGTTGGTAATGGAATGTATAGTCATGTTATATTTCTGAGCTGCTCTAATTATAACTTCAGAGTAATCAACTAAGTTAAGTTCATCTTTAATGCAACGAGCAATTTCTGTAAGGTTTGAATGAGCCCTTTCTATTTGTCCATTGGACGTACTATGGCGAGGATCCGCGAAATATAAATTAATAACGCATCTTTGTGCGAAGGATTTAAATTGTGTTGATGAAAAACTAGGCTCGTTATCCATCATTAAAGTTTTAGCAAGTGGAAAATGTTGCAACATTTCTGAAATTTTGGTTTCTATATTGAGTTTATTTTGGATCTCCTTTACAACTAAGTATTTTGAATATGAATCAATACAAGTAATAAACATTAAATTCTGAGCGTAAAAATGTCGATATGCAGATTTTCTCCTTCTTTATTTGGGATGGGTGCTTGACCAATAGGAATTAGTACTGGGTGTCTATTATATTTGTTACTATTACAAGTTGTACAGTTTTTTATGTACTCCTGTAGTTTTTTGTTCAAATTTGGCCAATAGTATAGTCTGTTAATTTGTTTGTAATTTTCGTCCAGTCCTCTGTGTGCTCTACAATGAGTTTCTTCGATTATTAATGCTCTGTCTTCAGGGTTTTCTACATCTTGGACGAATATTTTTGTATATAAGAATTTATTTGTGAAATTTTCTTAAAGTGGATTTTGAATTTTGTATAAGTCTTCTAAAGTACAGTAAACACCTATAGTTACATTAGGAGGAATATATTCCCTTAAAACTTATACCAAATTTTCCGGGGTATCAAATTCTATTATATGTCTTGTATTTCCGAATATATTGACCATCTCATGTATTGTACACCTCCCCGTTGCTATTAGCAATTGTTGCCTAAACTGGTTTAAGGGTTTTCGGGTTTCTTGTATAACATTCTCAAAACTACTCTCTGCTGAATTCTGAGTGTTTTGATCTCGTTACTGTCAGTAAGGTTGTTAATTTGAATTCTTGATAAGGCGTCAGCAACTACATTGGTAGATCCTGGCCTATAAATTATTTTGGGAGAGTAACTTTCGATGAATGAGTACCATCTTTTCATCTCGATGTTTGGATTTTTTTTAAAGATCGAGAAAGACAGGGGTTGATGATCTGTATAGATTTCTATGTTGTTAACGCCGTATAAATAGTTTCGCAAATTTTTAAATGCCCAAACTATTGCTAAAAATTTTTTTTATTGGTTACATGTATTTGTTCGGCTTTAGTTAGAGTTTTTGAAATAAAGGTTATTGGTTTTCCTTCCTGAAAAAGAACAGCACCACCAATAGCTAGACCGATGCGTCCGGTCGTTAAAGAGAATTTTTATACCCGTTACTCGCAGTGTAAAAGGGTATACCCGTTACTCGTAGTGTAAAAGGGTATACTAGATTCGTCGGAAAGTATGTAACAGGCAGAAGGAAGCGTTTCCGACCCCATAAAGTATATATTCATGATCAGGATCACTAGCCGAGTCGATCTAGCCATGTCCGTCTGTCTGTCTGTCCGGATGAACGCTGAGATCTCGGAAACTATGAGAGCTAGGCTATTGAGATTGGCGTGCTGATTCCTGAGCTTCTTACGCAGCGAAAGTTTGTTTCAGTAGAGTGCCACGCTCTTCTAACGCCCACAAATCGCCCAAAACTGTGGCTCCTACAGTTTTGATGCTAGAATAAAAATTTTAACTGAAATGTATTGTTCTCATCAATTCCTATCGATTGATAAAAAATAGTTTGCCACGCCCACTTTTACGCCCACAAACCGCCCACTAACTTCAAAAAATCGTTAATATGAACGTTGATATCTCGGAAACTATCAAGGATAGAGAATTGGGATCTCAGATTTAAATTCCGTAGCCTTGTGCGCAGCGCAAGTTTGTTACGCAAATATGCCACGCCCACTCTAACGCCCACAAACCGCCCAATCCTGTGGCGCCCACAATTTTCATGCTAGATACAAAATTTTAACTGAACTGTATTGGTCTCGTCAATACCTATCGATTTACCCAAAAAAAATTTGCCAAGCCGACTCTAACGCCCACAACGCTTAAGTCTGTCCACCGCCGATAGGTGGCGCATATCAATCTCGCTTTGCTGCTTGCATATCTCCATTTTCCTTTGGTAACTTTAGCTGAGTAACGGGTATCTGATAGTCGAGGTACTCGACTACAGCGTTCTCCCTTGTTTATTATAATCAGGTTGTTCCAATTCGATTTGTGCAATTAAATTGTCTTAGAGCTCGGTAAAAGCTCTTACAGCTGAATCATCTAACTGTTTGGAAGTTTTACGGGACATTTTTTTGGATACTTTACCATTTTGACCTTCCAAATACTTTGTCAAAGGTTTTTCAATTTTTGCATATTTTTGCACTAATTTTCTGTAATAGCCGGTAAGGCCTAGGAAGCTTCTAAGCTCTCGAATGTTTTTTGGAATTGGATATTTTAAAATTGTAGATATTTTTTCGGGGTCTATTTTGATTACATTGTGAGAAACAACGTGACCCAGAAATGTGGTTTCTAATTTAAAGAACTTTGATTTTTCAATTGAAATTTTCATATTTGCGTTCAGCAATATATTAATTATGACGATTATTGCTTGTGGTGTTGTTCTATTGTTTTAAAAAATAGAATAATGTCATCCATATAAACATGACATGTTTTTCCTACCATCTACCATCCATTACACGTTGGAATATTCTGGGAGCGTTCGTTAGCCCAAATGGCATTCTCAAGAATTCATATTTTCCGTTATTTATAGAAAATGAGGTTTTTTCAATGTCTGTTTCTTTCATTAAAGTCTGGCGAAACCCAGACTCCAAGTCGATCGTGGAAAAGTATTTAGCTTTCCCAAGGTTTGACAAAATCACCAAAGGATCTTGCATTGGATATCTGTCCGGAATAGTGTTTTCATTTAGTTTTTTATAGTCTATAACTAATCTGAGTTTTGCGGTACCATCTTCATTAAAACCCCTTTTTGGTACCACTTAAACAGGAGAATTATAAGGGCTTTTACTTGGTCTTATAATTCCATCTTTCATCATGCGACTAACTTCAGAGTTTACGAAATCTGAAGCCGATAGAGCATAGGGATACTGTTTGCTATAAATAGCTCTATCATTTTCGGTGTTTATTTCACCGCGAATATCAGTCCTGAAAGGGACTTGCATGTTTATTTTCGAGTGCTCTTTATTGATAATATTTACTTTCTCATTTTCCAAATACATTCTTTGGTTTGGAGTTGATTCACTCATATTGTTTATTTTAGTTTTGTCGGATACTTAAACGACGGCGTGTTCAGGATATTTAAAACCCAAACTTGTTTTGCTTTGGTTTGCCTCTTCAGACTCAGTAGTATGGTATATAGTATATTAATGGCCCCAAGCCCCCCCTCCCCCTCATTAACCTATGCGGGTTCTGGGACAATTAGCATAATCCAATAAATTAAGTGATTTTAATGGACTTTGAACTCATAAAAATGTCACGATCATGTCTATAAATAGTATACTTAATTGCCCCCCCATCGCCCCCACATCCCCATGTGACAATATTGATCATGTATCCTTCCCCTCATTATGTGCAATTAATAGTCAGGTGAGAAAGGTGCACGTGTGAAAGGTCGCACAACCATAGTATCCAAAGGTTATTATCTTACAGGAACATATCCGATCATGTTGGGGAAAGGTGTGATCACGTACCCTTTTGCCTCATTATCACAGGTGTTGCTGTGCACGTGTGAAAGGTCGCACACCCAAAGTATTCAAAGATGGTTATCTTAGAGGAACATGTCCGATCATGTTGGGGAATAATGTTTTCTATGATTGTAAAACTAATTTAGAAATCAAAAGAACCTCAATAAAATAAATCTCACAAGTTAATGATTCTCAGATGTGAAATATTTTCAGACACACATTTTTGTTTCCGCCCCAGAACGTTTAACTGGTAAATTCTCTAAGATTCTCTCCTTTCCACAAATGGGTCATAAACATGTCATAAAAGGGATTCAAGCAAGAGCTACCCGAACATGCGCACCTGTCCATTACCTGACCGCAATAAAAGGGACACATGCACAAGCCTGAAGGCGCACGCTCATTGACAAGATCATGGGCCTCACGCCAACGACCTCACGGCTGACTGCTAGCTCTAATACGTTCCCATAATAGGGGTTGAAATCACGACCGCGCAACAACTCGCAAGTAGCCGGCATATCTCAGTCAAGGAAATATTTTCCATTCTCCATACCTGTAAATTTAACTCGAAATAAAAAGTCAGAAGTGTATTTTGTAGCATAATAATACATTTATTCATTTATTTTGGTATTGCGAACGTGTTTTTTACGTTATTTAATCTTTTTCATTCTCTTTTCAAGATTATAGTATATATTCATAATGTTAAGTGCTTCCTTTTTGTAATCCGAAATTCGATGGCATACACAAGTATCAACTCCCTCGGTGGCTGCATCATTGCTCCACACGCAGGTGTTCATATGATTTCCATGAATAGATATTTTCATATTACCTCCATCACATTCAAAGAGTTTTGATTGTATGAACTGGAGCCGTACATAGTGTGCATTGAACAGAATTCCGTCAAATGCGTTCAGAAAATTATTTATTTTAACTGAATGCATGTTGTCTATCTAAGTCAACAATCTCGTCTTACACTTTTAAATATGGTTACACAACTTATAAGGAAATTTTATATAGGTTTTCATCTTCATCTTTTTCCCAAAGATGTGCATTCTCGAAATTCAACAAATGAAAATCTTTTATTTTTCCTTTTCTTTTACCCAAAGATGTACATTCTCGAAATTCAACAAATAAAAATCGTTGATTTTTCCCAAACTCGAAATGATTTTTACCAAACTGTCCCCTATTGGCTACCTGAGTATGATTGTGTGTATAAATTGACAAGATCTTTCCTTTCCCACCTGCAGCAAAGTATGTGCGACCTCTTCTAACCAACACTCTCCTTTATTCTATGATTTTGTGTCTCCTTTATCGATTTGATGGTGTCCTATTGGTTACACTTGTATCAAATATTTTTCAAAATCAATACTTCTCATCTCTTCTAACCAATGAATAATCGATGTAACCTACTAGAATTACCTAAGTTTTTGAATTTAAAAAAATCTTAAGTATGCACCTCTCATCTTCAATATTATCGTTCACGCCCACTTCAAACACTATAAATGATCGAGGACAATAGTTAGTCTTCCAAAAATAGTCTTGAAGTGGGATACTCTGCTACGTCAAACGCAACTTAAGTAAAAGTGAAAAAGTGATCGTGAAAAAAAGAGTTTAAACTAAAAGAATAAAATAAAATGAATAACCAAAATCAGTATTGTCAGTCCTGCAAGTGTTTCTTGCAAAAGAATAAGTGGGCAAACCATGTCCGTTCGGAGGTACATAAGCGAAATGCAATTCAACCCCTTGACGGAAGAGTCAAAAAAATTTCTGAGGGATTCAAGGGAAGAATACTGCATTACATGTATGTAAACGATGGATCGGACTTGATCTTACCTGAGAGTTTCTTGAATGAAGCTGGATTGTCACTGCTACCTCATCTCAGCATTCTATTAGAAAGTTATACTTCAGCAAAAGTCAACTTTGAATTGTTTGCAGAGTATATACTTTTTAAAGATGATTCTGAGGAAATTGAAATGAAAAGCTTTCAAAGTAAAATGACGATCATGAATAAAGATTCTGATTTAGAATACATCTTTCATGAACATACCATGGAAATAATTTCTAAAACTCAAGAATTTCAAGAGAGAGACAGCGGATGGTCTCTTATAAAATTGATTCGCTTGGAAATGAATGTGAACCACTATACACCGATGGCTGGTTCGTCCTTTATACCACTACCTCGTTTCCTTTTGACAAAAAAAGCAATAGTCAATGTTTGTAATGAAAATGATCAATATTGTTTTAAATGGGCGTTGATTTCTGCCTTAAAAATTGTTAACAGGCCCCAAAGATGTTCGGCATATAATATTGATATATCGCTGGAGATAATTTATATAAGTGATGAAATAAAATTAGATTTCACAGGGTTGACTTTCCCCCTTGAAATAAAATGTATTAAGCATTTTTTAAAAAAGAATACTCATATGAGTTTGAACGTATTCGGATACAATGAAGAGACGAGGGAAATAATTGGACCACTTTTTCAATCGGAAGTGGAAAAACCTCTTCATATCAATATGATGTTTTTGGAAGACGGTGGGAATGGACATTACATGTACATTAAAAATATTTCAAGGTAAATTCTCTTAGTCATTTTATCTCTTTTAAGCAATTAAATAATGTGTATATAATTCTCTTTCAAAGACTAATGACTGCGCAAAGAGGAAATCAAAGGAGGGCGCAATTTTTCTGCAATGTGTGCTTGAATTTTTCCGGAACCCAGGAAGCTGCATTGAAACACAAGACGCTCTGCAGTAGGAAGGTTTCAAAGATGCCGCACCCCCAAAATAATACACTGAAATTTACCCAAACTCAACATCAGCTTCAAGTTCCATTTGTTGTCTACGCGGATTTTGAATGCATTCTGGAACCAAAAAATCTTGAAGTGAGCCCCAAATTATTTAATATTAATGAACATATTCCAATATCATATGCGTATTATATAAAGTGTGCTTTTGATTCTAAACTAGATAAATTTGTTTTAGAAACAGGAAAAAATTCAGGAATAAGTTTTGTAAATTCATTGATAAAAGATTTAACTAAATTGAGTGATGACTACTTACATAAAATAGTTCCTATGAAAATGACTTTGAATGACCAGCAAAAATTTGATAATTCATTGAATTGTTCTATTTGTCAGACAGTTTTAGGGACTGATAGGGTTAGAGATCATTGTCATTTCACAGGTCGCTTTAGAGGTGCAGCCCACTCTAAATGTAACTTGGATTATAAAGTTAACAAATTCATACCAGTATTTTTTCATAATTTTTCGAAATACGACTGTCATTTATTTATACAAGAGTTGGGAAAGATTCCCGGTGAAATTTCCGTAATTCCAATAAATAAGGAAAACTATATTTCTGTTTCTAAAATAATTAAATGCTTTAGTGGAAATAGTTTTGAAATTCGTTTTCTGGATACGTATAGATTTATGCCATCAAGTTTAGATACCCTAGCTTCTAATTTAGTTGATGATCAAATGAATACTGTAAAGTCATTTTTTAGTAATGATATTGAATTTCAACTAATGCGTAAGAAGGGTATATTTCCCTATGAATATTTAGATTCCGCTAGTAGACTCGAGGAAACTTCCCTCCCACCAAGGGAAGCATTCTATAGTAATTTAACGGAAAGGGAATGCTCTCAGGAAGATTATGATCACGCTCTTAAAGTTTGGTCCCATTTCTCATGTTCAACTCTTAAAGATTATTTAGAACTATATTTAAAAACTGATGTATTCCTTTTAACTGACATTTTTGAAAACTTCCGAAAAATTTGTATGCAAATTTATTCACTTGACCCAGCTCAGTATTTTACGACACCAGGTCTATCTTGGGAAGCAATGTTGAAAACTACAAATATTCAACTTGAATTGCTGACAGATATAGATATGTATAGATTTATTCAAAGTAGCATTCGAGGTGGTTTAGTTCAATGTTGTCATAGATATACAAAAGCAAATAATAAGTATTTGTCAGATTATGATTCCTCGAAGGAGTCTTCATTTTTAATGTATGTGGATGCGAATAACTTGTATGGTTGGGCAATGTCACAACCTTTACCATATAAAGACTTTAAGTGGATGTCTACTACAGACATAGACAATTTTAATATTCATAATATTCCATTTGATAGCAACTACGGTTATTTTTTGGAAGTGGACTTAATATATCCATACCGTTTACATGATCTTCATAATGATCTTCCATTTTGTCCGTCAAATTGTCTGGCCTCAAAAGAGGATAAGGTAAAACAATTAATTGCTGACCTGGGAAATAAGAAAAATTATGTAATACATTATAGGAATTTGCAACAATGTATACAGAATGGGTTAGTACTGAAAAAGATTCATAGAGGAGTTCAATTCTTACAAAAACCTTGGTTAAAGAATTACATTGATCTAAATACTTTACACAGGCAAAATGCAAAAAATAAATTTGAAAAAGATTTTTTTAAATTAATGAATAATTCTGTTTACGGAAAAACAATGGAAGATCCCGAGCGCAGGGTTGATATTAAGCTTATTGGCACATGGGAAGCTCCGGATAGCTCGAAGACTGGACGAAAAGCACATTGTGCCAAAACTTTAATTTCAAAATCCAATTTTCATAGTGCAACTAAAATTAATGATAATTTCTATGCAATTCAAATGAAAAGATTGTCCGTTCTATTTAATAAGCCAATGTATTTAGGACTTGCAGTATTAGACTTATCGAAATGGAAAATGTATGATTTTCACTATCAATATATGAAGCCAAAATTTCAGGAAAAGTTACTCTTAAATTATGTGGATACTGATTCATTTATCTATACAATAAAAACTGAAGATTTTTATAAAGATATTCGTAACGATCTTGAAGCAAAATTTGATACATCGGACTATTCAGATGAAAGAATTAATCTATATAACTTCAAAAGAGTTAACAAAAAAAGTTTAGGATTTTTTAAAGATGAACTTAACGGTAAACTCATGACAGAATTTGTAGGTCTGTGCTCAAAGGTTTATTGTTATAGAATAGATCAAGTTGAATCATCACATAATAAAGCAAAGGGAGTGAGTTCACGAAATCTTACAATTGAACACTATAAAAATGTTTTATTATCTGGGGCCTCACTATATGGTAATAGAACAATGTTTAGATCAAAAGCACACAAAATAACTACAGTTAAAGTAAATAAAAAAATTCTTTGTGGCAAAGATAATAAAAGAAAACGTAATGTTAATGAAACACAATTTTTAGAGTTAAGTAACGAAGACCATGGTACGACATCAATAAAACATCAGAGATTAATTGAAAAAGATATTTTAGAAAATGTTGAATGGTTAGAATCAAATTCACTTTGCTTGGGTGAGATGATACAAAATAATTATGTGAACGATGGAGAATCATTAGATAGTCTTAAATTTCAAAAGGAACATATTGAAAAATAACTATTTTATAAATCAGTTGAATTGGAGATGTTTTATTATGATCGAGACTTTGGAAAATATAAATGAAAATGATTTTGAGTTTGTAAAAAGTATTTTTATTATATTTAATTTTAGTTTAAGACATTGTACAAAAATATTAATATTAAACTTAATATAAGATAAGATAAATATATAAATAAAATTAATTAAATAAATCATTTATTATACTACAAAATGTCTTTTTTATTTATCCAGCTAGTCTTTGAAAACCCGAGCCACTTAACCAAAACTTTATTTCCTTTTCGCCTTACAACTTTTTCAACTAGGTATGTGTGGGGAAATCGTGTTTTTTTCAGTTCTTCTTTATAGAATCCGCCCTGAATCGGGCTACCATCTAAATCTTCAAGTAAGTATGTTTTAGGGTATGTATTCTTCACCTTTCTAATTTTAAAGATTTCAGTTGTATAGTTTGGTGTATACCCTTTCTCAAAGACATGTTTATATTTACTGATACGAACGTGGTCCCCCTTACGGAATTTACTTGCAACAAATATTTTCAGGTGATTATACGAAGTTTGTAATATTTGTTTTTCATTGGAGGAATTGACTTTACTTGGACTCATTTTTATTGTTCTATGCACTCTATTATTGTATTTATTAATTAATTGTTTATACATATCTATCCACTTATATTTTCCATTGAAACTAAACTCACGCCACATTAATTCTTTAAGAGTTCTATTGAAACGTTCAACTATGGATGCTTTTAGAGTACTGAAGGTTGAATAATGATTTATCCTATAACTTTTCATTAATACCTTAAATTTAGAATTAAAGAATTCAGTGCCATCATCAGTTTGCAGGTTTTTTGGTGTTCCATGACCCGATTTAAATATTCTCTCCATGGCTTGGGAAACATCATTTGCATTTTTTGATTTTAATGCCTCACCCCAAGCATATTTCGAAAATGTGTCTATAACAGTCAACAAGTATCGGTACCCATCATTAGATTTTGAAAAGGCTCCCATTTCAACCAAATCTGCTTGCCACAGATCGTTTATACCCCTTGTAATGACTCGTCTTCGTTGAAAGTTTTTTCGAGATGGTCCGTGCAACTCATTTACGATTTCTCGCTTAATCATATTCTTCTAATAGGCTGAAAAGCGACACCTTCTAACTCAATTGTGGTTTTTTTCGGTAATGATACCGGTTTGTTACATATTTAAATATATAGTCCTCAATGTTTTTAATCTTTTCCAGAATTTTGGCAAAAATTTGGTCAGCGCTGTCTGCCCTCTTATTATTCAATTCAATTTTATTTTCTAAGCTTGAAATTTTTGTGAGTCGACGATTAACATTTTGAGTTATAATTTTCCTTAAATCTTCTCCCAACTTTCCGAGAATCTCATCAGTATATTGTTTCGTTGCTAGATCATTGTTGTCTAAAGGCTTAGATCCGTTTTTGATACGTTTATTTTAAGCATTTAGATTACCGTCCTCATCGATGAATAACCCCTCAGTAGAATTAACACGTCTTTTCAAATTTTCTGATCGTTCCTTATCAACAGAAAAATGTCCAAACTTGTCGACAGACATGATGTTTATAAATGTAAAACATATTTGTCCTTCTTATTTATACCCATTAAAATATAATCCTTTCTTCACGCAATTCCTCTAATATTGAAAAAATTTCGTTATTGTGGCTGGTGTTACCCGCTCCTTTTGATGCTACTAAAATTTCCAACCGTTCGACTAACTCATTTACATCATTCCAATATACATAGTTTGGATTTGATTTCTGAAGAGTCATGTAACCAAAACCTGTTTTTGAGCGAAGTGGAGTAGATGTTGTAGGACTGAAATCTTTGTCTATCAACTTCTTAATAATATGGCTATATTTGTATGCTCGTGTACCCTTGATTCTGTTATTAGGTTTAAAGCCTACTCTATGTATATTCGTTTCTAAAATAATTTTTTTATACATTTTCAAGTCTTGATCATCATAGTTTTCAGGTTTACTAAGAAAAATTAGAGAGTACGGACCAGGAGTCAGATCACAACTCATTCCACCAGAAAATGTTATTTTATTATTTTTAATTTTTATTTCTTTATCTCCCAGTTTTAATGAATTGTTTGCAGTTTTTTTAGGTCCATAACCTTTATCCAACACATTTCCTCTGGTCAAATTACTGATATTAAAATCATAATTATAACTAGTGTTATTGTCTTCTAGCTCGGCATCCACACCCATATCGGCCTCTTCTGTATACATTGGTAAAGGTGTTGTCCCTTCTTCTTCTTCACTTTTTTCCGTCTCCTTTTTTTCATCTTCTATATCTTCCTCTATATTCGTCTGTGAAAAGAATTGATTATAGGAATCACTATCATCGAAAGACCTTGGTGGAGTTATGTTTCGATTAGACTGCAGATCTTTCTCATTAGTTGTAAAGTATAAATCGTCAAGCTCTCTCTCATCACCATCGTATGTTTTAATTTGCTTCATTTCACGCTTTACTTTTATACTATCTTTTACATTAGAAACCTTTTGTTTTTTATTTTCCTTAACAAGTTCATGTAAGGGTTCAGTAATAGGTTTAAAAGTCTCCTCCAATTGTAAATTAGTATGATTTTTGACTTGTTTGAGATCATCGAATTTTCGCTTCAAAGCAAATCTAGCTTTGGTTAACTGTGACAAAATATTCATTGTAGTATATTTTACAAACTTTATAGGTAAAAGATTTTAAATTTCCGAAATTTATGTAGTCACTCCTCAGTTACTAAACAATTACTGTTTAGGGAACGCCATAATCTGTAACATTTATACACCATTTCCGAATAAAAAAAGATTCGATACATTTTCTTCATTATATTTAAAAAAAGTGTATTTATTGTTATATTCTTAAAATCTCAATCTTTTTAATCATTACTGACTTATTTCTAAGTACAAATTGTCATTACTTTTATAAATATTAAATTTTCCATCAACCATTTCATTGATGATATCATCTTGAAGAGAGGTGTACCTTTCCGGCATGTACAGGATGTGTTCCTCCTACTCGAGAGCAATAGATTCTCCAACCTTTGTTGTTTTGCGCTCCGCCTTGAGGATCGGGAATCTTACATTTTCAGGCATCCTTGTCTTCGATAGCAGTGTCTTTTTATTAAATTTATTGAACTCCTTAATTACAATATTCATCTGGTTTTCCTGATTCATGATGGTTGTTGAGGTTTTTGGACTTGGTACAGTTGTTCCACGTTGTATTTAGCTGTATTTTGATGTTTACTACCTGTATAGCAGTTGTTCAGTACTTGTTTCGTACTTGCTTACTACTCGTTTTAGCTGGTTAATAGCTGTTATTAGATGGTTATTATCTGTTTAGTAGCTGTTAACTGGTTGTTTACTAGTTGTTATAAGCTGGTCACCAGCTGTTTTGAGCTGTTATGAGCTGTTATAGTTTTTTTGTTAAGAATGATCAAAAATTCTTGTCCTCTAGATGACGTTCGATGTGAAGTAAAAACTTAGACTGTGAATTTGAACGCGTGCAGGTCCACTTTTTATACTATACAGAGCTCACACATACACGTACCCATACATTGATTTTCACCCCCCAAATGTAAATTAACCATTTAAATATACCGGTTTTGACTCCACATCTTCTACGAAAGAAAGTAGAAAAGCGAGGCACAGGTGTCCACAGTTGTATGTATCAAAGTCTTGAACTCTATCGTAATTGTGTTGTATTCTATGACCCAAGTATTTCACAACTTCTCTAGGTGGCTGAAGATTTCCAAAACTATCGAAATAATGTATATTATTTTTATTTTTATTATATGCAACCCAATGTGTACCACTTGATCGTGAATTATCTAGGTTTACTATACCACACTCCCGACTTTTTGGTGCTTCTGGAAGTAGATCTCTCATAAACACTCCTCTAAAATGTGGGATATATTTCTTAGCAAAATGTATAATGTCTATATTTGATAGTGGTCTATTGGGTAGCAGAGAAATTAGTTTTTTCGCTTCTTAATTCCTTTCCCCTTACTGTAGGGCTTAAGAAAGAAACCATAACCCTTTCTATAGGGCTTGAGATATAATCCTTCTCCTACAGCAACACTTTCAATTTTCCTGTTGTGACGTTTTTTCTCCTCCATATCTTCTTTAGCCATTCTCGCATTGTTAATTGTTTTTGCAATTGCTGCACTACCACTTGCTAAACTACCAAGAGCGCTGAGGGCTGTCAAGATCGGCACGATTGGTAGAAAACCTCCAATTTTGGGTACATTAATAACACGAGGTACTTTAACATTTTTCTTAGAACCGATTGATTGATGAATTGATTTACGTGCAACTTTAATTGCACTCATAATGTCTAATGGTTTTTGTTTTTTTAATGTCTTAGTAGCAACATTAATAACAGTCGAAAGGTTTGTCTTCTTCATTTTATTCTTCAATATCTTTCTCTTTCCTTTCTTTTCCGTTTTATTCAATCCCATACCAAATTTTTTCTTGGCTTTCATTATATTTGTAACAAAGTATGCTGCTGCTTTTTCACCAAGACTGCTATCTGGTGCCTTGACACGCGACCAGGCTTTGTCAATTAATATGGAGTCTGCCCTATGTCGTTCACTCAATGCCTTGTTTTGAGAATATGCAATATCGTGCTCTTTGCAAGCTTCATCCAATGGGTTTATTCCTTGATCACCACGTTCCAACCGTTTCTGTAACTTTGTACCCGGTCCACAAAAATTATATCCCGGAATATGGGCTTCAAACGGTAATGTATTGATTAGCTTATCGACAAGACCACCACCGTGTTTACAATTAAAAATACGACTGATGCGATTATAAAAACGTTTCCCCATTTTATTGATGTTTAATCATGAAAGATTTCTCATTGAATGAGGTACATTAGATTAAGAGATGCGTTTAAGTCAAAAACAAAAAATTTTAGTTAGAAATATTAACGATGAAAACGAGAAAAATCTACCTCCACGACATAGTGCTCTCTTACCGAACACAATAAGGGCTCTAATTGTTGGGCCTTCGAATTGTGGTAAAACTAATATTATGTTAAGTCTAATAGAGAGTCCTAATGGATTAAAATTCGAAAATGTTTATATATTTTCAAAAAGTTTATATCAACCTAAATATGAGTACTTGGAGAAATTAATCAAACCGATTAAAGGAATGGGATATCTCCCATAATGAGGGTGTACTAGACCCCAGTGAAGCTAAAAATAATTCCATTATGATATTCGATGACGTAGCTTGTGAAAAACAAGATAACATAAGATCTTATTTTTGTATGGGTCGACATAAAAATATCGACTCTTTTTATTTATGTCAAACGTATAGTCATATACCTAAACATCTGATTCGTGACAATGCCAACTTTATTATAATGTTTAAACAAGATGATTTAAATATGCGGCATATATATCGGGACCATGCTAACACTGATATGAATTATGAAACATTTGTGAAAATTTGTCAAAAATGTTGGAAGGACAAGCACGGATTCCTATTAATTAGCAAGGATAACGAAATGGATAACGGAAGATACAGAAAAGGATTTTATCAATTTATTATGATTTAAGGAGTAATTTCAAGAGATTTCAATATGTCTAGATCACTTGCATTATCCTTGAATGGAAATAGTTCCATTATAAATACAAACTTTTTTCCACCTATCGAATTGAATGGTCGATATGAGTGTGCTCTTATCGATTTTAATATGTATAATTCGATTCCAAATATTGATGAAAAAAACAACCTCTTCCACATCGGCGATAAGGTTATTACAATTCCAACTGGATCATATGAATTGAATGATATCACCGATTTCATTTACAATAAACTAAAAGACTATAACCTTGAAAATACATTTAAAATTCAAAGTAATAATAATACACTTCAAGTTGAAATAACTACCATGCGAGAGTCAGTTTACTTTAATAAGGAAAGATCGGTTGGACAACTGTTTGGTTTCCATCAAAAAGTACTAGAACCACATCCTACAAAAACCTATCGATCAGATCAGACCGTGAACATATTAAAAATTAATACAATTCGTTTGGAATGTAATATAATCAGCGGTTCATATGTAGATAATACACCGAATCATACATTACATGAGTTTGGCATTAATGTTCCGCCTGGGTATAAAATGACAGTGACACCACATAACCTAATTTATTTACCAATCAACTGTGACGAAATAAGCACACTATCTATACGCATAGTTGATCAAAACGGTGATTTGGTGAATTTACGTGGTGAAAACGTTTCGATTCGCATGCACATTCGGTTAATAGAATGATTATTTATAATAAAAGACGTAGCTTAAGTCCTCAGCCAAGCATTACTAATTGTAAAGCTATAGAAAGAGGATCAACAGTAAAAAGAAGCTCACTTACTTTGAAAAATAAAGTATTTTTAAAGTCGTTAGGCTTGAAGCTTCGAGTATAATATAAAAGGTGGAAAGGAAAACAATGAACGAAATTTTAAATGTTCGAGAAAAGGTTTACTCAGATGAGAGTATTTCGAAGAAAGAGTTTCATACTTATTCATCGTATAATCAAACATTTAAACCAAACGATGAAATTCGAATTACTATTCAAAATCAAGACTTGTACGTGCTTCCTCACGAAAGTTACCTTAATTTTCAAGGAATTATTAGAAAAGATTCACCGAATGGACCTACAACTGATAATGTTACCACTTTTTTTAAAAATAATTGTATGGCTTACTTTTTGGATGAAATTAAGTACGAAATAAATGGATGTGAGATTGATAAAACACGATTTGTCGGTATGACTACAACCCTAAAAAATTATATATCTCTGGATAATCTTCAAAGTCAAAATCTATTAAATTCCGGATGGAGCAGTGGAGACGAAATTTCTACGGGACCCCACTTTAACTTTTCTGTACCATTAAAAAATTTGTTGGGATTTGCTGAGGATTATAAAAAAGTTTTGTTAAATTGTAAACACGAACTAGTGTTGATGCTAACTTAGAATCTTGGTGATGTGTTTGAACAAACCAGAAATGAACAAACTTTTAAGATGGAAAAAATTCCACATGTAACTCCGAGCGATTTTGCAAAAATTAAGATGTACGACATTATTAAAAGTGGTGTAAACCTACCAATCGCATTCCGGAGTTGGGATTCATATGTTAACCCCAAATTGGGGTATGGAAGTCAACACAGCTGGAATGTGAAATTGTCGGCTAACCGCGAAAAACCAAGATTTGCCATAATTGGATTTACACTAAATGGAGAACTTATCACAAATAACTTATCAATCTTGAAAGTTCACTTGAATTCTGAGTCATATCCATATGATAATCTGAATGTTGATTTTAGTAAGAATCAGTATGCACACCTATATGAAATGTATACAAGATTTCAATCTAGTTACTATAATCGTGAGTCACAACCATTTTTGACCCCAAATGAATTTAAATTGAAGGCCCCTATTATTGTGGTTGATCTTTCATATCAAAACGAATCAGTGAAAACTGGTCCTATTGATGTGAGAATTTCAATAGAACTGAAGACACCAAGTCATGAAAATACCCAAGCTTACTGTCTCCTCATACATGACCGTTTAGTTGAATATAACCCATTAAACGGACTAGTACAACGAGTTGTTTAACATTAGAAAAATGTTGAAAGATAGTGTTTCGATTGATGTTCAAGGTTTCTTTGATAACAATAATAATTTTATTCTAAAGGAAATCGGAATTGTATTCGAAAAAGAACCAAACTTGAATAATAGTTTTTTAATAGAACCACCATATGATTTTACTTTGCTAAATACAAAATCTCGAAAGACTGCCATTTGGTTAACCAATACACATCACAAAATTTTTTGGAACGATGGAGAAAATAGTTTTCCACAAGCTCGAAAGTATCTAAGGACAATTACAAGCGGAAAACAAATTATTTGTAAAGGTGTGGAAAAGAAACGATTTCTACAGAAGTTTTTTGGGAGTCGTCAGCTCATTAATATCGAGGAAATGGGCTGTCCGTCATTAAACAGGTTTAAAGGAAACCGGTTTCCCTATTGTGAAAAACACCTTAAGGGCGGGGTTTGTGCTCTTAACAATGCATACATTATTTTGACATTTTTTAAAAGTAGCTCCAAAACAATAAAATAATTTTTATACATCATTTTAAAGTTGAGACTAGATGTGTAAAGACCTACAAGAAAATAAAATTAACAAAATGAAATTTCATGAGGAAATTGACCAATTTATTAAAGAATTTAAAGGACAGATAATTGGTCAGCATTTTCAATATCTTCTAAACACAAAAACTATGTTCATGAATCGAGGTGGACATGAGCTCAAAACTACGAATTATGGTGAACACTTTACATTTTGTAATCCAGAAATGACGTCGGAAGCGTGCGCCTGCTTCTTCTATGCAAATCGCCGGAATCAAAGTAGAAAATTAATTTCTATATATAATAAAAATGTTCACAATACCAAAATAAATGAATAAATGTATTATTATGCTACAAAATACACTTCTGACTTTTTATTTCGAGTTAAATTTACAGGTATGGAGAATGGAAAATATTTCCTTGACTGAGATATGTCGGCTACTTGCGAGTTGTTGCGCGGTCGTGATTTCAACCCCTATTATGGGAACGTATTAGAGCTAGCAGTCAGCCGTGAGGTCGTTGGCGTGAGGCCCATGATCTTGTCAATGAGCGTGCGCCTTCAGGCTTGTGCATGTGTCCCTTTTATTGCGGTCAGGTAATGGACAGGTGCGCATGTTCGGGTAGCTCTTGCTTGAATCCCTTTTATGACATGTTTATGACCCATTTGTGGAAAGGAGAGAATCTTAGAGAATTTACCAGTTAAACGTTCTGGGGCGGAAACAAAAATGTGTGTTTGAAAATATTTCACATCTGAGAATCATTAACTTGTGAGATTTATTTTATTGAGGTTCTTTTGATTTCTAAATTAGTTTTACAATCATAGAAAACATTATTCCCCAACATGATCGGACATGTTCCTCTAAGATAACCATCTTTGAATACTTTGGGTGTGCGACCTTTCACACGTGCACAGCAACACCTGTGATAATGAGGCAAAAGGGTACGTGATCACACCTTTCCCCAACATGATCGGATATGTTCCTGTAAGATAATAACCTTTGGATACTATGGTTGTGCGACCTTTCACACGTGCACCTTTCTCACCTGACTATTAATTGCACATAATGAGGGGAAGGATACATGATCAATATTGTCACATGGGGATGTGGGGGCGATGGGGGGCAATTAAGTATACTATTTATAGACATGATCGTGACATTTTTATGAGTTCAAAGTCCATTAAAATCACTTAATTTATTGGATTATGCTAATTGTCCCAGAACCCGCATAGGTTAATGAGGGGGAGGGGGGGCTTGGGGCCATTAATATGCTAATTGTCCCAGAATCCGCGTTTCCATACTACTAGACTCAGTTCTGATTTTGGACTTTTCATCAAAGTATTTTCGTATAATAAATTCCTATAATGAAGGAATGGTTTTTTCTTCAGATAAGGAAAGTTGGTTAAGAGAAGTGTCATTATCATAAATCAATTTTTCTTCTTTGCCCCCATATCTTATTACTCCTTTTTCTGTGTCTATTACAGCTCCTATTTTATCAATAGGTTGTAACCTATTAGAAAGTCTGATTTTAACCCATCTATTTCATAAAATGTGGAACGCGTATCGAAGATCGATACCATGTGATAATATTCAATTATAGAATATCAATTTACCGTAGATACTCTTTTATATATACTTGTATATATATATCTTGTAGGAAGCTCGTTTTTGTTTATATAAATCCCTATTCTGATAAAGCGGGAGGTTGCTCCTGTGTCAATTAAAATTTTAAGTTTTTTATTTATCTTGCTTTCATATCTTGTTAAGTAGGGTAGTCCTACTCCGGATTCTGGCCTAAAAAATGGTCCTCTTCGATATTATTTAATTGCATAGTTTTATTAGCAGGTTGGTTAACCGTACCTGTTGGTTCTTTTTGTTCTGTGGATTATTTTGCGGAGTTGTTTGTGTCTCCTGCTTTTTATTTTGGTTGTATTTATTCTGGTTATAGTTGTTGTCGCTATAATTGTTATAACTTTGATTGTACTTTGGCCTATTCTGAATCTGTAAAGATTCATCTACTTCCATTGGTTCTGGCTTGTTTTGTTGAGCTTTATTAGAATTCCATTGATTATGGGAATTATATTGAGGATTATACTGTCTGCCCTGATTCCAATTATGATTTTTATTCTGATTATAATTGTTTCTATTTTGGCTATCGGGTTGGTTAAACCAAAATCAAATTGTTAGTATTCCTCTGATTACTATTATAGCTATTATGGTTACCTTACCTGGGATTTTTATTTGAGTTTTGGTGCCCGAATAAATTCGACTCATAATTCTTGCGCTGTGATGATGTAAAGTTTCTAATTCTTGTACTATTACCATAGCGTTCGGTAAGTCTGGTGGATTCATAGAAAATATGACGTCTGAGATATGGCCGTTGAGGCCTGTTATGAATACCCTTAGTGCTGTCTTTTTGTGTATTTCGTTCATTTCAGCAGTTAATGGTTTATTTCTGCCGTAAGTCAAAATGGTTTTATTTATTGGAAAGTTAGTTTTTTATTAACTAACCCATAATATTCCATTATGGACAGTTTCCCTTGACTTAACACTCCTAAGTCTTGTTCAATTATATGGATTGGACGTTTGTCGTTAAAATCAAAGTCCAACCTTGCCATTATGGCGTCAAAATTTAATACTGTCCCATTGAGTGTTAGGGCATCGTTTGCTGTACCAGTTATTTTGTTTCTTAGGATTGACAATGTAGAAAAGAATCTTTCGTTACCTCTAGCATGTTGCCCCATGGCTATTTCTGCTGATTCCCTCCAACTTACATATTTGTCTTCTTCTCCTTTAAATTCCCTGACTGATTTGATAATTTCGAATGAAGTTTCACATTTCATATTTGGGTCAATGACTTCTACTTGAAAATCTTCAACCTTTTTTATATTTTGAATTAGTTGTGCTTTTAAACTCATGATCTCATTTCTCAATGGATTCATCTCATTATTTACAATATGTCCGATTAAATCGCTCACTTGGTTATTAGCTTGGCTGCTAGAAGCCATTGCAGGTTTGTAGTATGCATGTATCATTGTAGCGAGTACCCACTGTACCGACACCAACATTGTGTTACAGTGTACTTAAACAAATACAAAAGTGCCGGCCGCTAAACTTTTGCGCCCAGCCGAAATATGAATGCGCCTCAGAGCCCAACTTATGGGAAGTGCTAGTGTCAGGATATTCCCATGGCCTGAGTGCAGACACATACAAGGCATGCATGTACAACTTCTCTCGCGCTCTCAGTGCTACCAGCACAAATACAATTGCGAGCATATACTTCGATATATAAGACGGCCGCTGCCAATGTTTGCAGGAAGCGCAGCCGCAAATAGCTAGCTGTAAGTCATTCATATTTTGACCATTGCTAAATAAAGATCTGCCCATGGCAGTTATAACAAATGACAAATCTTTCAATGCAAATATAATGGCAAACATAACATGGCGACCGTGACAGCGATATTGGACTCAAAAAAAAAAAAACAAAACAAAGTTGGAAGTGAAATAAACGCGAGGAAAGCCAGAAGAGAGCCGACCAAGCAGTTATGAAAGTTATGAAAATTTGACGCCACATCCATTTGTGTGAAAGAGTGCGAGCGAAAATGTTTACGTGAAACGACGTGTGTCCCTAGTATGACAGAAATGAGATATTCTGTCTAATGAGACGAGTACAAACAAAATTGGAGACCAAAAAGAGGAAGAGCAAGCGCCCACTATTTAAATGAAAGCAATCACCGCCTGTGCGAGGACCAGCACCGGCGCCGCTTAAAACCATAAGCCAAGGACTAGAAAAGGATAAGAAGTGTGGGAGGAATGGCAAATCCTCCTACACCTACGATGGAAAACAAAGAAGTATATTCGACGACCTACACCACCGAACTTACACTGGAGAAGGCGAAGCCTGTGCAGCCAGCACCGGCCCCGTTCGGCGCGCCAAGCCGGACCCTGGAGAAATGAACAGACAGCGCTTCCAAAAGCGCACATCTTAAATTTTTATACCCGTTACTCGTAGAGTAAAAGGGTATACTAGATTCGTCGGAAAGTATGTAACAGGCAGAAGGAAGCGTTTCCGACCCCATAAAGTATAAATTCTTGATCAGGATCACTAGCCGAGTCGATCTAGCCATGTCCGTCTGTCCGTCTGTCCGGATGAACGCTGAGATCTCGGAAACTATGAGAGCTAGGCTATTGAGATTTGGCGTGCAGATTCCTGAGCTTCTTACGCAGCGCAAGTTTGTTTCTGAAATGTATTGTTCTCATCAATACCTATCGATTGATAACAAAAAAAAGTTTGCCACGCCCACTCTAACGCCCATAACGCTTAAATCTGT
Organism: Drosophila subpulchrella; assembly: GCF_014743375.2. NCBI lineage: Eukaryota > Metazoa > Arthropoda > Insecta > Diptera > Drosophilidae > Drosophila > Drosophila subpulchrella. Next base: position 1,046,569 of record NW_023665601.1, on the reverse strand, counting down.
CTACCGCCGATAGGTGGCGCATTTCAATCTCGCTTTGCTGCTTGCATATTTCCATTACCCTTTGGTCCCTTTAGCTGAGTAACGGGTATCTGATAGTCAAGGTACTCGACTATAGCGTTCTTCCTTGTTTTTTATGAAAAGTAACGCAATATCTAAAACAGATTTCGAATGCGTTACAGAAATAATACCCAAAATGGGTTTAATTGAAACTAAAACAGTGGACTCCACTGCCAACGTAATTAACAAAATCGAATCAAAAACTATTGATACCGATTTAACAAACATATTATTATCAATAATTGTTTTTTATAATGAATGCATACATTTTGTATAAAGCCTATATGTACCACAATAAGTGTGTATCAAAAAGAGCTGTAAATAGAAGCCGGGAGAACGATCTGGATAAGATTTAAATTAATAGAGCACAAACAATTATTATAAAAATATGTTTCAAAGTAAAAATTAAAATCTAAAATTTGTAAATGTATGCAATGACATACCAAAAATAAGAGAATTACTCTAGCCAATCAACAAAATTTTGAGAATAGGGTTTTAGCCATACTTAGAAACAGAGCAGAGCTTCTATCAATTTCAGATTTTGAAGACGAATATATGAATAGGTACGACCTAGCTTTTTCCCCGCTTATTCATTGCAGCGGTACGCAAAAAGCAATAGCACTGTCTACAGTAAGAAACTGTAAGATATTTTTGGAAGTAGACATACACCCAGTGCTAGGACATATAAATGTGCTAACAATTATGCACAACTAATACACAAAAAAATAATAAGTCCTTAGTATGGAATGGGAGCAATAACTCTCCACATACGAGAATTAAAGGACACATTTGACAAATCTTACAAATGTATAAGCCAAAATAGGCCAATTCATAAAGACACTATTAATAAACATGCAAAGATTCTTGTAGATTCTTTCAATACTGCAAGAACCTTAATACATGTAAATAGAACGAATTGGTCAAAATTATCTAAATTATTGATCAAATTACGTACAAATCTAGTAACTGTCAAAGATAGGTATAATTTAAGTATATCGATACCGACAATTTTAAATACACCTTTGACAATAGATCAAGACATAGACCTAACGGAAAATGAAGATTCCGATTCGAGCGAAGGAATCGAAATAAAAGAAAAAGATCTACATGATCTAACAATTCCTGCAGTTATAACAGTAACAGAAGCAGAAGAAGAAGAAGATATAGAATCAGATGTAAGCGTGCCAGACACAAAAGAAAACATAAAGGCAGATCCAGAAGCCCAAAGGGCATATATAAAAGATATCTCGCATGCCATCCCGGAATTTAACGGGCAAAAGATACATCTTCAAAGATTCATAACAGCCTTGAAGTTGGTTAACTTGACCAAAGGCACATTCGAAGATTTGGCTGTAGAAGTCATTAAATCCAAAATAATAGGATCTACACTATACAAAGTACAGAATGAAACAACAATAAATTCAATAATAAAGAAATTGCAAGACACTATAGTCGGCGAAACATCCGACGTAGTCAAAGCGAAAATGGCGAAAACAAGCCAGAAAGGCAAATCAGCCGAGAAATTTACATCAGAAATAGACAGCTTACGAAAGCTCCTTGAAGCCTCGTACATTGACGAAGGCCTACCAGCCGAACACGCTGACAAATTCAGCACAAAAGAAGCCAGTACCACAATGGTTAAAAATTGTGAGCATGGCCGCCTAAAAACAATTTTAGAGGCAGGCAGCTTCACAACTATGAATGAAGCCGTTACTAAGTACATACAATGCAGTACTATATTGACGGCCAATGCAAATTCAATACTATACACACAAAGAGGAAACAACTATCGCGGTAACAACTTCAGAAATAATTACCGCGGTAGGGGCAATAACCGAGGTAATTATCAGAATAACGAATATGACCAATATAATGGCTATAACCAAAATAACGGTTATAACCGAAACTATAATAATCAGACCAACAACAATTATAGAGGTCGTAGTTATTATAGAGGAAACAACCGTGGTGGAAACACCAACAATGCAAATACGAACACCAACAGACAGAATAATAATAATGTCCGACAGGTACAAGCCACGTCGGAAAACCAAGAAAAGATAAAAAACCCAGTACTATCAATCCTAATTTCAATCTTTTCGTTTCTCTGAAAAATAAATATAAATAAATTATATACATTACGAGTTGATACAGGTGCAGACATATCTTTAATAAAAGAAACTTCGGACTCGTTTAACAATGTTGATTATACAAATATTACTCAAATATCAGGTGTTGGTGAAGGAACAACCAACTCAAAGGGACTAGTATCAATAGAACTTCTTTCAAGGAACTATGCTATACCACATACTTTTAATTTTGTAACATCAAATTTTCCTATTCCATGTGATGGAATCATAGGCATAGATTTTATGAAAAAATACAATTGTCATATAGATTTAAAATCAGAAAACGATTGGCTCATACTGAGACCAGATTACCTCTATAATCCGATTCATATTCCAATAAATCATACACTAGAAAATAATTTGACAAAAATCCAAAACAACCAAACATACAAAAACACCATTGACAATAACTGAAATGCCACAAATGGCTTTTGACAGGGTAATTGTGGATACGATCGGTCCACTACCTAAATCTGAACAAGGAAATGAATATGCAGTAACCCTAATCTGCGATTTAACTAAATACCTTGTGGCAATACCAATCCAAAACAAAAGTGCAAAAACAGTAGCAAAAGCTATATTTGAAGATTTTATTCTGAAGTACGGTCCAATGAAGACGTTCATAACGGACATGGGAACAGAATATAAAAATTCGATAATTGAAGATTTATGTAAAAATTTAAATATCAAAAACATAACTTCTACCGCACACCATCACCAAACTGTAGGAACCGTGGAGCAAAGCCACAGAACATTTAATGAGTTCATCCGCTCATACATCTCAGTTGATAAAACAGATTGGGATGTATGGCTCCAGTACTTCGTATATTGTTTCAACACAACTCTACAACACACCCTCTATGTCACATGACTATTGTCCATATGAGTTAGTTTTTGGTAAAACTTCAAATTTACCTTAACATTTTAATAGCATAGATAAAATAAAACCTCTATATAATGTAGATGACTACGCTAAAGAATCTAAGTTTAGACTAGAACAAGCATTTAAGAGAGCTAGATTAATGTTAGAATCTCTTAAAAAGAAACAAAAAATAAGACATGACAAAAATACCTTAGATTTTGATTTGAAAATAGGAGATCAGTTTTTATTGAAAAATGAAACAGGGCATAAGCCAAACTTTAAATATACTGGACCTTATAAGGTTGAAAGTATAGAAGAAAACGATAACATAGTAATTTCAAATAACTAAAATAAAAAACAAACAGTACATAAGGATAGGTAAAAGTTTTTATTTCATAATGACTTTAATTCTCTTATAAATATATCACGTATGGCCATACATAAATTAAGAACCATAATTATAATGGAAATATAATACAAAATTAAAAAAAAAAATTACTAAAAAAAATATTACTTTCTGATTTGAAAAAAAAATAATAAATTAAAAAAAAATATATATATATTATTATAAAACAAGATGTTCATTAATATTTTATATACATATAGTAAGAAAATAACTTCATAGAATTTTCAAAAGGAGGGAGATGTTGTATTCATGTATCATTGTAGCGAGTACCCACTGTACCGACACCAACATTGTGTTACAGTGTACTTAAACAAATACAAAAGTGCCAGCCGCTAAACTTTTGCGGCCAGCCGAAATATGAATGCGCCTCAGAGCCCAACTTATGGGAAGTGCTAGTGTCAGCATATTCCCATGGCCTGAATGCAGACACATACAAGGCATGCATGTACAACTTCTCTCGCGCTCTCAGTGCTACCAGCACAAATACAATTGCGAGCATATACTTCGATATATATGACGGCCGCTGCCAATGTTTGCAGGCAGCGCAGCCGCAAATAGCTAGCTGTAAGTCATTTCTATTTTGACCATTGCTAAATAAAGATCTGCCCATGGCAGACAAATGACAAATCTTTCAATGAAAATATAATGGCAAACATAACAGGTTGGGGTAGAGGCATTGTGAGAATTCTTTCAAAATCGTTAATTAGGTCTTCCACCTTGTTTGATTTTATTTAAAAATTTTGTTGCTTATAGTTCTTAAATAAAATATAAAAAAAAGCAGTATACGCTCACTAATTTTCTTCTTTTCTTCCTGGGATTAATATGATGTCTTCCGTTTTCCTTTGATGATCCTGCTGGGGGTGTCCTTCTTGGTTGTTTTAGCGAGGGATGGCCCTCAGCTCTTCCTTCAATTTATTTTTTGGTTGTTAGTTTTTAGCAAGGGATTTTCCCTCAGCTCCTCCTTCGGTTTGTTTTCTGATCGTCACTGTTTAGCGAGGGATTGCCCTCAGCTCTTCCTTCTTGTTGAATTTGTATTTTTCAGATGTGTAATTGTATTTGGCTTTTGTTTCTCAGTTGATATTTTTTGTATCAACTTTCACTTTCACAGTTTTACAATTTTAGTTTAATTTTGTGAATTATTTTTTTGAGACCGCTTAGTTTTTTTTTGTTGAACAGCAGGTTTATTTTGCCGATTATTAATTGGCGGATTGTAGTAAGCAAAGGGGACTATTTCATTTATTAATTTCCTCCTTTCTTTTTAACACGAACTTTTCGTCGGTTGATTAGGTTTTACTTATTACTTATTACTTATTTATTTTAAAGCTTTTTAATTAGAACAATTTAAGCGTGGCCCCACGTTGTGCGCCAATTAATTATTTCACTTGCGAATAATTTAAGAAAATTTTTTTTATTTTTTATTCACTAAGTTACAACTTTACAACTTTTCCTTAATACCGACATTTATTCTACTGTTCACAATATTTCTTTAATTGAACCGATCTTCTCGGATGCAAAAACGGACTTCCTGGCCAAGGGCCAATTATCTGATAAACAAACCTCGGTTTAAGAGAATTGGGGAACTCATTAAGAGTTGGACAAGGGTTGGACTCAAGAGAGTCGGGAAATCGGATGATCGGATTACGCTGCAGTTTTGTGGCTCGCTGGGTGTTGACCGGATGCTTGTGTTTACATTAGCTGGACCCAGCTTAGTTTATGTTAGGAGGACCGCGGCGCAATTGAATCTTAATAATGAACTTCGATTGAAGTGGAGGAGCTAGTTGGGATTCTGTGGGAACGCTGAGTAAGGGGTTCCCAGCTAAGAATTGTTTATAAGAAATTGTTTACGACTTGGGTAAGGCGGCTGGGCGCTCGAGCTGGAAGGCGTTCTCAGCTAAGAATTGTATATGAAGAGTTTGTTTATAAATTGGGTAAGGAGGCTGGGATCATGAGCTGGACAACTCTCCCCCTTCTAAATTGAAACCTCCCGATTTATTGGAGGTGTCGGATAAACTGAATTTAGATGATTTGTCAATTCGACTATAATTTCATCCTCAGTGGTATTTTCATTTTCGGACATATTATTTTCGGGGGTTATTTCAATATTAATTTGCAGTGGTTTGAATATTAGATATTTTTTGAATTTAAATACAAGCGTGATTATTACATATATTAAAGTTAATATGATCAGTATTAACGTTATTGGAATTTGTGTTTGTTTAATTTTAATTAATGGGTTTAATATGTTAATGTTATCGAATGAAAGTTCCGAATCATTTGTCATAAGATATTCGGATACTAAAAAATCATTATACTGTTTAGCAGTGATATATTCTATTATCTTATGGTCAAGATTAGAGAAGGGTATATTATTTATTGTAGTAGTACTATTAAAAGTAATTAAAAATGACCCATTTAAATGAGTATCATTAACAGTATTATAACCATTTATTAAAATGGCTCCTTCTTGGATTACATCAATTTTTTTATTATATTCCCTGATTTTATTACAAAGGGATTTTTCTCCATTTAGTAGCCTAATAAAACAAGTACTTTCTGGGCTTAAAGTGCCATAATTATTAAATATTTCTGTCTTAGAATTAGAAATAACATAATATCTATTGTTACATTTAGCGACATGATTAACAGTTTTCCATCATTGTGTGAGATGGATCTTGCGTTACACACTTCGCAACGGTTTGTTATGATGGGGTATTTTATATATATTACAATTAATTCTTGGTGTATGGCGATTTTAAATTTTGATATATCTTATATGTCAGTAATTACTACAGGTTTCTGTTCGTGTTCATATATTTCTTGGATTACTTCAGCGTTTAGAATTTTAGTGTTAAAAACATCTAGTTTTGCTAATGTAATTGTATCCATTAAATTCATCAGATCGTAAGTGAGTAAGCGAAGACGGTGTTTTCTGAATGCAAATTCTTGGTTTGAAATAACTGTTTGAAGATTCTCAGATAAAGTTTTTATTTCTTTAAATAATTTAGAATGAATAACAAATTGATTGTTATTATTTTGGATTATATCATCAATTTTATTTTGGACCGTTATCAAATCATCATGATCGGGAGTGCCTGCTATCCATTTGCAAAGGGTGCCTAATTCATTGATTCCTCTTTTTGCCCTACTTGGTAAAATTTGTGAGAGAAGCATTTTAGTAATATCTAAATCATAGGAAATTTCCCACTGTAAATTCTGATTACTTTTGTTTATGTGTGTTGATTCGAGTTTGATTATGTCTTTATAAAAACTTTAATTAGTTATATGAAATAGGTCAGCGTATGAATCATAAATGAGAATGTCTTTTGTATCCTTGTAGAGGAAAAAATCATGGTTCGTGTAATCCATTATTTCGGAATTGGTGGCCGCTACTATCAATAATACAAATATTATTGAATTCATTTTCTGTAATTTAAGACAAATTGTGTTTAAGATTTGATGTTATCTGTATGAATCGTACGATTTCTATTACTTATGATAACCTTATATATTCTCCTTAACTACTTGTTTTTTATATCTGGAGTTAAGCTTATTCCTTTCCCCGTGTTTTTTCTCATAAATGTCTTCCCCTACGAGATAGTCCTTTTCCTTTCTACCTTTGTTGTGAGAACTTAACATTTTCTCTTGTGCCTGTTTTAATAACTGTGGAATTGTATCATGCTCGATTTTATTGTATAATATATCGTACGGTCGTTTGTTGGTAATGGAATGTATAGTCATGTTATATTTCTGAGCTGCTCTAATTGTAACTTCAGAACAATCAACTAAGTTAAGTTCATCTTTAATGCAACGAGCAATTTCTGTAAGGTTTGAATGAGCCCTTTCTATTTGTCCATTGGACGTACTATGGCGAGGATCCGCGAAATATAAATTAATACCGCATCTTTGTGCGAAGGATTTAAATTGTGTTGATGAAAAACTAGGCTCGTTATCCATCATTAAAGTTTTAGCAAGTGGAAAATGTTGCAATATTTCTGAAATTTTGGTTTCTATATTGAGTTTATTTTGGATCTCCTTTACAACTAAGTATTTTGAATATGAATCAATACAAGTAATAAACATTAAGTTCTGAGCGTAAAAATGTCGATATGCAGATTTTCTCCTTCTTTATTTGGGATGAGTGCTTGACCAATAGGAATTAGTACTGGGTGTCTATTATATTTGTTACTATTACAAGTTGTACAGTTTTTTATGTACTCCTGTAGTTTTTTGTTCAAATTTGGCCAATAGTATAGTCTGTTAATTTGTTTGTAATTTTCGTCCAGTCCCCTGTGTGCTCTACAATGAGTTTCTTCGATTATTAATGCTCTGTATTCAGGGTTTTCTACATCTTGGACGAATATTTTTGTATATAGGAATTTATTTGTGAAATTTTCTTTAAGTGGATTTTGAATTTTGTATAAGTTTTCTAAAGTACAGTGAACACCTATAGGTACATTAGGAGGAATATATTCCCTTAAAATTTATACCAAATTTTCCGGGGTATCAAATTCTATTATATGTCTTGTATTTCCGAATATATTGACCATCTCATGTATTGTATACCTCCCCGTTGCTATTAGCAATTGTTGCTTAAACTGGTTTAAGGGTTTTCGGGTTTCTTGTATAACATTCTCAAAACTACTCTCTGCTGAATGCTGAGTGTTTTGATCTGAGACCGTCTTGTTACTGTCAGTTAGGTTGTTAACTTGAATTCTTGATAAGGCGTCAGCAACTACATTGGTAGATCCTGGTTTATAAATTATACCATCTTTTCATCTCGATGTTTGGATTTTTTTTAAAGATCGAGAAAGACAGTGGTTGATGATCTGTATAGATTTCTATGTTGTTAACGCCGTATAAACAGTATCGAAAATTTTTAAATGCCCAAACTATTGCTAAAAGTTCTTTTTTATTGGTTGCATATATTTGTTCGGCTTTAGTTAGAGTTTTTTGAAATAAAGGTTATTGGTTTTCCTTCCTGAGAAAGAACAGCACCACCAATTGCTAGATCGGACGCATCAGTCGTTAAAGAGAATTTTTTATTATAATCAGGTTGTTCCAATTCGATTTGTGCAATTAAATTATCTTAGAGCTCGTTAAAAGCTCTTACTGCTGAATCATCTAACTGTATGGAAGTTTTACGGGACATTTATTTGGATACTTTACCATTTTGATACTTTGTCAGAGGTTTTTCAATTTTTGCGTAGCTTTGCACAAATTTTCTGTAATAACCGGTAAGGCCTAGGAAGCTTCTAAGCTCTCGAATGTTTTTTGGAATTGGATATTTTAAAATTGTAGATATATTTTCGGAATCTGTTTTGATAACATTGTGAGAAACAACGTAGCCCAGAAATGTGGTTTCTAATTTAAAGAACTTTGATTTTTCAATTGAAATTTTCATATTTGCGTTCAGCAATATATTAATTATGACGATTAAGACCTTGTAGTGTTGTTCTATTGTTTTAGAAAATATAATAATGTCATCCATATAAACATGACATGTTTTTCCTACCTGTTCTCTCAAAATATCATCCATTACACGTTGGAAAATTCTGGGAGCGTTCGTTAGCCCAAATGGCATTCTCAAGAATTCATATTTTCCGTTATTTATAGAAAATGAGGTTTATTTAATGTCTGTTTCTTTCATTAAAATCTGGTGAAACCCAGACTCCAAGTCGATCATGGAAAAGTATTTAGCTTTCCCAAGGTTTGACAAAATCACCGAAGGATCTTGCATTGGATATCTGTCAGGAATGGTGTTTTCATTTAGTTTTTTATAGTCTATAACTAATCTGAGTTTTGCGGTAGCATCTTCATTAAAACCCTTTTTTGGTACCACTAAAACAGGAGAATTATAAGGGCTTTTGCTTAGTCTTATAATTCCATCTTTCATCATGCGACTAACTTCAGAGTTTACGAAATCTGAAGCCGATAGAGCATAGGGATACTGTTTGCTATAAATAGCTCTATCATTTTCGGTGTTTATTTCACCGCGAATATCAGTCCTGAAAGGGACTTCCATGTTTATCTTCAAGTGCTCTTTATTGATAATATTTATTATCTCATTTTCCAAATCCATTCTTTGGTTTGGAGTTGATTCACTCATATTGTTTATTTCATTGTTGTCGGATTAATCAACGACGGCTTGTTCAGGACTTTTTCATCCCAAACTAGAATTTTTGTCGGATACTTCAACGACGGCGCGCTCAGGATTTTTGAGTCCCAAACTTTTAGTTTTGTCGGATACTTTAACGACGGCGTGTTCAGGATATTTAAAACCCAAACTTGTTTTGCTTTGATTTGCCTTTTCAGACTCAGTTCTGATTTTGGACTTTTCATCAAAGTATTTTCGTATAATAAATTCCTTTAATGGAAGAATTGTTTTTTCTTCAGATAGGGAAAGTTGGTTAAAATAACTGTCATTATCATAAATCAATTTTTCTTCTTTGCCCCCATATCTTATTACTCCTTTTTCTGGGTCTATTGCAGCTCCTATTTTTTTCAATAAAAAAATGTGTAACGTAATGTGTTACCATGTGATAATATCACTGTGGACGGCAGTATACGTAGTGGCGAAGCGCGCAAGAGAGCGTGTGAAGACAACTACTATATCACTGTGGACGGCAGTACACGTAGTGGCGAAGCGCGCAAGAGAGCGTGCGAAGACAACTACTATATATAGCCGCAGAATTGAAAATCTGCAATTATGGTCCGATCGCAACGAGTAATACACCAATCGAAAGGTATCGCAAAAACTAAGTTTTATTTTTACTGAGAATACGCGTCGAATGACACCTCATTTGTTTAAATCCGATGTTCCGTTCAAAAGAAATTCAAAAAACAAGATTTTCTTCTTCCCAAAATGAAAATGTTTGTCCCTTTGTTTGTGGGTTTGTATGCATCCCATCTTAGTTTTAGGGTTTTAGCAGCTTGAAATAGAAAACGTTTGTTCTACGACTTTTGGAAAAACCCGCTAGTTTAGCGGGAAATCCAAAAAAAGAGCCAGATTTAATGCTTATAGTATCCAAACAACTAATGCTACAGAAACGTGCTATATATCTCTGAAAAGATAATTTAATTTGCTAAATACTCTTTTTACAGTAAAATGGTCTGAATATAATAGGTTTAAAGTTATGATAAAAATTTATTTTTTAAAACCACTTTTTGACTATTTTCTCAAAATTAAGTCAAACGATTTCTTGTTCAATATTAAATCATATAGCCCTTGAAATTCCTCAACTTTTGTTATATAACTTTTTGCCCTAAAAATTACCGTTTGGAAGATATTAAGCGATAAAAAGTGCAACTCGTTTCAGCTCCGTATACGTAATATTTCATACTTATTCGAGTAAACAAGAAAAAAACCAATTTTATGAAAAAAATTCTTATTAGATTTTTTCAAACGGAAAATCTGTTATGGTTATAGGGTCCTTCACTTGCAAGAAGCTAATCGAAATAGGAAACTTAATCTATTTGTTCTACCACTTTGAAAAAAACCCGCTAGTTCGCCGGGAAATGTAAGAAACAACAGATTTCTCTTAGAATTTGAAACTATACAGCCCTTGAGATTCCAAACTTGTGCTATTAAAATAGGTAATTGAAGCGATAAAACTTGTTGTTAAGGTGGCGTTCAGCTAAGATTAGGGGTCGAATCTGTGTGTTTGGTTTTTCAATAGCCAAGCCACATGGGGACGACTTCTAGTCATGGTATTGGGGTACTTAGGCTCTAGAGCAAAAAAAAATCTTCTGATATCAAACAAAAACACCTCTTAACGAGGTAAAAAGTAGTGGCGAACGCGCCTTTAAATAAAATTTCTGATATCAACAATTGTGACGAAAAATGATATTACATTCGATAAAAGAAATGAACTATATTAAATTTATGTATTCGGCACGCTACAACGGAAAATTTACGTGTAGGTAAATAAATATTTACTGTTGCGGGCCGAAATCATAAATCTAATATAGTTTATTTATTTTATCGAATGTAATATCATTTTTCTTGCGTTCGCCACTACTTTTTACCTCGTTAAGAGGTGTTTTTGTTTGATTTTATATAAGCTGTGATATAAAACAACTGTATTTTCTGTTGTTTATCGCTTAAACCAGTATTTAATATAAGTAATAGGTTAATTTTATTTTAGAAATCTTTCATTTGATACTTTGATCATTCAAATATTTCTTTTAAATCCACCGCTTTAAAGTATGCACTGCTTCATTTAAGCTACGAGTCACTGTATACCCGGATCAGGACATTAAGTTTCTTCGATCGGGCGACTGTGTCCTATAGCTACCAAGTGAGCCACAGCATAAAATAGGTACAAAATCTATGTTTTTCAAGATAGTTATTTATTTATTCTAATCAAATTTTAATTCATAAATACTAGCGTAATAAAGTTTCGGCTTTATTTTATCTAATTAATACTTTTCTTTTTTAAGGATGACGAATTTTTGTTGGTTGTATAGGATGCTAAAAGAGTTCTACACAGTTTGACTCCCGATTTCGTTCATGTTATCGAAAGTTTGCTGTCCCTCAACTGGAAGAAAAGAAGTTTCGAAATAATCGAAGCTTACACCGAATTTTATATAGATATAATGGTTACCTACAATAGATATTTACCTATAGGAATATCTAAATTAATTGTACAATGGATTCCTGACGATTTGGATGATTCCGACTGGGTGAATGGATGTCCTTCGGAACGTACGAGACTTGTATTGAAACCCATTCATGAAGTACTGAATCGCATTTTAGCAGCAGTTCCAATGGCATTTGATTTAGTCATTGATACCATATCCGCTAAGTTTCCGTATTTTAAAAAACCAGCCCATGTGACCGCTGGTTATCTGTTTAACGTGCTCTGTATAATCGAGTACAAGCCGATATTTGAGGAACTCATTTTAAAGCTGGTTCTGCAAAAGTAAATATTTTACTTTAGTCATTATTCAACAAATTGAACTCGTAAGAGTGTAAACAGAATTCAAGAAAAATATGTAGCAGGTAGAAGAAAAGTGCCACAGAAATTGATCAGGGTTGAATTCGGGCGGAAAAATTCTTACACACAACACTATAAATTGGAACTGGAACCGAGCGCACCTGGTTCTTGCCAGATGTACTTATGTCCGAATGCTCGTCAACCGGAATATCCAAAATGTAACTTGGCAAGCAAGCAGGCCAATTTGAAGCCGTTACAGCCACTGGAAACACGACTAGAGCTTATCAGAGTATATAATATATTGTAATTGTCGGAAAGTATGTAAGAGGTAGAAGGAACGGAGGTAGGATGTCTGCTTGTCCGTCCGTATGAGTGCTGACTACTATATAAAAAAGCTAAAAAAGGAAGCTATGATTTAGCATCCAGATTGTAGGTGCTGTCAAGCAGCGCAAGTTTGTTTTTCTGGAGTGCCTCGCCCACTAAAGCCCATAACGCTAATGTCTGTCTAGCGCCAACACTTACGATGTTGTTTTGACGTTAATTGAAATTGTTTTTATTAATAAATACCTATCCACATTCCAATAATCAAAACAATATTAACATTATTTAAGAAAACCATCCGCTAGGTGAATTGAATTCCATTGAATTAACGATTTATAGCAGAGTTCGCCAGCAGAATCAATTTTTTTGAGTCCACTGCTGCTTTGTTTTCGTGTCGATAGATCAAATGCATAGCGGCCTCTGCCTTTGCTTCGTATATCGAGGGTTGTCCGCTCTGTTTCTGTTGGCACGCAGTGATTTAGAGACAGGGATATAGAATGAATTTAGAATTGCTCACCACTTTTGAAGACAGCTCTTCTGATATACTTGGCGTTTTTTTTTATGTTACTTAGACTTGTAGTATTAGATGTTAACGCTCCACGAGACGAAATTGGCTTAGAGATAGATGACGAGAACGACAAAATGAACGCAGATCCCTTGTTTCAAATAGAAGATATATCCGCCAACACCTTGGCTGGGACTGAAAGAACTCTTAAGCATCCTGTCGGCAAAACCTTGGATATAAGCCTCCTCATGCTGTATAGGTTTTTTGAAGGCAAATGTCGCATTCACCAAGATAGTCACGACCAACAGCGCTGGACTGCAAATCGTTTATTTAAAATGTTACTTCATATATTCGACGAAGTTCTGTTACCCAGCCACAACACCCATCATGTGCAATTCGTCTTATTTTATGTAACTAATATTCGGTTGGCGTATTCGGATGCTTTTCTGGATTTGCTTTGGAATAAGGTTCAAAATCCCAATATATCGGTCATTATTCGCCATGCTGCGGTAGGATACATGGCTAGCTTTTTATCTCGCGCCAGATTTTTGCCACTTAGGAAAGGGAATTTGTAAGATTTATCTAATCTATATAAGATTTCAGTTCTTTAATGTTTGTTTCTTATTTTAGAATTCTAATATTCTATTTAAAAGAGTTGAGCAAGTGGGCTCAAACCTACATAGGCGACTCGGGTGAATATAACCAGACTTGCTCTTTGAAGGCTCACTTGGTTTTTTACTCTATCTGCCAAGCCGTGTTCTACTTGATTGCGTTTCGTGCCAGAGATTTGACTGCTAGTTCTAAAGGTATGCTACAAAATTATTTATCATAATACATAAAAGGTCTTGATGGTGCCGAATAAACCTGCGGGCAAGTAGACTGTGTAGATAATATAGCCGTCCGATTTTGAAAAAAGTTACACTTTTATACACATATACACTTAAAACTAAATTTTTAGTTACTTAAACAAAAAAAGGTCAAATGTTCACACTGCAGGGTACAGTTCCACATAGTCAAATGATTACTCCTGTGAGAAAAAGAAAATTTTTTACCAAAAAAATTGTGGAGGTAACAAAAAAGGAAAACAGATTTTTTTGTACTTTTACAGAGCTTTTGCAATCCTAATGAAGAATATATAAAAAACAAGAAAGGAAGTTAACTTCGGCAAGTCGAAGTTTGTATAATTATTAAATTTAATTCAAAATTCCCTAAAAATACAAAAATTATGTTCCCAATAGTATAAGATATTATTTCAAAAAACACCGAAGCTATAATTTGTTTCATATTATTTTCCCACCAATTTTTCGATCGTTCCTATGGCAGCTATATGATACAGTCGTCCGATTTTGATAAAATTAAATTTGAAATTCGGAACTAATTAAAAAATGTTATTTCTAAGCGTTGGAGGTTATATGTTAGAAAACACCAAAGATATAATTAAAAAAATTTTTTTTCCGATTATTCCTATGGGAGCTAAAACATATAGTTGTGCGATCCGGCTGGTTTTGACTTACACTGCTGGTCTTAGGTTAGACGCACCAACTTTTATTTTAAATAAAATGCTATATTTATAATAATGCTTATTCTACTTGTCCAAAAAGCTTTTATTATCACAGTTCGAATCTTGTTCGAAAAATAAGTGCTCACAGCGCGTTGATTTGCGAAAAAAGAACTGTACATTCGAAGATTTCATAAATTTCTATGGCAATAACGCGTGTTTTCGGTTGGTCATTGAAATAGACGCACTTTAAATTTCTTTGTTTTGCATAAACAAGTGCAGTTTTTTGTATTGAGAAAATATTAAAAATAAACAAATAAATTGTTTTAGAGCTATATTTATAGTAAAAATGGGAAAAGCTGGTGTTATGAGCTTATTAGAACGTCAAAAAGTAGACTTTTTTCACTCGCAAGGACTGTCCAATCGAAACATTGCCAAAAAGATATTTCGCAGCTCCAGGACTGTTGATAGATATTTAACAGATCCAGAGGAATACGGAAAAAACTTCAAAGGAAAAAAAAGAGCACTATCTGAACGAGCAGTACGCAAAATTGTTAGAATTGCATAAAATTCGACTAAGTCCGCAGCTAAGATTATGGAATTAGCCGGAGTAAAAGCAAGCCTTTCAACTGTTCAGCGTACAATCAGAAATGCAGAACACCTAAAGCGTCTAAAAATCAAGAAAAAACCTCCTCTGAATGCAATACGCAAAGAAAAACGGCTTCGATTCGCGAAAGAATACATGACGTGGAATGTTCAATCTGATTGGCGTTCTGCTGTTTTTACTGATGAAAAACGTTTTAATCTAGATGGCCCCGATGGCTTTCAATATTATTATCACGATTTGCGAAAAGATAAGCTATATTTAAGTCGCCACCACAGCCGAGAAGGTGGAGTAATGGTGTGGGGTGCCATCACGTTTTATGGAACAATTGACTTGATTTGTATCGATCAGAAGATGAACGGTGATCGCTTCAAAACATTGTTGGAGTCCGTATTTCCAAAATTAAATGATCTCTTTGGACCAAGTCCTTGGATTTTTCAACAAGACAATGCTCCTATTCATAACGCTCAGGTGGTAAAGTCGTTTATTTCGAGTCAAAACCTTAATATGACCTGGCCACCGTATTCTCCAGATCCTAACGTAATTGAAAATTTTTGGGGCTGGCTAACGCGGAAGGTATACGAAGGAGGAAAGCAATACGAAAATAAGGAAACATTAACTGAAGCTATTAAACGTGATTGGAGATACATAGATTTCCTGTATTATTCTATGAAGGACCGGATATATGAAGTTATTACTAACAAAGGAGGCAGTACTCATTACTGAAATGCGTCTAACCCAAGACCAGTAGTGTATATACTACCTGCAAAAGAATGAAGACTTTTGGGAAAGATTCAGGTCGATAGCTTTAAAACTGAAACGTAGAAACAGGCGGACATGTCTAGATCGACTCGTCTAGTGATGCTGATCAAGAATATATATACTTTGGGTCGGATACCTCTACTTCTAGCACGGTCATAGAAAAAGGCTCGGACTTGTCATTTTCAATGTACATGGGCATTCAATTCTGTTGCCAGGTCTTACCAAGTAGTGGCTACAAGACCGCGGTGACGAGTAAATCCATAAGCAAAGTTGACACTATCTCCAATAAAACCCAAGAACATGGAGTCTTGTGACGCTGTCCTCTGTTAACTCCTAAAAGCAAGCAATAATTGAACAAATTTTTACCTTTACATACATGTTATCAAGAATGAACGCGGACAAAAAAAAGATATTTTTCACTACAAAGCTGGAGCCTTTTCCCAAAGAAAATGGGTTTCTTTATAATTTCACAAAAGAAACAACTTAATTATAATTAATTTGTACAACTATACTAATAATAATAAGTAATAATAATAAGTAATTCGGTTACACAACATTTTGAAACCTACTGCGAAATTTGTGTTTGTCGCCCGCTTTATAGTAAAAATAAGTCGACGTTGATATAATTATACCCGTTACTCGTAGAGTAAAAGGGTATACTAGATTCGTCGAAAAGTATGTAACAGGCAGAAGGAAGCGTTTCCGACCCCATAAAGTATATATATTCTTGATGAGGATCACTAGCCGAGTTGATCTAGACATGTCCGTCTGTCCGGATGAACGCTGAGATCTCGAAAACTGTACGGGCTAGGCTAGATTTGGCAGATTCCTGAGCTTTTTACGCAGCGCACGTTTGTTGCAGCAATGTGCCACGCCCACTCTAACGCCCACAAGCCACCCAAAACTGCGGCTCCTGTAGTTTTGATCAATACCTATTGATTAACCCAAAAAAGTTTGCCACGCCCACTTTAAGGCCCACAAACTTTGAAAAATCGTAAATATGAACGCGGATGTCTCGGAAACTCTAAAAGAAAGAGAATTGGGATCTCAGATTTAGATTCCGCAGCCTTGTACGCAGCGCAAGTTTTTTACGCGAATATGCCACGCCCACTCTAACGCCCACAAATCGCCCAAGCCTGTGGCGCCCACAATTTATATGCTAGATAAAAAACTTTAGTTGAAATCATCGACTTAGCGTCGCTTGTGACCGGTTGTGTTTATCTTGTGCTTATTAATATCTGTGATACTGGTGCCTTGCTTTGTGACTGAGTCTAACATAACCAGCCGTGCTTGTGTTTTAAATCGTCTGTTTATGTTTAATTGTCTATTTTATCGTAGCAATTTTAACAAACCTAACTCTGTTTTAGCCTGTGCATTTTGTTATTGTAACTTCTGTACGCTGTGGTGGATTTGTTTCAATAGCTTTTGTTGTTGTTTCCCATAACTTTCTTGTAATCTCTCTCCCGTTTCTCGTCGTCCAAACTGTTGTCGTGTATATTTTGTTTGTGTTTCGCAAGCCACGCTCAGTCGACAGCCACTCTGTCGCAGTCTCTACGCGCTCTTATGCTTTTGTGTTCTTGTGTGTCTACATTTTTATTGTTTGATCCCAGTGTCAAATTAAGTGAGGTATTTATAACTCTTTTGATTTTTGGTTTTCCAAATAACTTTTTTTCTTTTTTTTTCTTAAATAAAAATACTACAAAATGGCTCTTTTTTGTTCCAAAAAAGATTGTCAGTTTGGATCGTCACCTAATGACGTTTTTATTTACTGTCGCCTCTGCAACATAGTCATACATCCGAAATGTACTGGACTTGTTGGCAGAGTAAAAGACTATATTGATCTGCGTGATGGGTTTTCGTGGACTTGTGCCTCATGCGTTGAAATAGACCGTATTTGGATGGCTATGATCGTTTTATGAAACTGTTTGCTAAACTTATGAGCGTAGTTGCTGATTTCAAACAGTTTAAGGCGGACCTTGATAATAAAAAAATGTCAGTAGGGTCACCTAAACGCAAAAAGACCGCTCCTTCAAAATCTGTTTAAGTAAAGGCATCAGTTTCAAATCCCAACTTAGCTTCGAATATTTTTAACCGATCTGTAACGGCAGCTATGTCGGCATCCACTGGCGCTGGGGGACTTAAAGCTTCACTGCCAGCAGTACCCATAGGTACCAAAAGCTCTGGAGGAGTCCCTGTTTCTGCTAGTCGGCCTAAGGGGTCAAACACTACGCAGCTTTCTGTACCAACAGGTGAAGTTAGCTCTATTGGAGTCCCTAGTCTCGATAATCAGACGAACGATGTTCAGATTGCTGGTGGTGGAAGAAAGAGCCTATCGGTTGTTTCTTATAGGAAGCAATTATTTGTGTCTCGCTTAACACCAGAAACCACATCTGCAGATAATTTGGAATTTATGCACCAGGAATTCCCATCTCAAAACATCACAGTGGAGGAGATTAAATTTCCATATGTTCGTAGGATATTCTCATTTAAAATATCTGCTCCTCCTGAAGTATTTTATGTACTAAATTCTAAAAGTTTTTGGCTTAATGATGAATTGGTCATTAAAGAATTTGTTCCAAACAGACGGAGAACTAATAATAGGCCAAAAAACTGAGCAATTTATGTGGCCCCATTAATTCCGCAGTGATGCAAATGTTCTTGGGACAACGACGTGTTCAATTATTATGTGTAATGTTTATTTTATATTATTATTTGGAATCAGAAATACAAGAACTTAAGTTGTAGTGTTACATTTGATGATGTACAAAGGGTATGCAATTTGGCACACTAGCGCGTGAGATCTTGGCACCGACTGACTTTATTAGAGTTTTATTCTCTCTCGCGCTCTCTCTCTGGATCATTAAAAACGACGACCACTCCTGGTCTCTCTGATTGCTTGCTCTTCTGGTATTTTGCGACCATCCCTGTTTCCTACATTCGGCCCTCCTGACGTGGTGTTCGTCCCGAACTCCTTCATAAACTCAGCCACAGTGGATGTTTTCAAAGGTCCTTCGCTATCTCCAACTTTCTCTACATCATACCTGCCATGATTGTGAACCTCAACTATTTTGTATGGTCCAAGATACTTTCCCTTTAGCTTTAGGCCCACTCCGTACTGGGTACGCCTGATCGCAACTCAATCGTTTACCTTGTAACGCTTTTCACCCTTTCTTTTCAAATCAAAAGATCGCTTGTTTTCCTCTTGAAGAGCTTGAATGTTTTCTCGGGCTTTTTTGCGTAACTGATCTCTCTCGTGGTTTAACTCTTCTACCAAAGACTGCTGTACCTGCTCTTTAAGTCCTGCTATGTCGACCACACGCATGTCAACACCTGTTAACAGCTTGAATGGGGTTACTTTTGTGCTCCTAGGCTCGATATTGTTGATCAATTGCTGCACTCTACCCACATGCTTGTACCAATTTCCAGGATTCTCTAAGCTCATCTTCGACAACATTGGCACAACGATTTTATGCATTCTTTCGACCTGTCCGTTGCCACGAGGTACTCCTGTAGTGATTAATAAGTGCTGGATCTTTTGTTTGTCGCAGTATTCCTTAAATAAGTGTGAAGTGAATGCTGCACCACGGTCTGATACGATCCTGAAGGGATTACCAAAGGATACGGCCTGCCTGTCCAGGCAATTAAGCACTTCTTCGACTCCGGTACTGCGTGTCGGATACAACCAGACAAATTTCGAAAATGCATCTACGACAACTAGGATGTGATTGTACCTTTTCTTGGTGATCTCCATCGGCCCCACGTGATCTATGTGATAAGTGACTAACGGTTTGTCTCCCTTATCGATAGGATTCAGATAACCTTCCTGTCTTCCCGATTTTGCGTTTACCAAAATGCATTCCACACAGCTGCCTACCACTCTGGAAACTTTATCCCTAAGATTTGGTATGAAATAAGATTTCTCCACAAGATCTTGGGTTTTTTTCGCCGAAAAATGGCCTTGTCTGTGAGCAATTTGAATGATTTCAGTCTCCATTTGGGATGGAACTACTATTAGCTCTCGGTCTGGGTCTTTGAACAAAATCTGATTGGCAATGTAGTAATCCTCATGTCCCTTATCTTCCACCAAACTACGAACTGCATTTGTCCACACGTCTGCCATCTGAGCTTCCTTCAATTTGTGCATCACACTCTCTGTCAATACAAAACAAGTAGCTCTGCTAAGCGCATCCACGTGCCTCATCTTTGTTCCTGATCGATGCTCTATCTCGTAGTCGTAATCTTGCAAAAACATTGCCCACCTAGCTACTCGTAATGGAACTTCTTTCCTTTTCATCGTCATGGCGAACGCATTACAATCAGTGATTATTTTGAATTTCGTTCCCAAGACATATACACGCCATTTGGTCAGTGCTGCGATGACTGCTAGCACCTCCAGCTCGTATGAGTGATATTTTTCCTCACATGGTTTGGTTTTCCGACTCATGTACATGACGGGGTGCAACTGACTGTCTTCTGGATCCTTTTGTAGAAGGACTGCGCCAAAACCAAACTTAGACGCATCCGTGTGTATCTCTGTGGTCAATTTAGGATTGTACAGCTTCAAAACTGGTTTCCTAGTCAATGCTGCCTTTAATTGCTCGAATGCTACCTGCTGCAATTCTCTGAACTCAAATTTGACATCCTTCCTCAGCAAATCTGACAACGGCTTTGCTATAACCGCATACCCATCTACGAACTTCCTAAAATACGATGTCAATCCAAGAAATCGCTGTATAGCCTTACGATCAGTGGGTATGGGAAAATGTGCTACCGCCTGAGTTTTTTCATCACTGGGCGTGATCGAACCGTTTTCGATAATGTATCCGAGGAAATCTACCCTGCTCTGTAAGATTTGACACTTGGTCCAATTGATCTTCAACCCATGCTGCTCTGCTACTCGAAGCACTTTCTCGAGCTTTTCCACTCCTTGAACAACGTCCTTGCTAGGGATGATAATGTCATCCATGTAGACAACTGCGTCACAGTTATTAATAAGGTCCCTAAGTACTGCCATTATAAAACGGGTAAAAACTGCCGGTGAGTTTGAAATGCCAAAGGGCACGTACAAGAACTCGAATTGTCCATTCTGTGTAACAAATGAAGTATACTTTTGTGAGTCAACTTCTACTGGTACATGAAAATAACCGTTTGTTAAATCTAGTGTTGTGAAAATCCTCGCGCCCTGTAACTTCTCTATAACGCTGTCCATTTGTACCATTGGAAAGTTATCCATCACAATTTTCTCGTTCAATTTGCGGTAATCGCAACACAACCGTTTCTGTCCGTTCTTTTTTGCTACAAGTACGATCGGAGAAGCGAACTCTGAAGTACTCGGCTTGATAATATTCTGTTCGAGCCACTCTTGAACCTGCGCATCTACTACCTTCTGTTCGGTGTAAGGAATACGTCGAGGATGTTGAAATACTGGAGATTCATCAGTGAGTATAATCTTCATCTCGACAGGGCAATGAATATTTCTCTTCGGCTTGTATTCGTCTATCATCCGCTTCACGATACCTCTCTGAGAGTGTGGCAGGTGAGATAGTTCTATATCTTTCTTAGTTTCTGTCTGCTCTAAAGTGATCATACACAAGCTCCCAAACTCAGCCAACAACTCTGTGCATGAACTTCTGTCTTGTTCTTGAACGTAGCGCTTTTGTGCTGTGACCACCTGACTCTCTGCTCTGCGAACCAGTTCTGTTCCGTTTTTGGTTATCTTCATATCAACGCTATCTAAGAGAGTTCGACCCAAAATAGCTTCAAAAGCCATGTCCTCGTCCGATATGATGTGGAACTCTACCTGAAGGTTAATACCATCAATCTGCACTGGAATTGTCAGACTTCCAAAAGTCACAATCTGGCTTTCTCCTATTCCAGTCAAACATTTTTGGTCACATTTCAATTTATCTACTCCAAGCTTTAAGAAAATACTGCGCCGCATTAAACACAAATCCGCTCCCGTATCTATCAACCCTTTAAAGATAACTTTTCCGAACGAAATGTACTTCAACTCCAGTCCCGAAGACGTAAACGTGCTTGTTGGCATCGCCCTGCCTTCCATCTGTACAAGATTTGTTGTCTTTTCCTGCTTCGCTACCATTTCGACCTTGCACTGAGCTGCTCTGTGTCCTGGCTGGTTGCATCTGAAGCATTTGTAGTCCCTCTTTGGGCAATCTCGTTTGATATGACCCTCGTCTCCACAGTTGAAACATTTCCTAACTTTTTCCACTGCCTTTACTGACTCTTTCTCACCTTTATTGAAATGAGTGTCATACCTAACTTGTTTTCCTGATCCTCGCATCTTCTGATATGCCTCTATTTGTACTTTCAACTGTCTCATGCTTTTTGATTGGTAGAGTAAAGCCTTGTTCACCTTGGAGTCTGGAATACCGTCGACAAAGTATTCGATCAAGCTCTCGTCATCAAGATCAATTGGCTTTGCCAATTCCATTAACGCGTAGAGGTACTCATGCAACGATTCAGTTTTCTTTTGCTGTCGTTTGCCAAGTCTACGATGAACCTCTGCTGATGACACCCTCACACCGAATTCGTCGAGCAATATGTTTTTCAACGATCTCCAATCCCGAACATCTCGCTGACTACGGACAAAAAGTTTGGCCGCTCCACTGAGCAATTGTTTAGCAAAAATAAAGATCTATAATTGGCTCCATTCCACCGTCAGTGCACACTCTTCTAGTTCCCCAATCCACTGATTAATGTCAGGTGAATTAGTTCCTGAAAACTGTGACACACTTCCCTCCACATCCTTCAATGTAAACCACGATCTACCTGAAGCTGAATTTACTGTCTGAAGGTTCTGCCCTTCTACGACTGCATTTCTTTCGGACCTACCACCTGCCTGCCTATTATTGGAATGTACGGTTTCGAAAGAGCCCTCATCATCCTCATCCACTTCGATGCCTTCATTGTCTTCATCAGCTTGCAAACCATAGTGAGCAAGCAGTCTATTTTGCAACTCAGGTTTTTTTCCATTTCTGCTGAGTCCCAGCTCTGTTAACTTTTCGCGTAAATCTGCTACAAGCAGTGCCAAAACCTGTTGCCTGTTCATATTGAAACTTAAATATACTTATACAATATAGGAGTAATATAGATATAGTAATATAGATTAATATAGATAAGCAGTACCAATACAGTTCCAAAATTGACTTCTCTTTGCTCGCCAACTATTGGTACTTCTCCAGATCTTCCTGCCCCTTCTTCGGCGATCTCCTCCTGTACCAGTTCCAGCTTCCTTCGTCTTGACCAGCCTCTTGAACACCGGTTTCTTAGCCTTGACCAGCCTCTTGAACACCGCTTCCTTGTTTTATCTTGACGCGCAAATTTTGCGATCCGCCTGCTTCTTTCGCTTTGACCAGCCTCCTGAACACCACTTTCTTCGCCTTGACCAGCCTCCTGAACACAGGTTCCTTGTGTTCTCCTGACGCACAGCTTCTGTGATCCGCCTGTTACCGTAACTGCTCCACGCCTTAATTTGTGTCCAGATGACCACCGCCAACGATCCTGCCTTCCGCTGGTTGACGTTCACCACAAAATTTTTGCGCTGCTCCCAGATTCGGTACTCGCTGATTTTTCGCTTTCTTTTTTGTTACGCCAGTCGCCTTTGAGTCGGTTCTTCTTCTATTTCTTTTGCGTTGCAAAAATTGAATTTCGCAACATTTTCTTCTCGTTGTCACGCACTCTGTTTCTTGCTAATTTTTGTCTTCTATTGCGCAGCAATTTTTGATTTTTAGCAACTGCTACTACCACCGCAATGCACAAGTTTATACCACTTTTAAACTCACAACTTATTAGTTTAATGACTGTAGTTTGTATTTGATCCAAATTTATTTCGGTTGAGCCCCCGGTTGAGTGATGCAAATGTTCTTGGGACAACGACGTGTTCAATTATTATGTGTAATGTTTATTTTATATTATTATTTGGAATCAGAAATACAAGAACTTAAGTTGTAGTGTTACATTTGATGATGTACAAAGGGTATGCTTATTGGCATGCGTAGCGCGTGAGATCTTGGCACCGACTGACTTTATTAGAGTTTTATTCTCTCTCGCGCTCTCTGGATCATTAAAAACAACGACCACTCCTCGTCTCTCTGATTGCTTGCTCTTCTGGTATTTTGCGACCATCCCTGTTTCCTACATTTATTTTTGGGGATAAATTTCCGTTTAGCTCCAACGCCCGATTTTTTTCAAACTTTCCATATCAACGTGTTTTTGTGTCCTAATTACGGGAAAAATAGTCAGAGTTGGCGCAAATAACGTCTTTTGCTGTTTTTTCCGAAAATATAAGGAAAGTCAAAAAATGTCTCAGACAAAAACAAAAGATATTTATAAAACGGATCTTTTTTGTAATAATTATTTATTCCGAAAACTTAATGGTTTTCGAAAAAACGGAAAAGAAATATTTTAAATAGCAGGTGAGCATTTAAAAATATTGCATTATCCCGCCATAAAAATGGCGTCAGATAGTTTCGATTAATCGATAATAGCATTTTATGTGATGGACCTCTTTCGACTTTTTTTTACGAAATATCGTTCCCATTTAGCGAAATATACAATCACTATGCATTCAGAGCTTGAACTGAAAAGACCTGAAAATGGAACAACTTAATTTGTTGAAATTGGTCCCCATTCTGAGCACCCGGGAGAGTACTTTGCAATGGCTGCGGGATGTCGGGTTAATACCCCAAGAGCGCTATTGCCATAAACATAAGCAGAGCATGATTTTGTTAGATCATAAATCAATATGCGCGGAATTTAGATGCGTTAAAAGGGGAAAGCAGGACCATTCCAAGAGTGTTGCGGAGAACACGTGGCTGGAAAGGTGTCATATATCGCCAGCATCATGCATCATTATAACCTATTGCTTTGCAAATTATTTTACGTTTGCCCAAACTATACGGCAATGTAGCGTAAAAGAAGATCAAACTGTTTCCTCCGAAACTGTGGCAAATTCTTTTACGTTTGCCCAAACTATACGGGAATGTAGCGTGAAAGAAGATCAAACTGTTTCCTCCGAAACTGTGGCAGACAGATTTTCTTTTTGCCGCGAAGTTTGTATGGCAGCTTTGGATACAGATTTTGAGGAGCAGGGCCCTATTGGAGGTCTAGGCAAAGTTGTAGAAATAGACGAATGTAAAATTGGCAGACGGAAGTTCGAAAGAGGTCGCGTTGTTGAAGGTTCGTGGATTTTGGGACTAATAGAGCGAGGATGTCCCGAAAATTATAGATTAGAAATCTGTCCCGACAATAAAAGGGACAAGGACACCCTGTTATCCTTAATAAAAAAACATGTTAAACCAGGGACCGAAATTCATACAGATTGCTGGAAGGGGTATATTGGTTTGGAAACCGAGGGATATATTCACAAGACCGTCAACCACTCGGAACAATTTGTGGATTCGGTAACCGGTGCTCATACCCAAAATATTGAGTCTTCCTGGCGGTCGATGCGGCGTAATTTGTCTCGTGGGGGCGTTCACAAAGCCAAGTTGAACGAGCATCTTCGCGAATTTTAGTGTCGACGACGGGCTACAAAGCAAAAGCTTGACCCGTTTTCATTACTATTGAAAGACATTAGGAAAGTATATCCCGGAAACTAATTTAATTGTTTTGCTAGTTAAAAATGAAAAAAGGCCAAAAAAAAAGTCAGGTACACACAAACATAGTGAAGTGCAAGGAGCCGAGGAAGTAAAGCGCCGCAGGCTACTGTTGTATCAGCCATCATTCATTCATTAATAGAGTTGTCATTAGTTACGATTTCCGTGATCACGGTCTTTATTGGGTAATGGTCAAAATATGAATAATTTACAGCTAGCTATTTGCGGCTGCGCTGCCTGCAAACATTGGCAGCGGCCGTCATATATATTGAAGTATATGCTCTCAATTGTATTTGTGCTGGTAGCACTGAGAGCGCGAGAGGAGTTGTACATGCATGCTTTGTATGTGTCCGCACTCAGGCCATGGGAATATGCTGACACTAGCACTTCCCACAAGTTGGGCTCTGAGGCGCATTCATATTTCGGCTGGCCGCAAAAGTTTAGCGACCGGCACTTTTGTATTTGTTTAAGTACACTGTAACACAATGTTGGTGTCGGTACAGTGGGTACTCGCTACAATGATACATGCATACTACATCTCCCTCCTTTTGAAAAATAACGTAATTCTATGAAGTTATTTTCTTACTATATGTGTATGAAATATAAATGAACATCTTGTTTTATAATAATATATATATTTTTTTTTTGTTATTTATTTAATTTATTATTTTTTTTTTTTTTTTTCGAATCAATAAGTATTATATATTTAAGTATTTTTTTTTTTTTGTTTTATATTTCCATTATAATTATGGAATGTATGTATGGCTATACGAGATATATTTATAAGAGAATTAAAGTGATTATGAAATAAAAATTTTTAATCTATCCTTATGTACTGTTTGTTTTTTATTTTTGTTATTTGAAATTACTATGTTATCATTTTCTTCTATATTTTCAACCTTATAAGGTCCAGTATATTTGAAGTCTAGCTTATGCCCTGTTTCATTTTTCAATAAAACCTGATCTCCTATTTTTAAATCAAAATCTAAGGTATTTTTGTCATATCTAATTTTTTGTTTCTTTTTATGAGCTTCTAGCATTAATCTAGCTCTCTTAAATGCTTGTTCTAGTCTAAACTTAGATTCTTTTGCGTAGTCATCCACATTATATAGAGGTTTTATTTTATCTATGCTATTAAAATGTTGAGGTAAATTTGGAGTTTTACCAAAAATTAACTCATATGGACAGTAGTCATGTGCCATAGATGGTGTTGTGTTGAAACAATATACGAAGTACTGGAGCCATACATATTTTATTATATTTGTTGAACGTTGATGCACTAAGAGCAGTACAAACAAGTGGCCCAAACGACACCAAGCACGTGCTTGTTACGCGCGGGCCCTTTTTATTTCGGGCAAATACGGTTCGCGAGGAAGGTACATAGAACAAACAAGGACAGGACAAAACATAGATCAACAAGACTAAAGCAAATGAGCTAAGATTTTAGTTTTTAATACAGGGATAGAGGTTGAGGAACAAATTAAATGATATAGGTTGTTATAATTATTACAAAGAACGCGAAAAGGCTCATGCTGACTAAAATTAGATGAACATCGTGGCAAGTTTATAGGATAGTAGTTTCGCATTAGTCTAACAGGAACATTGAAAGTAAGGCGGCTTACCAAATCTACAGAATCAATATCGCCTCTGATAAGATTATTCATAAAAATAGTACCAAGCATAGTTCTACGGCTTACTAGACTAGGCAAATTAATTAAAAGCAATCTACTCGAGTAAGAAGGCAACCTGACGTTTTGATCCCAGTTCAAACCACGTAAGGCAAAAAGAAGAAATTGTTTCTGTACTGACTCTATACGGTCAATGTGCACTTGATACTGAGGACTCCAAACGGAAGAACAGTATTCCAAATTAGGACGAACAAGGGAGGTAAATAATAATTTGGTAGTGTATGGATCATCAAATTCTTTAGACCAACGCTTTATAAACCCAAGAACACTCATAGCTTTATTTACAGTAGAGGTTATGTGGGAGTCAAATTTAAGTTTAGGATCTAGGAGAACACCTAAATCGTTTACTGAGTATATTCGGTCCAGGGACATGTTCTGAAGAGAGTAACTTATGAACGTTGGCGTACCCCTATAAAAAGTCATAACGTTGCATTTAAGATAGTTTAAATTCAAAAGGTTGTACTGACACCATTCCTGGAATCTATTAATGTCTGACTGCAAGCAGAAACCAGACTCAATATTATTATATGAAAAACAAAGCTTAACATCATCAGCATACATTAGTACACGAGAGTGAGTTACTATAGAGGGAAGATCATTTATAAACAGAGTAAACAGCAAAGGGCCTAAATGACTGCCCTGAGGCACTCCAGATGTCACGTTGATCATCTTGGAAACAGCGTTTTTGAATAAAACCCTCTGAGATCTACCATTCAAATAACTTGAAATCCAAGTTAACAGATTATTCGCAAACCCGAGCTGATCTAATTTGAATAAAAGAAGAGAGTGGTTTACAGAGTCAAAGGCTTTACTAAAATCTGTATATATAACGTCTGTCTGCAATTTTTCGTTAAACCCATCTATTACAAAAGATGTCAATTCGAGCAGGTTAGTGGTGGTCGATCTTCGCTTAACAAAACCATGTTGACACGGCGATATTAAAGAGGAGCACAAATGTTGCAACTGAGACGTAATAATGCGTTCAAATATTTTAGGAATTGCAGACAATTTGGAGATTCCTCTATAGTTCTGAACATTAACCTTCGCACCCTTTTTGTGGAGTGGAATAATAAAAGAATCTTTCCAGATAGTAGGAAAAACAGATGATGAGATAGACAAATTGAAAAGTTTAAGAATGGGTTTACAAATAGTTCGGGCACAAAACTTAAGAACACACCCAGGGAGTCCATCTGGCCCCGGAGAATAGGTTGGCGTTATAGTTTCTAAATCAGTTAAGAGAGAACTTTCGGTGATTACAGGAGAAAAAATACAATTTGCCCTGTTTAAGTGATTAGGGTAGCTAGAATTAGACCAAGAAACAGAACTATAAGTAGATTGGAAGAATTCAGCAAATAAATCTGCAATTTCGGGATCCGTAGATGCCTCAATAGAGTTTAATCGTACAGATGATGGCAATGCTGAAGACTTTCGCTTAGCATTGACAAAGTTATTAAACTGCCTTGGATCCTTTGAAAATTCAAATTTACATCGGTTCAAATACATGGAATAGCAATGACTGTTAAGTACATTAAAATTAGTACGAGCCACCACATATCTTGAAAAATCGGATGGCCTACCCGACTTTTTGTACTTTTTATAGAAGTTTGTTTTTAGGTTTCTAAGTCTTTGCAACTGATTGGTAAACCAAGGAGGCCTGTCTAACTTAGGAGCAAAACTATCAGGAACACATTCACAGAAAAAAGAGTTTAGGACACTATAAAATAGTTCCGTAGCACTTTCAATATCCAAGCAATTATTTAAATTTGTCCAGTTATATTGTGAAATCAAGTTATTGAGTTTATTAAAGTCACATTTACGAAAGCATCTACTTTTAGTTTTAGTTGGTGAAAGAGAAGAAGAAAGGGTGTCAACGCAGGGAAGACAAATTGTAAGTTCTAATGTGGGATGATACCGGTCTTCTGGCATAACTAGTGGGTCAATTCTAGATACCGTGACTTCAGACGGATCTAAAGCAAATACAAGATCTAATTGTCTGTTTAGAGAATTACGTATAAAGCTAACTTGCTGTAATGATAATTCTAACAGACCGTCAACGAATTCATGGTCAGATAAGGGGGTAGAGACAAGTGAGTCAGTGGAAAGGGACCAAGAAATGTCAGGGAGATTGAAATCACCCAAAACAATCAAAAGATCCCTTTCGGAAAGATGAGATAAAACAGTTTTTATAGCAGACAGATGTTGCTTATAAATTGTTAAGTCAGATCCAGGTGGAATATAAGAACAAGTTACAAAAATAGAAAAAGATTTCAAAGAAACTTTAACACCAACAAATTCTATTTCATTGGGATTAAGAAAGTATATCCTTTCCGATGTTAAAGTAGAGGTAACGGCAACCAGCACCCCACCGCCCCTACGAGGAGAGCGATCAGTTCTATACGTACTGAAATTTTTGGACAGAACTTCAGAGTCTGTTATCTCCGGTTTCAGCCAAGTCTCAGTAAAGGCCAGAATGTCTTCCGAAAAGGCAAAGGAGTCAGCATAAAGCTTAGGTAGCTTCATATTAAGTCCTCTAACATTTTGATAGGCCAAAAGTAAACTGCTCAGTTTTTTGGCGCAGGTACTGTCGTGGAAGGCCTATTATTAGTTCTCCGTCTGTTTGGAACAAATTCTTTAATGACCAATTCATCATTAAGCCAAAAACTTTTAGAATTTAGTACATTAAATACTTCCGGAGGAGCAGATATTTTAAAGGAAGATATCCTACGAACATATGGAAATTTAAACTCCTCCACTGTGATGTTTTGAGATGGGAATTCCTGTTGTATAAATTCCAAAACATCAGCAGATGTGGTTTCAGGTGTTAAACGAGACACAAATAATTGCTTCCTGTATGGAACAACCGAGAGGCTCTTTCTTCCACCACCAGCAATCTGAACATCGTTCGTCTGATTATCGAGACTAGGGACTATAGAGCTAACTTCCACCGTAGGCACAGAAAGCTGCGTAGGGTTTGAAACGGTAGGCTGAGTAGCAGAAACAGGAACTCCAGAGCTTTTGGTACCTATGGGTACTGCTGTCAGAGAAGCTTTAGGTCCACCAGCCCCAGTGGATGCCGACATTGCTGCCGTTACCGATCGGGTAAAAATATTAGAAGCTAAGTTGGGATTCGGAACTGATGCCTTTACTTGAAGAGATTTTGAAGGAGCAGTCTTCTTGCGTTTAGGTGACCCTACTGACATTTTTTTATTATCAAGGTCCGCCTTAAACTCTTTAAAATCAGCAACTACGCTCATGAGTTTATCGAACAGTTTCATAAAACGATCATTGGTCAGCGCAACATAGCCATCCAAATCACGATCTATTTCCACGCATGAGGCACAAGTCCACGAAAAACCAACACGCAGATCAATATAATCTTTTACTCTGCCAACAAGTCCAGTACATTTTGGGTGTATGACAATGTTGCAGAGACGACAGTAAATAAAAACGTCATTAGGTGACGATCCAAACTGACAATCTTTTTTGCAACAAAAAAGAGCCATTTTTAATTTAAGAAACAAAGTTATTAATAAAACCAAAGAATCAAAAGAATTATAAATACCTCACTTAATTTGACACTGGGATCAAACAAACAAAAATGTAGACACACAAGAACACAAAAGTATAAGAGCGCGTAGAGACTTTGAGAGCGAGAGAGCGCAACAGAGTGGCTGTCGACTGAGCGTGGCTTGCGAAACACAAACAAAATATACACGACAACAGTTTAGACGACAAGAAACGGGAGAGAGATTACAAGAAGGTTATGGGAAACAACAACAAAAGCTATTGAAACCAAAGCACCACAGCGTACAGAAGTTACAATAACAAAATGCACGGGCTAAACACAGAGTTAGGTTTTGTTAAAATTTCTACAATAAAATAGACAATTAAACATAAACAGACGATTTAAAACACAAACACGGCTGGTTATGAAGGACTAAGTCACAAAACAAGGCACCAGTATCACAGATATTAATGACAAATTGACAAAAATCACAGAGCACAAGATAAACACAACCGGTCACAAGCGACGCTAAATCGCTAAATCCCAATCTGTTTTATCAACTGAGATGTATGAGCGGATGAACTCATTAAATGTTCTGTGGCTTCGCTCCACGGTTCCTACAGTTTGGTGATGGTGTGCGGTAGAAGTTATGTTTTTTATATTTAAATTTTTACATAATTCTTCAATTATCGAATTTTTATATTCTGTTCCCATGTCCGTTATGAACGTCTTCATTGGACCGTAGGTTAGAATAAAATCTTCGAATATAGCTTTTGCTACTGTTTTTGCACTTTTGTTTTGGATTGGTATTGCCACAAGGTATTTAGTTAAATCGCAGATTAGGGTTACTGCATATTCGTTTCCTTGTTCAGATTTAGGTAGTGGACCGATCGTATCCACAATTACCCTGTCAAAAGCCATTTGTGGCGTTTTAGTTATAGTCAATGGTGTTTTTGTATGTTTTGTTGTTTTGGATTTTTGGCATTTTGGGCATTTTCTTATATAATTTGTTATAAATCGGGTCATATTTTTCCAATAATAATGCCTTTTTATCTTTGCTAATGTTCTAGCTATGCCTGTATGACCTCCTTGAATTGGATCGTCATGGAATGTAAACAGTAATGCTTCTTTCTCTTTATCATTATTTGATAATAGGGTCACCGGCTTGAGTAGCGCTACTCTTAGAGATTGTAATGTTTTATTGCCCATTATTTTAAAAGATTCTATTGATTCAGTGTCAAAGATCTTTTCGCTCGGTGCCACTTTGAGTTTGCTGATATTAAGTATACCGGCTTCTTTTTCAAGCCTTTGAAAGAACTGACTTAAGTCGAGAATTCCATTGGTGTACATATCGCTAACATCAATTCTTGCTATAACTTTTTTTCCATGCTTAAGTAAACATAGTGAATCTGTTATTCGCAAGGTCACTACTTTTCGTACCTCGTCATTTACAATGACTTCGTATACGTTGGGCTGAGAAGCTTTATTTAGAGTTTGCCTAGGCAAATCTATTTTTTCTTTTTCTTTTCCTGCGCAGGAATTTTTCTGTTTACTTTGGTTTCTGGTAGTGACTGTCAGAATTTTATTATTCGTTTGAATATTCTTTAAATCCGTTATGGTTATTCTTGAAAGCGCGTCGGCTATATGATTGTCTTTTCCCTTAAGATATTCCACAGTAAAATCATATTCTTCTAAGTCTAATCTCATTCGGGTCAGTTTTGAGCTCGGGTTTGTCATCGAAAATAAGTAGGTTAATGGCCTATGGTCTGTCTTGACTGTGAAATGTCTTCCATAAATGTATGGTCTAAAATGAATTATCGCCCAGTGGATAGCTGCTAATTCCTGTTCAGTTGTATTTTTGTTGCTTTCTCCTTTAGTAAATGATCTTGATGCATAGGCTACTGGTAACTGTGTGTTATTGTAATCTTGAGTAAGAACAGCTCCACACGCTTGTTTGCTTGCATCTGTTGTTATACAAAATTCTTTATTAAGATCTGGGTATTGTAGAAGTGTAGGTTTCATCAATTGAATTTTAAGGTATTCGAATGCGTTTTGACATTCATCTGTCCATTCGAATTTAACATTCTTTTTACATAATCTAGTTATGTGTCGTGAGTAATCGGAAAAATTTTTAATAAAACGTCTGTAGTAATTGCAAAATGCAACGAATCTTCTAGCGCTGTCTGCGTCCGTTGGGACTGGGTATTTTTTTATTACATCGTATTTTTTATTATCTGGCAAAATACCTTTGTCAGTACACTTGTGTCCAAGGAAGGTCACTTCGTGTCTGAAAAATGTGCACTTTTCTGGGTGCAATTTAAGGTTGTGCTTCCTACATAAGTCAAAAACGTTTGTAAGATTTTTAATCATATGTTTTTCTGAACAACCGATGACAATTAGGTCATCCATATACAAGAATGCCTGTGAAGGTTCGATACCTGAAAATGCAATTGTCATCATTCTTTGGAAAGAATTTGGCGCTATTTTTAAACCATAAGGTAATCGCGTGAAGCGATAGGAGCCCTTGCTCGTGGAGAAAGATGTTATATTTCTAGACGTTTCTTCGAGTTCTATTTGATGAAATCCTGACATTAGATCTAAACATGAAAAGTATTTAGCTCTACCTAATTGGTCAAGAATATCGTCTATTCTTGGTAGTGGAAATTTATCTGATAACATTTTTTTGTTAATTTGGCGGTAATCAATTACTAAACGCCATCTTTTAGTGTCACAATTTGGTAATGATTTTTTCGGGACGATTAGTAATGGACTGTTGTATTCAGAAACTGAAGGTTCTACTATTTTGTCTTTAATTAATTTGTCTACTTGTTTTTCTACTTCGTCTTTTTGACTGTGGGGAATTCTATAATTCTTTATGTATACAGGTTCATCATCTTTCATTCTTATTTTTTGTTTATAGAAATTATTTGTTGATATTGATTCGGATTCTTTTCCGAATATATCTATGTATTTTGTGCATAATTCGTTAAGAATTTCCTTGAACTGAGGTGGAAAATTTTTGTTCAATTTCTCTATAATTTCTTCTTTGTTTACATTTTTATTATATTTAACTATGTCGTAATCATCTAATGGTTCAACTTTCAGTGTATTTAATTGAATGATTGCAGTTTTATTAGTTGTATTCAAAATTCGGACAAAAGTGTTTTGAGAATCTCCAATGGAATTTCCAATGAATACTCCATTTTGGATTTCTTGGTTTGGTATTAATATATACCTGGTTGCTGAATTTATAGCAATTTTTCGGACTACTTCGGATCTTGCTGGTAGAATTGTCAAGTTATTTTCTAGTGTATGATTTATTGGAATATGTATCGGATTATAGAGGTTATCTGGTCTCAGTATGAGCCAATCGTTTTCTGGTTTTAAATCTATTTGACAATTATATTTTTTCATAAAATCTACGCCTATGATTCCATCACATGGAATAGGAAAATTTGATGTTACTAAATGAAAAGTATGTGGTATAGCATAGTTGCTTGAAAGAAGTTCTATTGATACTAAACCTTTTGAGTTGGTTGTTCCTTCACCAACACCTGATATTTGGGTAATATTTGTATAATCAACATTGTTAAACGAGTCCGAAGTTTCTTTTATTAAGGATATGTCTGCACCTGTATCAACTAGTAATGTATATAATTTATTTGTGTATTCATTTTTGAGAGAAACGAAAAGATTGAAATTAAGATTGATAGTATGAACCGTATTCTTTACTGGGTTTTTTATCTTAAGGGTCTTTATTGGTTTTCCGACGTGGTTTGTACTTGTCGGACGTTATTATTATTTTGTCTGTTGGTGTTCGTATTTGCATTGTTGGTGTTTCCACCACGGTTGTGTCCTCTATAATAACCACGACCTCTATAATTGTTGTTGGTCTGATTATTATAGTTTCGGTTATAACTGTTATTTTGGTTATAGCCATTATTATGGTAATATCCGTTATGCTGATGATTACTTCGGTTATTGCCCCTACCGCGGTAATTATTTCTGAAGTTGTTACCGCGATAGTTGTTTCCTCTTTGTGTGTACAGTATTGAATTTGCATTGCCTGTCATTTCAGTACTACATTGTATATACTTAGTGACGGCTTCATTCATAGTTGTGAAGTTGCCTGCCTCTAAAATTGTTTTTAGGCGGCCATGCTCACAATTTTTAACCATTGTGGTAATGGCTTCTTTTGTGCTGAATTTGTCAGCGTGTTCGGCTGGTAGGCCTTCGTCAATGTACGAAGCTTCAAGGAGCTTTCGTAAGATGTCTATTTCTGAAGTAAATTTCTCGGCTGTTTTGCCTTTCTGGCTTGTTTTCGCCATTTTCGCTTTGACTACGTCGGATGTTTCGCCGACTATAGTGTCTTGCAATTTCTTTATTATTGAATTTATTGATGTTTCGTTCTGTACTTTGTATAGTGTAGATCCTATTATTTTTGATTTAATGACTTCTACAGCTAAATCTTCGAATGTGCCTTTAGTCAAGTTAACCAACTTCAAGGCTGTTATGAATCTTTGAAGATGTATCTTTTGCCCGTTAAATTCCGGGATGGCATTCGAGATATCTTTTATATATGCCCTTTGGGCTGCTGGATCTGCCATTATGTTTTCTTTTGTGTCTGGCACGCTTACATCTGAATCTATGTCTTCTTCTTCTTCTGCTTCTGTTACTGTTATAACTGCAGGAATTGTTAGATCGTGTAGATCTTTTTCTTTTATTTCGATTCCTTCGCTCGAATCGGAATCTTCACTTTCTGTTAGGTCTATGTCTTGTTCTATCGTCAAAGGTGTATTTAAAATTGTCGGTATCGATATATTTAAATTATACCTATCTTTGACAGTTATTAGATTTGTACGTAATTTGATCAATAATTTAGATAATATTGACCAATTCGTTTTATTAATCGCTGCCCTATTTTCATGTACTAAAATTCTTGCAGTATTGAAAGAATCTACAAGAATTTTTGCATGTTTATTAAAAGTGTCTTTATGTATTGGCCTATTTTGGCTTATACATTTGTAAGACTTGTCAAATGTGTCCTTTAATTCTCGTATTTGGGTAGATAATTGCTCCCATTCCATACTAAGGACTTATTATATTTTTTTTTTGTGTATTAGTTGCGCATAATTTTTAGCACAATTATATGTCCTAGCACTGGGTGTATGTCTACTTCCGAAAATACTTTACAGTTTCTTACTGTAGACAGTACTATTGCTTTTTGCGTACCGCTGCAATGAATAAGCGGGGAAAAAGCTAGGTCGTACCTATTCATATACTCTTCTTCAAAATCTGATATTGATAAAGGCTCTGTTCTATTTCTAAGTATGGCTAATACCCTATTCTCAAAAGTTGGGTGATTGGCTTGAATAATTCTTATGCAATTTGTGGTATTCATATTGTTTGTTAAAATGTTTTATTTTTATTTTATTTCAAAATTTTAATTTTCTTATTTTGGTATTTTGTTGCATACATTTAAAAATTTGGATTTTAATTTTTGTTTTGAAACATATTTTTATAATAATTGTTTGTGCTCTGTTAATTTAAATCTTATCCAGATCGTTGGCCTGGCTTCTATTTATTGCTCTTTTTGATACACACTTATTGTGGTATACATATGCTTTATACAAAATGTATGCACTCATTATAAAAACAATTATTGATAATAATATGTTTGTTAAATCGCTATCAATAGTTTTTGATTCGATTTTATTAATTACGTTGGCAGTGGAGTCCACTGTTTTAGTATCAATTAAACCCATTTTGGGTATTATTTCTGTAACGCATTCAAAATCTGTCTTGGATATTGCGTTACTTTTCATAAAGAAAAATGTTCATTCATATTTATATATTCTATTTTTATATTTATTGTTTTTTTTTTTTTTAATTTTTCTTATGACACGTATATTCACAAGCTGTATTTTCGAAAGGCCCTTTACAATCTGCAGGGCACTTTGGTTTTCTAGCCTCTTTCATGTCGTTTTTATTTTTGTAGGCATCTAATTCCCTATACGTGTTCTCTAATTCTTTCTTAATTTCTACATTTTCATCCCAAGATACTGGGTTAGATTTTTCAGCATATAGCTGCCTATTTAACTCTTTAATTTTTAAATTCAGGAAGTTCTTCTGACCTCCTCTCCTATTTCTCTTATTATTTTTTTTTGTCTTAGGCATTTATATATTTGTTATTTAATTAATTAAAAATTTTTTTTTTTGATATATATGTATGATATTTTACATGTATCCCTACCTAGGTAAAAAAAAATTAAGACCCGCAGCTAGAAACTGCCTGGTCTGTACAATTGTTGTTAAATATAATGTTTTGCATCGCAGATGCATATAAAAATAATAAAAAAAATTTATGATGTGCGCTCTTGGAAGCGCTGTCGGTTCACTTCTCCAGGGTCCGGCTTGGAGCGCCGAACGGGGCCGGTGCTGGCTGCACAGGCTTCTCCTTCTCCAGTGTAAGTTCTTCGTTTATACTTGTGTGTTTTCCATCGTAGGCGTAGGAGGGTTTGCCATTCCTCCCACACTTCTTATCCTTCTTGTAGTCCTTGGTGTAGGTCTTCGTTTATGCTTGGGTGTTTTCCATCGAAGGCGTAGGAGGATTTGCCATTCCTCCCACACTTCTTATCCTTCTTGTAGTCCTTGACCTATGGTTTTAGGTGGCGCCGGTGCTGGTCCTCGCACAAGCGGTAACTTTGTTTTATTATTCGTTGATTGGCCTATTGTTTTAGGCGGTGCCGGTGCTGGTCTTCGCACAGGTGGTGATTTAGTTTTGTATTTGCTCTCCTTGGATAGAATATCTCATATCTGTCATACTAGGACACAATAGACACACGTTGTTTCACGTAAACATTTTCGCTCGTACTCTTTCACATAAGTGGATGTAGCGGCAATCGTTCATAAACTTTCATAACTGCTTGGTCGGCTCTCTTCCGGCTTTCCTCGCATTTCTTTATTTGTTGGATTGTTGTTTTTTTTTGAATTTTTTTTTTTGCTTGTTTTGTTTTGTGTTATTATTGTGTTATTATTGGGTCCATGTGTCCTGTCACGGTCGCCATGTTGTATCAGCCATCATTCATTCATTAATAGAGTTGTCATTAGTTACGATTTCCGTGATCACGGTCTTTATTGGGTAATGGTCAAAATATGAATAATTTACAGCTAGCTATTTGCGGCTGCGCTGCCTGCAAACATTGGCAGCGGCCGTCATATATATTGAAGTATATGCTCTCAATTGTATTTGTGCTGGTAGCACTGAGAGCGCGAGAGGAGTTGTACATGCATGCTTTGTATGTGTCCGCACTCAGGCCATGGGAATATGCCGACACTAGCACTTCCCACAAGTTGGGCTCTGAGGCGCATTCATATTTCGGCTGGCCGCAAAAGTTTAGCGACCGGCACTTTTGTATTTGTTTAAGTACACTGTAACACAATGTTGGTGTCGGTACAGTGGGTACTCGCTACAATGATACATGCATACTACACTACTAATACATTTTATTTCCGTTTTATAATTTGAATTTGATTTTGTTTTCTTATCTTATTTTTAACTACGACAACTGAAATGGTCCTTCCAACATTTCTATTTTGCTTTTTCTTTTCATTTAGACTTTATTATTTTAATTTCGTGTTCCTAAAAATTTTAATGCTTGGTCTTTCCATCACTAAAACATCGAGTGACATCGATATCAATATCGACACGCTGATATAACAACAAGCTTTTGTGCGATATATCGGTCGAAAGGACGCAAGTGTGCCCCAACGGTTTTTTTCTTTCAAACCTTGTGAAAATGTAATCTTATTCAGCGTTTTTAACGAAAACTATTAGTTTTACAGAAAAAATGTATAAAACATAAATTACTCATTTCCTTAATAGCTTTCACTTCTCCTTGATTTGATTAGGTCAATATATTCGAAGATATTTACGAAAAACTGATTTTACCGTTATTTTCCATGATCCCGTTATTTGCGCCAACTTTGACTATTTTTCCCGTAATCAGGACCCCAAATAACGTGGATACTGAAAGTTTGAACGAAATCGGGCGTTGGAGCTAAACGGAAGTTCACCCATTTTTGGCCTATCAAAATGTTAGGGGACTTAATATGAACCTACCTAAGCTTTATGCTGACTCCTCTGCCTTTTCTGAAGACATTCTGGCCTTTACTGAGACTAGGCTGAAACCGAAGATATCAGACTCTGAAGTTCTGTCCAAAAATTTTAATACGTATAGAACTGATCGCTCTCCTCGTAGGGGGGTGGGGTGCTGATTGCCGTTACTTCTACTTTAACATCGTTGGTGTTAGAGTCGCTTTGAAATCTTTTTCTATTTCTGTAACTTGTTCTTATGTTCCACATGGATCCGACTTAACAATTTGGCTGCAATAAAAACTGTTCTATCTCATCTTTCTGAAAGGGATCTTTTGTTTGTTTTGGGTGATTTCAATCTCCCTGACATTTCTTGGTCCCCTTCCACTGACTCACTTGTCTATACCCCTTTATCTGACCATGACTTCGTTGACGGTCTGTTAGAATTATCATTACAGCAAGTAAGCTTCATACGTAATTCACTAAACAGACAATTAGATCTTGTATTTGTTTTAGATCCATCTGAAGTCACGGTATCTAGAATTGACCCACTAATTGTGCCAGAAGACCGGTATCATCCCACATTGGAACTTACAATATGTCTTCCCTGTGTTGATATCCTCTCTCCTTTACTTTCTCCAACTAAAAGTAGATGCTTTCGTAAATGCGACTTTAATAAACTCAACAACATGATTTCACAATATAACTGTACAAATTTATATCATTGCTTGGATATTGAAAGTGCTACGGAACTATTTTATAGTGTCTCAAACCCTTTTTTCTGTGAATGTGTTAGTTTTCCTCCTAAGTTAGACAGGCCTCCTTGGTTTACCAATGAGTTGCAAAGAATTAGAAACCGTAAAACAAACTTATATAAAAAGTACAAAAAATCGGGTAGGCCATCCGATTTTTCAAGATATGTGGTGGCTCGTACTAATTTTAATGTACTTAACAGTCATTGCTATTCCATGTAATTGAACCGATGTAAATTTGAATTTTCAAAGGATCCGATGCACTTTTATAACTTTGTCAATGCTAACTATAACGCCAACCTATTCTCCGGGGCCAGATGGACTCCCTGGGTGTGTGCTTAAGTTTTGTGCCCGAACTATTTGCAAACCCATTCTTAAACTTTTTCATTTGTCTATCTCATCATCTGTTTTTCTTTTATTATTCCACTCCATAAAAAGGGTGCGAAGGTTAATGTTCAGAACTATAGAGGAATCTCCAAAATGTCTGCAATTCCTTAAAAATTTGAACGCATTATTACCTCTCACTTGAAACATTTGTGCTCCTCTTTGATATCTCCGTGTCAACATGGTTTTGTTAAGCGAAGATCGACCACCACTAACCTGCTCGCATTGACATCTTTTGTAATAGATGGATTTAACAAAAATTGCAGACAGACGTTATATATACAGATTTTAGTAAAGCCTTTGACTCTGTAAACCACTCTCTTCTTTTATTCAAATTAGATCACCAAGCTTTCCGAATAATCTGTTAGCTTGGATTTCAAGTTATTTGAATGGTAGATCTCAGAGGGTTTTATTCAAAAACGCTGTTTCCAAGATGATCAATGTGACATCTGGAGTCCCTCAGGGCAGTCATTTAGGCCCTTTGCTGTTTACTCTGTTTATAAAATATCTTCCCTCTATCGTAACTCACTCTCGTGTAGTAACGTATGCTGATGATGTTAAGCTTTGTTTATCATATAATAATATTGAGTCTGGTTTCTGCTTGCAGTCAGACATTAATAGATTCCAGGAATGGTGTCATTACAACCTTTTGAATTTAAACTA
Source organism: Drosophila subpulchrella (assembly GCF_014743375.2). Taxonomy (NCBI): domain Eukaryota; kingdom Metazoa; phylum Arthropoda; class Insecta; order Diptera; family Drosophilidae; genus Drosophila; species Drosophila subpulchrella. The sequence continues at coordinate 1,005,785 of NW_023665601.1, read as the reverse complement.
TCTTAAATGCAACGTTATGACTTTTTATAGGGGTACGCCAACGTTCAGGAGTTACTCTCTTCAGAACAAGTCTCTGGACCGAATATACTCAGTAAACGATTTAGGTGTTCTCCTAAGTCCTAAACTTAAATTTGACTCCCACATAACCTCTACTGCAAATAAAGCTATGAGTGTTCTTGTGTTTAAAAAGCGTTAGTCTAAAGAATTCGACGATCCATACACTACCAAATTATTATTTACCTCCCTTTTACGTCCTAATTTAGAATACTGTTCTTCCGTTTGGAGTCCTCAGTATCAAGTGCATATTGACCGTATAGAGTCCGTACAAAAACAATTTTTTATTTTTGCCTTACGTGGCTTGAACTGGGATCAAAACGTCAGGTTGCCTCCTCACTCGAGTAGATTTCTATTTATTAATTTGCCTAGTCTACTACTATTTTTATTAATAATCTTATCAGAGGCGATATGGATTCTGTAGATTTGGTAAGCCGCCTTCAATGTTCCTGTTAGACTAATGCGAAACTACTATCCTATCAACTTGCCACGATGTCCATCTAATTTTGGTCAGCACGAGCCCTTCTCGTTCTTTCTAATATTTATAACAACCTATATCATTTAATTTGTTCCTCAACTTCTATCCCTGTATTAAAAACTAAAATCTTAGCTCGTTTGCTTTAGTCTTGTTGATCTATGTTTTGTCCTGTCTTTATTTGTTCTATGTACCTTCCTCGTGAACCGTAATTGCCCGACATAAAAATGGGCCCGCGCGTAACAAGCACGTGCTTGGTGTCGTTTGAACCACTTGTTTGTACTGCTCTTAGTGCATCAACGTTCAACAATTAATGTGTGACAGCTAAAAAAAAAAAAAAAAAAAAAAAAAAAGTTGGTCTCGTCAATACCTATTGATTGATCCACGCCCACTCTAACGCCCATAACGCTTAAATCTGTCTACCGCCGGTAGGTTGCGCATTTCAATCTCGCTTTGCTGCTTGCATATCTCCATTTCCCTTTGGTCCTTTTAGCTGGGTAACGGGTATCTGATATTCGAGGTACTCGACTATATCGTTCTTCCTTGTTTTAGAATACAAACATTACGTTGCGATCTGTGTTCAAAGAAGAACCACCCCACCCCAAATGACGGTAGACAATCGCCTAGCTTATTCATAGGAAACAGTTGTGCTCTAATTGCGTTGCAAGCAAACATCAATTCCGGGATTGCACTAGCGCTAAACAGTTTCACTTGCCATGATTGGCATCATACATTGTTGCATTGGAACAGCGATCCTACTATTACGTCGATATCATCCGACCCTCCAAGGCCAGTATCCGCCTTAATTCCTCATACAAGTTCGTTGGAAGTTTCCAGAGCACATGATCCTTCCAAGTTATCCGCTCTGTACCACGTACAAAAATTTCCTCCTATGAATAATCCATCCGAATATTCGGTCCCATATCCCGCCTTGGATGGCAGACGCACTCGAGTTATTAAATCCTACCAATGCTGAATCTGCCAAAAGATCCGTCCTCAACAGAGGTGCCCCCACTTTCTGCGGCTTAGCGCCCCAGAAGGGCTTCAGGAAGTACATATCCATAAGTACAGCTAAAATTGCTTTGCTCAAAAATATTCCAAAGACTCTTGCCGCAGTTGACACAATCTGAAAGAAAATAGATGTACCTTTCATTGTTGGAATCGGTCTTCAATTAACGGAGTTATTAAGTAAAGAATTTACAATAATTTACAATTTAAATAGCTAGTTATACCCGTTACTCGTAGAGTAAAAGGGTATACTAGATTCGTCGGAAAGTATGTAACAGGCAGAAGGAAGCGTTTCCGACCCCATAAAGTATATATATTCTTGATCAGGATCACTAGCCGAGTCGATCTAGCCATGTCCGTCTGTCAGGATGAACGCTGAGATCTCGGAAACTATGAGAGCTAGGCTATTGAGATTTGGCGTGCAGATTCCTGAGCTTCTTACGCAGCGCAAGTTTGTTTCTGATATGTATTGTTCTCATCAATACCTATCGATTGATAAAAAAAAAGTTTGCCACGCCCACTCTAACGCCCATAACGCTTAAATCTGTCTACCGCCGATAGGTGGCGCATTTCAATCTCGCTTTGCTGCTTGCATATTTCCATTACCCTTTGGTCCCTTTAGCTGAGTAACGGGTATAGCGTTCTTCCTTGTTTTTTATGAAAAATAACGCAATATCTAAAACAGATTTCGAATGCGTTACAGAAATAATACCCAAAATGGGTTTAATTGAAACTAAAACAGTGGACTCCACTGCCAACGTAATTAATAAAATCGAATCAAAAACTATTGATACCGATTTAACAAACATATCATTATCAATAATTGTTTTTTATAATGAATGCATACATTTTGTATAAAGCCTATATGTACCACAATAAGTGTGTATCAAAAAGAGCTATAAATAGAAGCCGGGAGAACGATCTGGATAAGATTTAAATTAATAGAGCACAAACAATTATTATAAAAATATGTTTCAAAATAAAAATTAAAATCTAAAATTTGTAAATGTATGCAATGACATACCAAAAATAAGAGAATTAAAATATTGAAATAAAATATATTAACAAACAACATGCATCAGAATTACTCTAGCCAATAAACCAAATTTTGAGAATAGGGTTTTAGCCATACTTAGAAACAGAGCTTATTCATTGCAGCGGTACGCAAAAAGCAATAGCACTGTCTACAGTAAGAAACTGTAAGATATTTTTGGAAGTAGACATACACCCAGTGCTAGGACATATAAATGTGCTCGAAATTATGCACAACTAATACACAAAAAAATAATAAGTCCTTAGTATGGAATGGGAGCAATTAACTCTCCACATACGAGAATTAAAGGACACATTTGACAAGTCTTACAAATGTAAAAGCCAAAATAGGCCAATACATAAAGACACTATTAATAAACATGCAAAGATTCTTGTAGATTCTTTCAATACTGCAAGAACTTTAACGGAAAATGAAGATTCCGATTCGAGCGAAGGAATCGAAATAAAAGAAAAAAATCAACATGATCTAACAATTCCTGCAGTTATAACAGTAACAGAAGCAGAAGAAGAAGAAGATATAGAATCAGATGTAAGCTTGCCAGACACAAAAGAAAACATAATGGCAGATCCAACAGCCCAAAGGGCAATTTTAGAGGCAGGCAACTTCACAACTATGAATGAAGCCGTTACTTAGTACATACAATGCAGTACTGAATTGACAGCCAGTGCAAATTCAATACTGTACACACAAAGAGGAAACAACTATCGCGGTAACAACTTCAGAAATAATTACCGCGGTAGGGGCAATAACCGAGGTAATTATCAGAATAACGGATATTACCAATATAATGGCTATAACCAAAATAACGGTTATAACCGAAACTATAATAATCAGACCAACAACAATTATAGAGGTCGTGGTTATTATAGAGGAAACAACCGTGGTGGAAACACCAACAATGCAAACACGAACACCAACAGACAGAATAGTAATAATGTCCGACAGGTACAAACCACGTCGGAAAACCAATAAAGACCCTTAAGATAAAAAACCCAGTCCTATTAATCTTAACTTCAATCTTTTCGTTTCTCTGAAAAATGAATGCACAAATAAACTATATACATTACTAGTTGATACAGGTGCAGACATATCTTTAATAAAAGAAACTTCGGACTCGTTTAACAATGTTGATTATACAAATATTACCCAAATATCAGGTGTTGGTGAAGGAACAACCAACTCAAAGGGATTAGTATCAATAGAACTTCTTTTAAGCAACTATGCTATACCACATACTTTTCATTTAGTAACATCAAATTTTCCTATTCCATGTGATGGAATCATAGGCACAGATTTTATGAAAAAATACAATTGTCAAATAGATTTAAAACCAGAAAACGATTGGCTTATACTGAGACCAGATAACCTCTATAATCCGATTCATATTCCAATAAATCATACACTAGAAGATAAATTGACAATTCAACCAGCAAGATCCAAAGTAGTCCGAAAAATTTCTATAAATTCAGCAACCAGGTATCTATTAATACCAAACCAAAAATCCAAAACAACCAAACATACAAAAACACCATTGACTATAACTGAAACGCCACAAATGGCTTTTGACAGGGTGATTGTGGATACGATCGGTCCACTACCTAAATCTGAACAAGAAAATGAATATGCAGTAACCCTTATCTGCGATTTAACTAAATACCTTGTGGCAATACCAAAGCTATATTTGAAGATTTTATTCTGAAGTACGGTCCAATGAAGACGTTCATAACGGACATGGGAACAGAATATAAAAATTCGGTAATTGAAGATTTATGCAAAAATGTAAATATCAAAAACATAACTTCTACCGCACACCATCACCAAACTGTAGGAACCGTAGAGCAAAGCCACAGAACATTTAATGAGTTCATCCGCTCATACATCTCAGTTGATAAAACAGATTGGGATGTATGGCTCCAGTACTTCGTATATTGTTTCAACACAACACCCTCTATGGCACATGACTATTGTCCATATGAGTTCGTTTTTGGTAAAACTTCAAATTTACCTTAACATTTTAATAGCATAGATAAAATAAAACCTCTATATAATGTAGATGACTACGCTAAAGAATCTAAGTTTAGACTAGAACAAGCATTTAAGAGAGCTAGATTAATGTTAGAATCTTATAAAAGGAAACAAAAAAATCAGATATGACAAAAATACCTTAGATTTTGATTTAAAAATAGGAGATCAGGTTTTATTGAAAATGAAACAGGGCATAAGCTAAACTTTAAATATACTGGACCTTATAAGGTTGAAAGTATAGAAGAAAAAGATAACATAGTAGTTTCAAATAACAAACATAAAAAACAAACAGTACATAAGGATAGGTAAAAGTTTTTATTTCATAATCACTTTAATTCTCTTATAAATATATCACGTATGGCCATATATAAATTAAGAACCATAATTATAATGAAAAAAAAAAATACTAAAATAAATATTACTTTCTGATTCGCAAAAAAAAAAAATAATAAATTATATAAATAACACATTAAAAAAATATATATATATATTATTATAAAACAAGATGTTGATTTATAATTTATATACATATAGTAAGAAAATAACTTCATAGAATTACGTTATTTTTCAAAAGGAGGGAGATGTAGTATGCATGTATCATTGTAGCGAGTACCCACTGTACCGACACCAACATTGTGTTACAGTGTACTTAAAAAAATACAAAAGTGCCGGCCGCTAAACTTTTGCGGCCAGCCGAAATATGAATGCGCCTCAGAGCCCAACTTATGGGAAGTGCTAGTGTCAGCATATTCCCATGGCCTGAATGCAGACACATACAAGGTATGCATGTACAACTTCTCTCGCGCTTTCAGTGCTACCAGCAGGCAGCGCAGCCGCAAATAGCTAGCTGTAAGTCATTTCTATTTTGACCATTGCTAAATAAAGATCTGCCCATGGCAGACAAATGACAAATCTTTCAATGAAAATATAATGGCAAACATAACAGGTTGGGGTAGAGGCATTGTGAGAATTCTATCAAAATCGTTAATTAGGTCTTCCACCTTGTTTGATTTTATTTAAAAATTTTGTTGCTTATAGTACTTAAATAAAATATAAAAAAAGCAGTATACGCTCACTAATTGTCTTCTTTTCTTCCTAAGATTAATATGATGTCTTCTGTTTGGTTGTTTTAGCGAGGGATGGCCCTCAGCTCTTCCTTCAATTTATTTTTTGGTTGTTAATTTTTAGCGAGGGATTTGCCCTCAGCTCCTCCTTCGGTTTGTTTTCTGATCGTCACTGTTTAGCGAGGGATTGCCCTCAGCTCTTCCTTCTTGTTGAATTTGTATTTTTCAGATGTGTAATTATATTTGGCTTTTGTTTCTCAGTTGATATTTTTTGTATCAACTTTCACTTTCACAGTTTTACAATTTTAGTTTAATTTTGTGAATTATTTTTTTGAGACCGCTTAGTTTTATTTTGTTGAACAGCAGGTTTATTTTGCCGATTATTAATTAGCGGATTGTTGTAAGCATTATTAATTTCATTTATTAATTTCCTCCTTTCTTTTTAACACGAACTTTTCGTCGGTTGATTAGGTTTTTATTTGACCACGCAAGTTATTTTTTAATTTAAAACCGTTACTTATTTATTTTAAAGCTTTTTAATTAGAGCAATTTAAGCGTGGCCCCACGCTGGGCGCCAATTAATTATTTCACTTGCGAATAATTTAAAAAAATTTATTTTTATTTTTTATTCACTAAGTTACAACTTTACTACTTTTCCTTAATACCGACTTTTATTCTACTGTTCACAATATTTCTTCTATTGAACCGATCTTATCGGATGCAAAAACGGTAGTCGGCCAAGGGCCAATTATCTGATAAACAAACCTCGGTTTAAGAGAATTGGGGAACTCATTAAGAGTTGGACAAGGGTTGGACTCAAGAGAGTCGGGAAATCGGATGATCAAATTCTCTGCTCGATTGCTAAACGGATTACGCTGCAGTTTTGGGGCTCGCCGGGTGTTGCCCGGATGCTTGTGTTTACATTAGCTGGACCCAGCTTAGTTTATGTTAGGAGGCCCGCGGCGCAATTGAATCTTAATAATGAACTTCGATTGAAGTGGTGGAGCTAATTGGGATTCTGTGGGAACGCTGAGTAAGGGGTTCCCAGCTAAGAATTGTTTATAAGAAATTGTTTACGACTTGGGTAAGGCGGCTGAGCGCTCGAGCTGCAAGGCGTTCTCAGCTAAGAATTGTATATGAAGAGTTTGTTTATAAATTGGGAGGAGGCTGGGATTATGAGCTGGATAACTTGCACCCTTGTTCAATTAGGGCGTCTACCTGCTGATTAATGATTTCCTGCAGGGTTCTTGGAAAAGTACCTCTGCTTGCAAGGCTTGTCATCTCTCATGGTTATTCTATGGTTGGCAATAGTCGCCTCGCCCGTCAACCCCTCGAATTTCTTGAGCTGCCTGCTAAGCAAGTTTTGTATCTTTCGTTCCTGCTCTCCATCCAGCGGTTGTGGATCCACTAATGCTGCCTCCGTGTCTTCTGCCGCGGTTGTAACGTCGTCGCTTGCTTCCGCTGCTGGGTGTCCGGTATTTGCTGCTGTTCCTCTGTGGCCTGTGCTAGATGAGACCGGAGGTTCAAAATCCTTTACTGCTTTTGCTTGCTTTTCCCTGGTAAGCTGGGGCTCTTGTGTTTCTCCGGGCCTTGGTGGATCGGCTGGATTCAAGATGCGCGTGGGAGCATGTTCTTCTCGTTCCTGGTTTGCGACAGGCTTTATTGGTTCGTTGTCGTTGTACTCGGTGGACGTTGTCACCGGTCTTTCCTTGTTACAGCCCAGGCTTCGCAGCTCAACCGGGTTGGGTATCGATGAAAGTCGCAGCTGTGCCGCTCCGCAGCGCAGGGTCGTGCCTATTCTACAAAGAAAGTGCAATCCTAATATTAAAGGTTCCAGCATGTATGGCATGACAAGTAGCGGTACTTCGAGGAGATCCTTTACGAGTGTGATCCTGGCTATAAATAACTTTGATACTTCGATCATCGACTTATCGGTAAGACTTATTTGGGTTCGAATTTCTTAAAATTGATGTGGTTGCCTCTGCAAATTCGTGACTTACGAAGCTGCGGGGCGCCCCGGTGTCTATCGTTGCCAGCCTAGTCTGCCCTCCAATTCCTACCGTGGCCACTACCTCCCCGTCCTTTACTTTAAGGGGTGCGGTTACAGGGTGCTCCCTAGTTGGTCCCCGTCTTATTCCGCACAACGCGAGGACTCGGTCGGTTTCCTGGCTGCGTATTGCGGCAACAGTCAATAGTACGAACTCTTTGTTGACCACAATCCCAACAGAAGCATCTTCTGCTGTTCCTACACTCGCGGCTAAAATGTCCTTGTTCTTCGCAGTTGCCGCAGGCATTTCTAACGTCAATCCTTTGGGACGGTGTGATAATCCTTTTCGATATGGGCGCGGCCGGTTGTCGGGGCCTTGATTCTACGCTTGAGTTTCCTGTCCGATTTGGAGAGGTCTGCGAGTTCCAGGAGGTTTCCCGGGGAGCGCGAGAGGTTGTGTTTCGGGATCTGCGGGAATTCTCCCGGATTACGCTACGTTGCTTAACAGTTTATATTTCTGTGGCAAGCTGGGTTAGTTCTCCGATAGTCTTGAATTCGGTGCGAAGTATGCACATCTGGTACTCCGGTGCAGCGTTCTCGTAAAGTCGGTTGAGCTCCTGTTCTGTAGTATAGCCGGCATGCCTCATAAGTACACGAACATCCAGCACAAAGTCCTTAAAATTCTCTCCGTCCTGCTGGTCTCGCCCCCTAATCCTATCGTCCAACCGCTGGAGGTATCGTGAAGGTACAAAAATTTTAAAAAACCTTTGCGGAAGGCTATCCAGTCCGCCCCTTGAAGTTGGCTGGTCTGGAACCACTTATCCGCACGGTCGGACAAAAGCTCGGGCATTGCTCGAGGAAGCGTCTTTAATTCGATGTCGTAGGACACCGCGGGTCTTTCGACCTGTTCGAAAAAGGTAAGGGGGTCGAATCGGCCATTAAAATGTATTCCCCACATGCGAATTCTCTCTGGGGCTTTTTGAGTCTGCGGTACGTTTATGGTAATTCCGGGTGTACCTGGGGGAAGGCTACCGGGAGGAAACAGTGAGTGCATATTCCTATTACCCGTTGCGCTTGAAATTGAGGTCTTGTCCTCGGCTGTATTGACTGTCTCTTCGCCACGGTTTGGGCTTGCAGCACGCGAAGAAAAATCATTTCTACGGATTTTAGTTTTTCCCAAATTAATTCGGGCAGCTCCCACTGCTTGACGAAGGTGGCGACATTTTTCTGTAGTTATTCGCGCGACCCTCCCGACGCGATCCCAAGCTCTAATGCGAAGTCTTATTATTCTTCTTTGCGACGGGAATATATCCAAGTTGTTCCCACCCCACGATTCTTAATTCAAATTGGAACAGACTCACCAGGATTATTTGCGGCCTCTTTCGTGGGATGGTTGGCCGCGTTCTGGTTTCGTGTTTGTGTCGGCCATGGTTAAAAGCTCTCCTTCTGTTTAATTGGCCGTTGTTTGTAATTTTCCTTTGTTGTTTTTTATACCCTTGCAGAGGGTATAATGATTTCAGTCAGAAGTTTGCAACGCAGTGAAGGAGACGTTTCCGACCCCATAAAGTATATATATTCTTGGTCAGCATCACTAGACGAGTCGATCTAGCCATGTCCGTCTGTCCGTCCGTTTCTACGCAAACTAGTCTCTCAGTTTTAAAGCTATCGGGCTGAAACTTTCCCAAAAGTCTTATATCATTTGCAGGTAGTATATAAGTCGGAACCAGCCGGATCGGACAATAATCGGAAAAAAAATGTAAACAAATGATATCTTTGGTGTTTTTTAACATATTACCTCCTTTCCTTGGAAATAACATTTTTTAATTAGTTTTGAATTTCATAAAGCTGCCATAGGAACGATCGGAAAATAGGTGGAAAAATAATATGAAACAAATTATAGCTTCGGTGTTTTTATACCCTTGCAGAGGGTATAATGATCTCAGTCAAAAGTTTGCAACGCAGTGAAGGAGACGTTTCCGATCCCATAAAGTATATATATTCTTGGTCAGCATCACTAGACGAGTCGATCAAGCCATGTCCGTCTGTCCGTCTGTCCGTCCGTTTCTACGCAAACTAAGGTCTCAGTTTTAAAGCTATCAGGCTGAAAATTTCCCAAAAGTCTTATATCTTTTGTAGGTAGTATATAAGTCGGAACCAGCCGGATCGGACAACTATATCTTTTAGCTCACATAGGAATAAGCGTTAAACGAAAATTTTTTTAATTATATCTTTGGTGTTTTTTAAGATATAACCTCCTAAGCTTGAAAATAACATTTTTTAATTAATTATGAATTTCGAATTTAATATTATCAAAATCGGACAACAATATCATATAGCTGCCATAGGAACGATCGTAAAATTGGTGGGAAAATAATATGAAACAAATTATAGCTTCGGTGGTTTTTAGCATATAACCTCCTACGCTTGAAAATAACACTTTTAAATTAGTTCTGATTTTTTAATTTAATTTTATCAAAATCGGACGACTATATCATATATCAGAAATTTTTGTTAAAGGCGCGTTCGCCACTACCTCGTGAAGAGGTGTTTTTGTTTGATATCAGAAGTTTTTTTTTATCAATTTAAGTACCCCAATACCATGACTAGGAGTCGTCCCCATATGGCTTGGCGATTGAAAAACCAAACACACAGATTCGACCCCTAATCTTAGCTGAACGCCACCTTAACAACAAGTTTTATCGCTTCAATTACCTATTTTAAAAGCACAAGTTTGGAATCTCAAGGGCTGTATAGTTTCAAATTCCAAGAGAAATCTGTCGTTTCTTACATATTCCGCCGAACTAGCGGGTTTTTACAAAGTGGTCGAACAAATAGATCAAGTTTCCTATTTCGATTAGCTTCTTGCAAGTAACAGATTTTCCGTTTGAAAAAATCTAATAAGAATTTTTTTCATCAAATTGGTTTTTTTCTTGTTTACTCGAATAAGTATGAAATATTACGTATACGGAGCTGAAACGAGTTGCACTTTTTATCGCTTAATATCTTCCAAACGGTAGTTTTTAAGGCAAAAAATGGTATAGACTAAAAGTTGGGGAATTTCAAGGGCTATATGATTTAAAATTAAAAAAGAATTCGTTCGACTCAATTTTGAGAAAATAGTCAATAGTGGTTTTAAAAAATAACTTTTTATCATAACTCTAAATCTATTATATTCAGACAATTTTACTGTATGAAGAGCAAATTAAATTATCTTTTCAGAGATATATAGCATTAGTTGTTTAGATACTATAAGCATTTTAAATCTGTCTTTTTTTGATTTCCCGCTAAACTAGCGGGTTTTTCCAAAAGTCGTACAACAAACGTTTTCTATTTCAAGCTGCTTTATACACCCATAGGGTTTCCAAAACCCTAAGACTAAGATGGGATGCATACAAACCCACAAACAAAGGGACAAACATTTTCATTTTGGGAAGAAGAAGAAAATCTTGTTTTTTGAATTACTTTTGAACGGAACATCGGATTTCAACAAATGAGGTGTCATTCGACGCGTATTCTCAGTAAAAATAAAACTAGCTAAACAGCCGGGGGCTTTTATCCCCACCGTATACAGCAGCTCCAATTTTCTAAATTTTTACTTTTACACTTTCAACTCTTTTTCTCGCAAACAAATCTATATTGTGAATGTCTTGGTATGCAATCTTCTTAGTTTTTGCGATACCTTTCGATTGGTGTATCACTCGTTACCATCGGACCATAATGGTAGATTTTCAATTCTGCGGCTATATATAGTAGTTGTCTTCGCACGCTCTCTTGCGCGCTTCGCCACTACGTGTACTGCCGTCCACAGTGATGTATTCTTGATCAGCATAACTAGACGAGTCGATCTAGCCATGTCCGCCTGTCCGTCTATCCGTCCGTTTCTACGCAAACTAGTCTCTCAGTTTTAAAGCTATCGGTCTGAAACTTTCCCAAAAGTCTTATATCTTTTGTAGGTAGTATATAAGTCGGAACCAGCCGGATCGGACAACTATATCTTATAGCTCCCATCGGAATAATCGAGAAAACAAATTTTTTTTAATTATATCTTTGGTGTTTTTATACCCGTTACTCGTAGAGTAAAAGGGTATACTAGATTCGTCGGATAGTATGTAACAGGCAGAAGGAAGCGTTTCCGACCCCATAAAGTACATATATTCTTGATCAGGGTCACTAGCCGAGTCGATCTAGCCATGTCCGTCTGTCCGTCTGTCCATCTGTCCGGATGAACGCTGAGATCTCGGAAACTATGAGAGCAAAGGCAAAGGCAAAGGCTATTGAGATTTGGCGGGCAGATTCCTGAGCTTCTTACGCACTCAGTAGAGTGCCACGCGCACTCGAACGCCCACAAACCGCCCAAAACTGTGGCTCCTACAGTTTTTATGCTAGAATAAAAAATTTAACTGAAATGTATTGTTCTCATCAATACCTATCGATTGACCCAAAAAAAAGTTTGCCACGCCCACTTTATCGCCCACAAACCGCCTCCAAACTTCAAAAAATCGTAAATATGAACGTGGATATCTCGGAAACTATCAAAGATAGAGAATCGGGATCTCAGATTTAGATTCCGTAGCTTTGTACGCAGCGCAATTTTGTAACGCGAATATGCCACGCCCACTCTAACGCCCACAAACCGCCCAAACCTGTGGCGCCCACAATTTTCATGCTATATACAAAATTTTAACTGAACTGTATTGGTCTCTTCAATACCTACCTAAACTAGTCTCTCAGTTTTAAAGCTATCGGGCTGAAACTTTCCCAAAAGTCTTATATCATTTGCAGGAACCAGCCGGATCGGACAACTATATCTTATAGCTCCCATAGGAATAATCGGAAAAAACAATTTTTTTTAATTATATCTTTGGTGTTTTTTAACATATAACCTCCTACGCTTGGAAATGTAAAGAAAAAAAATGTAAGAAAATTATATCTTTGGTGTTTTTTAACATATAACCTCCTACGCTTGGAAATAACATTTTTAATTTTAATTTTCAATTTTATCAAAATCGAACGACTATAACAAATGGCTGCTATAGGAGCGATCGCAAAATTGGTAGGAAAATAATATGAAACAAATTATAGCTTCGGTGTTTTTGGACATATTATCTTATACTATGGGGAATATCATTTTTTGTGTTTTTAAATTTAATAATTATAGCTGCAAGGGTATATAAGCTTCGGCTTGCCGAAGCTAACTTCCTTTCTTGTTTAAGCCTAGTACTCACATCGACGAAAACCGCGAGCTAACCATAGGAGTGAGCGGGAGGCAAATACGCGGCTAACGCTATTCGTCGGGTCTGTTTTTAAGCGCGGTACTCAGATGAGCTAAGGGAAAACCACAAAAAATACCAGATTTTGCAAGTGAACTTTCGATGAACGCCGTTAGCCGCGTCGGAACCAGCCGGATCAGACAACTACATCTTATAGCTCCCATAGGAATAATCGGAAAAAAAAAATTTAAAAAATTATATCTTTGGTGTTTTTTAGCATATAACCTCCTAAACTTGGAAATAACATTTTTTAATTAGTTTTGTATTTTGAAATATTTTATCGAAATCGGACGACTATATCATATAGCTGCCATAGGAACGATCGGAAAATTGGTGGAAATATAATATGAAATAAATTATAGCTTCGGTGTTTTTCAACATATAACCTCCAACGCTTGGAAATAACATTTTTTAATTAGTTCTGAATTTCGAATTTAATTTTATCAAAATCGGAAGACTATATCATATAGCTGCCATAGGAACGATCGGAAAAATGGTAGGAAAATAATATGAAAAATTATAGCTTCGGTGTTTTTTAACATCTAACCTCCTACGCTTAAAAATAACATTTTTTAATTAGTTCTGAATTTTGAATTTAATTGTATCAAAATCGGACGACTATATCATATAGCTGCCATAAGAACGATCGGAAAATTGGTAGGAAAATAATATGAATCAAATTATAGCTTCGGTGTTTTTTGACATATTATCTTATACTATTGGGAATATCATTTTTTGTGTTTTTAAATTTAATAAATATAGCTGCAAGGGTAAATAAGCTTCGGCTTGCCGAAGCTAACTTCCTTTTTTGTTTAACATAAAACCTCCTAAGCTTGGAAATAACTTTTTTATACCCTTGCAGAGGGTATATTGATTTCAGTCAGAAGTTTGCAACGCAAAGAAGGAGACGTTTCCGACCCCATAAAGTATATGTATTCTTGATCAGCATGACTAGACGAGTCGATCTAGCCATGTCCGTCTGTCCCTCTGTACATCTGTCCGTCTGTACATCTGTCCGACCGTTTCTACGCAAACTAGTCTCTCAGTTTTAAAGCTATCGGGCTGAAACTTTCCCAAAAGTCTTATATCTTTTGTAGGTAGTATATAAGTCGGTACCAGCCGGATCGGACAACTATATTTTATAGCTCCCATAGGAATAATCGGAAAAAAATTTTTTTTTTAATTATATCTTTGGTGTTTTTTAACATATAACCTCCTAAGCTTGGAAATAACATTTTATAATTAGTTCTGAATTCCAAATTTAATTTTATCAAAATCGGACGACTATATCATATAGCTGCCATAGGAACGATCGGAAGATTGGTGGGAAAATAATATGAAACAAATTATAGATTCGGTGTTTTTTAACATATAACCTCCTACGCTTGGAAATAACATTTTTTAAGTTGTTCTGAATTTCGAATTTAATTTTATCAAAATCGGACGACTATATCATATAGCTGCCATAGGAACAATCGGAAAATTGGTGGGAAATAATATGAAACAAATTTTAGCTTCGGTGTTTTTTAACATAAAACCTCCTAAGCTTCGAAATAACTTTTTTATACCCTTGCAGAGGGTATATTGATTTCAGTCAGAAGTTTGCAACGCAAAGAAGGAGACGTTTCCGACCCCATAAAGTCTATGTATTCTTGATCAGCATGACTAGACGAGTCGATCTAGCCATGTCCGGCTGTCCGTCCGTTTCTACGCAAACTAGTCTCTCAGTTTTAAAGCTATCGGGCTGAAACTTTCCCAAAAGTCATATATTTTTTTGTAGGTAGTATATAAGTCGGAACCAGCCGGATCGGACAACTATATCTTATAGTATTGAGCTGGCAAATCTTATAATTTGAGCCGCCGTGCGTGCGTTCACTTGAAGAGTTTATTTGCAATTAACATAAGAGGAGAATACAATTATCACACATTATCGATGCTCCATCTTCGTAAGAGCGAGATGACACTAGAGTACATGCCAGCATTGCCAGAGTTCTATAAACGCATTTTATTTTCTACACCCTTCCCCAATGCTTGCATGTTTACAAAAATGAAAATCTAATTTAAATGTAACATCTCAGTAAATTCTACATGTTTCTTCTTTGGGAGATTTTTGGTCAAAATATCAGCAATCATTTCATTAGTACATTTATACTTTAACAAAACTTGACCTTCCTTGACAGCTTGTCTTACAAAATGATAGCGTATATCAATATGTTTTGTTCTGGAATGATGAACTGGATTCTTGGTCAGAGCTTGGGAACTCAAATTGTCACCGTACAAGATGATTGGAGTCTTCTCGTCTCCGCAGTCAATTTCGTTTATCAGTCTGCGCATCAGAATGGCCTCCTTGCAAGCTGATGATAGCGCCATATACTCCGCTTCGGTACTGCTAAGGGCGACACTTCGCTGCTTTTCAGATCACCAAGAAATTGGACCTCCAGCTAGGAAGTAGATGTACCCGGTATATGACTTCCTGTCGACTTTGTCACCGGCCCAATCTACGTCTACGTATCCAAGAAAGGGTTGACCACACTGCCTGTGGTGTAGCCAGATGTTTGGTATGTGGATTCTGATTCCGTTGAGCCAGTTTGGAAACGGAATGCAAAATGTCCGGCCTGGTTGTAAGTGCAAGCCACATTAGCTCGCCAACAGCAGACTGGTATAGAGTTGGATCAATCTTTTTGCACTGATTGCTAGTGCAAGCTACCTGGTATCCTGCATTTAGTGGTGTGGCAGCCTGTCTGCAATTTTCAATGCCGTGTGCATGCAGTAGATCCTTTATATACTGCGAATGTCCCAGGGAAATTGCTCCTAGCTCTCCCTCACGCTCTATCTCCATGCCCAAGAAAAGGTTTAGTGAGCCTTTATCCATGCATTCGAACGACTTCGAGATACTAGATTTGATTCTGAGCAGATCCTCTTTTGACTGACAGGCTACCAGGATGTCATCAACGTCTGCTTGTAAAGACATGGTTCGTTCTCACAGGCAATGAAGTCGAGCTTAACCAGGGTACTATCAAGCATGGAATTCCATTCCCTTCCTGACTGCTTTAATCCGTATATCGCCTTCTTGAGAAGCAATCTTTTTTCAGGACGACTCTGATCGATATACCCCTCCGGTTGCTTCATGTATACCATCTCACTAAGGTCGCTGTTTAAGTACGCTGTACATACGTCCATCTGATGCAGATACAGACCGAGCTCTACTGCTAAGGCCAATATAAAACGCACACTCTAGCCTGCAAGCTGGAGAGAAAGTCTCTTGATAGTTAACGCCGTATTGCTGGGAGCATCCTTTTGCAACCAGACGGGCCTTGAAACGTTATATTTGGCCATCCTTGTCGCGCTTGACGTTAAATACCCATTTGCATCCGATCGCACGCTGATTTCTTGGTAAATCTGCAATCTGCCAGGTCTGGTTTGAGAGAAGAGCATCGTATTCCCTTTGCATAGCATCACGCCATTCGCATGCATACGGACTGCTCATCGCCTCTTTAAATGTTGCTGGTATCGGGACATCTTTTGACACTAAAGCACCTAGGATGTTGTACTGCTTTTTGGGACGACCAGGCTTGCCAGTCCGGATGAGCTTCGGCCGACCAGGCCCTACACGTATCTCCTTTTTGTCATCGTTCTCATCTTTTTCTTCCTCAATCTTTGTATCCTCATCGTTTTCGTTCTTGTCCTTTTCGTCCTTGTCCTTTTCGTCAGATTCTGATGCACTCTCGAACTGATCGGAACTTTCACTAGAGCTGTCATCTCCACCAGATTCGCTTGAATCGTGACCAATCTTATCAGCCTCCGGAAAAAGATCAAGAACAGCTTTATCGTCGTCTACTGCATCATGATTTTCATCAAATAGGACATCTCTTTTTTCGACTACTAGTCGCGTAGTTGAATGGTACAGACGATAACCTTTAGCCGCCACCGAGTACCCAACCATTATATACTCCTTGCCTTTTGGTTGAAACTTGCTTCCTTTTCGTGGACCCTTGTCCAGAGCAACTGCAATAGAACCAAATACCATTAGATGATTTATACAAGGTTTCTTACCAGTCCACGCTTCTATTGGGGTCATGCAATTCACTGCGTTGGTTGGAGAACGATTTCGTAAGTAAACAGCTGTGTTAACAGCCTCAGCCCATAAGGATTCGCATAATCCTGACTGCACGAGTAGGCATCTAGACATTTCCACTAATGTCCTATTAGCCCTCTCAGCAACTTCTTTCTGCTGTGGTGTGTAAGCTATGGTAAGCTGCCTAGCGATACCATAATGACGAAGAAAGTCATCGAACTCTTTGTTGACGAATTCTCCCCCATTGTCCGTGCGAAGACATTTCAGCTTTCTATCTGTCTGCCGTTCAACCAGATTCTTAAACTCCATGAACTTTGACAGGACTTCATCCTTCTTGGGCAAGAAATACACAAAAATCCTCCTGGATTTGTCATCGATAAATGTCAGGAAATACTTCGATCCTGCCAGCGATTGTGTGGGAAACGGGCCACATACATCTGCATGTATCAGCTCCAAAAGCTCTGTGGCTCTGTTGGCGGTAGCTGCTGGAAACGGTAGTTGGTGGATTTTGCTGAGCATGCAAGTCTTACACTTGACATCCTGTGGAAGAATCATATTTTCCACACCACACACCATACCTTTCGAAACAATTTCCCACAGACTAGAAAAATTGAGGTGACCATATCTCTTGCGCAATAAAACGCCGTCAGTTACAGTGGCGGAAAAACACTTGCTGTTTGTGCTTTGAAATAAGTATAGATTGCCAATTCTGTTGGCACTGACAATGCATTCGCCGTCCTGCATGACCCTTACGTTTTGCAGAACGAAATTCACCGTGCACCTGTTTTTCACCGCACTGCTAACTGACATAAAATTGCCATGCATTTTTGGAACATAAAGCACGTTATTCAAGGTTAATGTACACAGCTCTGTCTGAAACTTTACATCACCTTTTCCTTCAGCTTCCAGGAAACCAGCATTGGCAAGACCAATCATCTCTGTGTTTTTCAAATTTAGTGAAAAGCTCTCTTTCACAACACATATGGCTTGTCGCCCCACTGTCCAAACACCACATCGACTTATGAAAATTGCCGGCGTCCAACGCATTTAGCAAGCTGCACTGTCGATTCGATCCACTGTTGGTCGTCGTGCGAATATGGTTGTCTCTTTCAACCGCTTGTGGACACTGGGACTTTACATGTCCACGCTCGCCACACTTGAAACAGACGATATTATTTCTTTTCTTCTGCCCATTCGTCTTCGTATAAGAATTTTTGTTCTGTGCTGCGACAAACGCCTTGGTATTGTCATCCTGCTCATTTGCGATTTCCCTTCGTTCGCCTTCTTCTTTGAGCTTAATGCAGAGAGTTTCAAACGACGGCAATTCATCTCTGGTCTCGATAGCCACCACGAAATTTTTGAATTGTTCTGGAAGACTCGACAGTAAAACAATTGTGCGTAGCTCCTAATTTAGGTCAATTCCAACTGAAATTAGACCATCCAGAACTTCCAGGAATTCATTGATATAACTGGATATGTTTTGGCCATGTCCCATTCGCTTCCCAAGCAACTTCTTGTACAACTGTACCTTCCGTACCGGACCACGAGGCTGATGCACTTCTTTTAGTTTTCCCCAAGCTTCTGACGAAGATTGACAATTTTTTATGTAGGCCAACTGCGATGTTTTTACACTTAATGTAATTGTCGCCAAAGCCTTTTGGTCTTGTGCACTCCAATCGACGCCTTCAGGAGCATTTGTAGCAGTCAATTCTCCGGACGTTACACTCCACAACCCGGAATGCACCAACACAGATCGCATCTGTATGCTCCACGAGTCATAGTTATTGACACTAGAGTACATGCCAGCATTGCCAGAGTTCTATAAACGCATTTTATTTTCTACATAAAGCTCCCATAGGAAAAATCGGAAAAAAATTTTTTTTTAATTATATCTTTGGTGTTTTTTAACATATAACCTCCTAGGCTTGGAAATAACATTTTTTAATTAATTATGAATTTCGAATTTAATATTATCAAAATCGGACAACTATATCATATAGCTGCCATAGGAACGATCGGAAAATTGGTGGGAAAATAATATGAAACAAATTATAGCTTCGGTGTTTTTTAACATATAACCTCCTAATTACTTTTTAATTAGTTCTGAATTTTGAATTCAATTTTATCAAAATCGGACGACTATATCATAAAGCTGCCATAGGAACGATCCGAAAATTGGTGGGAAAATAATATGAAACAAATTATAGCTTCGGTGTTTTTTGACATATTATCTTATACTATTGGGAATATCATTTTTTCTATTTTTAAATTTAATAATTATATCTGCAAGGGTATACAACTTCCTTTCTTGTTTAACATATAACCTCCTACGCTTGGAAATAACATTTTTTAAGTAGTTCTGAATTTCGAATTAAATTTTATCAAAATCGGACGACTGTATCATATAGCTGCCATAGGAACGATCGTAAAATTGGTAGGAAAATAATATGAAACAAATTATAGCTTCGGTGTTTTTTAACATATAACCTCCTACGCTTGAAAATAACACTTTTTAATTAATTATGAATTTCGAATTTAATAATATCAAAATTGGACAACTATATCATATAGCTGCCATAGGAACGATCGGAAAATTGGTGGGAAAATAATATGAAACAAATTATAGCTTCTGTGTTTTTTAACATATTATCTTATACTATTGGGAATATCATTTTTTCTATTTTTAAATTTAATAATTATATCTGCAAGGGTATACAACTTCCTTTCTTGTTTAACATATAACCCCCTACGCTTGAAAATAACACTTTTTAATTAGTTCTGAATTTTGAATTTAATTTTATCAAAATCGAACAACTATATCAAATGGCTGCCATAGGAACAATCGGAAAATTGGTGGGAAAATAATATGAAACAAATTATAGCTTCGGTGTTTTTTAACATATAAGCTTCTACGCTTGGAAATAACATTTTTTGATTAGTTCTGAATTTTGAATTTAATTTTATCGAAATCGAACAACTATATCAAATGGCTGCCATAGGAATGATCGGAAAATTGGTAGGAAAATAATATGAAACAAATAATAGCTTCGGTGTTTTTTGACATATTATCTTATACTGTTGGGAATATAATTTTTAGTGTTTTTAAATTTAATAATTATAGCTGCAAGGGTATACAAACTTCGGCTTGCCGAAGTTAACTTCCTTTCTTGTTTAACATATAACCTCCTACGCTTGGAAATAACATTTTTTAATTAGTTCTGAATTTCGAATTCAATTTTATCAAAATCGGACGACTATATCCTATAGCTGCCATAGGAACGATCGTAAAATTGGTGGGAAAATAATATGAAACAAATTATAGCTTCGGTGTTTGTATACCCTTGCAGAGGGTATAATGATTTCAGTCAGAAGTTTGCAACGCAGTGAAGGAGACGTTTCCGACCCCATAAAGTATATATATTCTTGATCAGCATCACTAGACGAGTCGATCTAGCCGTGTCCGTCCGTTTCTACGCAAACTAGTCTCCCAGTTTTAAAGCTATAGGGCTGAAACTTTCCCAAAAGTCTTTTGCAGGTAGTATATAAGTCGGAACCAGCCGGATCGGAAAACTATATCTTATAGCTCCAATAGGAATAATCGGAAAATAAATTTTAAAAAATTATACCTATGGTGTTTTTTAACATATTACCTCCTTTCCTTAAAAATAACAATTTTTTTTAAGTTCTGACTTTCGAATTTAATTTTATCAAGATCGGAAGACTATATCATATAGCTGCCATAGGAACGATCGTAAAATTGGTGGGAAAATAATATGAAACAAATTATAGCTTCGGTGTTCCTAAACATATAACCTCCTACGCTTGGAAATAACATTTTTTAGCTAGTTCTGAATTTTGAATTTAATTTTATCAAAATCGGACGGCTATATCATATAGCTGCCTTAGGAACGATCGTAAAATCGGTAGGAAAATAATATGAAACAAATTATAGCTTCGGTGTTTTTTGACATATTATCTTATACTATTGGGAATACCATTTTTTGTGTTTTTAAATTTAATAATTATAGCTGCAAGGGTATACAAGCTTCGGCTCTCCGAAGTTAACTTCCTTTCTTGTTTAACACATAACCTCCTACGCTTGGAAATAACATTTTTTAATTAGTTTTGAATTTCGAATTTAATTTTATCAAAATCGGACGACTATATCATATAGCTGCCAAAGGAACGATCGGAAAATTGGTGGGAAAATAATATGAAACAAATTATAGATTCGGTGTTTTTTAACATATAACCTCCTACGCTTGGAAATAACATTTTTTAATTAGTTCTGAATTTCGAATTTAATTTTATCAAAATCGGACGACTATATCATATAGCTGCCATAGGAACGATCGGAAAATTCGTGGGAAAATAATATGAAACAAATTATAGCTTCGGTGTTTTTATACCCTTGCAGAGGGTATAATGATTTCAGTCAGAAATTTGCAATGCAGTGAAGGGGACGTTTCCGACCCCATAAAGAATATATATTCTTGGTCAGCATCTCTAGACGAGTCGATCTAGCCATGTTCGTCTGTCCGTCCATTTCTACGCAAACTAGTCTGTCAGTCTTAACGCTATCGGGCTGAAACTTTCCCAAATGTCTTATATCTTTTGCAGGTAGTATATAAGTCGGAACCAGCCGGATCCGACAACTATATCTATAGCTGCCATAGGAATAATCGGAAAAAAATGTAAAAAAAAATTATATCTTTGGTGTTTTTGAACATATTACCTACTTTCCTTGGAAATAACATTTTTTAATTAGTTTTGAATTTCGAATTAAATTTTATCAAAATCGGACAACTATATCATATAGCTGCCATAGGAACGATCGTAAAAGTGGTGGGAAAATAATATGAAACAAATTAAAGCTTCGGTGTTTTTTAACATAAAACCTCCTAAGCTTGGAAATAACTTTTTCATACCCTTGCAGAGGGTATATTGATATCAGTCAGAAGTTTGCAACGCAGTGAAGGACACGTTTCCGACCCCATAAAGTATATATATTCTTGATCAGCATGACTAGACGAGTCGATCTAGCCATGTCCGTCTGTCCGTCCGTTTCTACGCAAAATTGTCTCTTAGTTTTAAAGCTATCGGGCTGAAACTTTCCCGAAAGTCTTATATCTTTTGCAGGTAGTATATCAGTCGGATCCAGCCGGATCGGACAACTATATCTTTTAGCTCCCATAGGAATAATCGGAAAAAAATGCAAAAAATTATATCTATGGTGTTTTTAACATATAACCTTCTAAGCTTGGAAATAAAAATTTTTTAAAAAATTTTTAATTTCGAATTAAATGTTATCAAAATTGGACGACTATATCATATAGCTGCCATAGGAACGATCGTAAAATTGGTGGGAAAATAATATGAAACAAATTATAGCTTCGTTGTTTTTATCATATAACCTCCTACGCTTGGAAATAACATTTTTTAATTAGTTCTGAATTTCGAATTTAATTTTATCAAAATCGAACGACTATATCAAATGGCTGCCATAGGACCGATCGGAAAATTGGTGGGAAAATAATATGAAACAAATTACAGCTTCGGTGGTTTTCAACATATAACCTCCTACGCTTGAAAATAACATTATTTAATTAGTTCTGAATTTCGAATTTAATTTTATCAAAATCGGACGACTCTATCATATAGCTGCCATAGGAACGATCGGAAAATTGCTGGGAAAATAATATGAAACAAATTATAGCTTCGGTGTTCTTTAACATATAATCTCCTACGCTTGGAAATAACATTTTTTAAATAGTTCTGAATTTCTAATGTAATTTTATCAAAATCGGACGACTGTATCATATAGCTGCCATAGGACCGATCGGAAAATTGGTAGGAAAATAATATAATTATAGCTTCGGTGTTTTTTGACATATTATCTTATACTGTTGGGAATACCATTTTTTGTGTTTCTAAATTTAAAAATTATAGCTGCCAGGGTATACAAGCTTCGACTTGCCGAAGTTAACTTCCTTTCTTGTTTAACACATAGCCTCCTACGCTTGGAAATAACATTTTTTAATTAGTTCTGAATTTAGAATTTAATTTTATCAAAATCGGACGACTATATCATATAGCTGCCATAGGAACGATCGGAAGATTGGCGGGAAAATAATATGAAACAAATTATAGCTTCGGTGTTTTTATACCCTTGCAGAGGGTATAATGATTTCAGTCAGAAGTTTGCAACGCAGTGAAGGAGACGTTTCCGACCCCATAAAGCATATATATTCTTGGTCAGCATCACTAGACGAGTCGATCTAGCCGTGTCCGTCTGTCCGTCCATTTCTACGCAAACTAGTCTCTCAGTTCTAAAGCTTATAAGCTGAAACTTTCCCAACAGTCTTATATCTTTTGCAGGTAGTATATAAGTCGGAACCAGCTGGATCGGACAACTATATCTTATAGCTCCCATAGGAATAATGTAAAAAAATGATATCTTTGGTGTTTTTTAACATATTACCTCCTTTCCTTGGAAATAACATTTTTTAATTAGTTTTGAATTTCGAATTAAGTTTTATCAAAATTGGAAGACTATATCATATAGCTGCCATAAGAACGATCGTAAAATTGGTGGGAAAATAAGATGAAACAAATTATAGCTTCGTTGTTTTTTAACATATAACCTCCTTCGCTTGGAAATAACATTTTTTAATTATCTCTGAATTTTGAATTTAATTTTATCAAAATCGAACGACTATAACAAATGGCTGCCATATGAACGATCGTAAAATCGGTGGGAAAATAATATGAAACAAATTATAGCATCGGTGTTTTTTGACATATAACCTCCTTCGCTTGGAAATAACACTTTTTAATTAATTCTGAATTTCAAATTTTAGTTTCATCAAAATCGGACAACTATAGCATATAGCTGCCATAGGATCGATCGTAAAATTGGTGGGAAAATAATATGAAACAAATTATAGCTTCGGTGTTCCTTTCCTTGGAAATAACATTTTTTAATTAGTTCTAAATTTCGAATTTAATTTTATCATATATCTGCCATAGGAACGATCTTAAGATCGGTGGGAAAATAATATGAAACATATTATAGCTTCGGTGTTTTTTAACATACCTATAACCTCCTTCGCTTGGAAATAACATTTTTTAATTAATTCTGAATTTCGAATTTAATTTCATCAAAATCGGACGACTATATCATATAGCTGCCATAGGAACAATCGGAAAATTGGTGGGAAAATAATATGAAACAAATTATAGTTTCGGTGTTTTTATACCCGTTACTCGTAGTGCAAAAGGGTATACTAGATTCGTCGGAAAGTATGTAACAGGCAGAAGGAAGCGTTTCCGACCCCATAAAGTATATATATTCTTGATCAGGATCACTAGCCGAGTCGATCTAGCCATGTCCGTCTGTCCGGATGAACGATGAGATCTCGGAAACTATGAGAGCTAGGCTATTGAGATTTGGCATGCAGATTCCTGAGCTTCTTACGCAGCGTAAGTTTGTTTCAGTAGAGTGCCACGCCCACACTAACGCCCACAAACCGCCCAAAACTGTGGCTCCTACAGTTTTGATGCTAGAATAAAAATTTTAACTGAAATATACTGTTCTCATCAATACCTATCGATTGATAAAAACAAAGTTTGCCACGCCCACAAACCGCCCACAAACTTCAAAAAATCGTTAATATGAACGTGGATATCTCGGAATCTCTAACGCCCATAACGCTTAAATATGTCTACTGCCGATAGGTGGCGCATTTCAATCTCGCTTTGCTGCTTCCATATCTCCATTTCCCTTTGGTAACTTTATCTGAGTAACTGGTATCTGATAGTCGAGGTACTCGACTATAGCGTTCTTCCTTGTTTTTTTTCAAGTCAGTGTATAATATTTTGAATTTTTTTTTTTTTTCTTCACTTGCTCGCGTTATTTGCCGTTAGCAGGTGGGCTTTCGCGTTACTCTGCGTCAACGTAACTAAACACGTGGTACTGGGTGTTACTCAAGTTTTTTATACCCTTGCAGAGGGTATAATGATTTCAGTCAGAAGTTTGCAACGCAGTGAAGGTGACGTTTCCGACCCCATAAAGTATATATATTCTTGATCAGCATCACTAGACGAGTCGATCTAGCCATGTCCGTCTGTGCGTCTGTCCGTCTGTCCGTCCGTTTCTACGCAAACTAGTCTCTCAGTTTTAAAGCTATCGGGCTGAAACTTTCCCGAAAGTCTTATATCTTTTGCAGGTAGTATATCAGTCGGATCCAGCCGGATCGGACAACTATATCTTTTAGCTCCCATAGGAATAATCGGAAAAAAATGCAAAAAATTATATCTATGGTGTTTTTAACATATAACCTTCTAAGCTTGGAAATAAAAATTTTTTAAAAAATTTTTAATTTCGAATTAAATGTTATCAAAATTGGACGACTATATCATATAGCTGCCATAGGAACGATCGTAAAATTGGTGGGAAAATAATATGAAACAAATTATAGCTTCGTTGTTTTTATCATATAACCTCCTACGCTTGGAAATAACATTTTTTAATTAGTTCTGAATTTCGAATTTAATTTTATCAAAATCGAACGACTATATCAAATGGCTGCCATAGGACCGATCGGAAAATTGGTGGGAAAATAATATGAAACAAATTACAGCTTCGGTGGTTTTCAACATATAACCTCCTACGCTTGAAAATAACATTATTTAATTAGTTCTGAATTTCGAATTTAATTTTATCAAAATCGGACGACTCTATCATATAGCTGCCATAGGAACGATCGGAAAATTGCTGGGAAAATAATATGAAACAAATTATAGCTTCGGTGTTCTTTAACATATAATCTCCTACGCTTGGAAATAACATTTTTTAAATAGTTCTGAATTTCTAATGTAATTTTATCAAAATCGGACGACTGTATCATATAGCTGCCATAGGACCGATCGGAAAATTGGTAGGAAAATGATATAATTATAGCTTCGGTGTTTTTTGACATATTATCTTATACTGTTGGGAATACCATTTTTTGTGTTTCTAAATTTAAAAATTATAGCTGCCAGGGTATACAAGCTTCGACTTGCCGAAGTTAACTTCCTTTCTTGTTTAACACATAGCCTCCTACGCTTGGAAATAACATTTTTTAATTAGTTCTGAATTTAGAATTTAATTTTATCAAAATCGGACGACTATATCATATAGCTGCCATAGGAACGATCGGAAGATTGGCGGGAAAATAATATGAAACAAATTATAGCTTCGGTGTTTTTATACCCTTGCAGAGGGTATAATGATTTCAGTCAGAAGTTTGCAACGCAGTGAAGGGGACGTTTCCGACCCCATAAAGTATATATATTCTTGATCAGGATCACTAGCCGAGTCGATCTAGCCATGTCCGTCTGTCCGTCCGTTTCTACGCAAACTAGTCTCTCAGTTTTAAAGCTGTCGGGCTAAAACTTTCCCAAAAGTCTTATATCTTTTGCAGGTAGTATATAAGTCGGAACCAGCCGGATCGGACAGCTATATCTTATAGCTCCCATAGGAATAATCGGAAAAAAAAATTTAAAAAAATTATATCTTTAGTGTTTTTTGGCATATAACCTCCAAAGTTTGGAAATAACAGTTTTTAATTAGTTTTGAATTTTAAATAAAATTTTATCGAAATCGGACGACTATATCATATAGCTGCCATAGGAACGATCGGAAAATTGGTGGAAAAATAATATGAAACAAATTATAGCTTCGGGGTTTTTCAACATTTAACCTCCAACGCATGGAAATAACATTTTTTAATTAGTTCTGAATTTTGAATTTAATTTTTCAAAATCGGAAGACTATATCATATAGCTGCCATAGGAACAATCGGAAAATTGGTTGGAAAATAATATGAAACAAACTATAGCTTCGGTGTTTTTTAACATATAACCTCCTACGCTTGGAAATAACATTTTTTGATTAGTTCTGAATTTCGAATTTAATTTTTCAAAATCGGAAGACTATATCATATAGCTGCCATAGGAACGATCGCAAAATTGGTAGGAAAATAAAATGAACCAAATTATAGCTTCGGTGTTTTCTGACATATTATCTTATACTATTGGGAATATCATTTGTGTTTTTAAATTTAATAATTATAGCTGCAAGGGTATATAAGCTTCGGCTTGCCGAAGCTAACTTTCTTTCTTGTTTAACATATCAAACAAAAGCACCTTTTAACGAGGTAAAAAGTAGTGGCGAACGCGCCTTTAACGAAAATTTCTGATATCAACAATTGTGACGAAAACTTATATTCTATTTCTACGCAAACTAGTCTCTCAGTTTTAAAGCTATCGGTCTGAAACATTCCCAAAAGTCTTATATCTTTTGAAAGTAGTATATAAGCCGGATCTGACAACTATATCTTATAGCTCCCATAGGAATAATCGAGAAAACAAATTTTTTAATTATATCTTTGGTGTTTTTATACCCGTTACTCGTAGAGTAAAAGGGTATACTAGATTCGTCGGAAAGTATGTAACAGGCAGAAGGAAGCGTTTCCGACCCCATAAAGTACATATATTCTTGATCAGGGTCACTAGCCGAGTCGATCTAGCCATGTCCGTCTGTCCGTCTGTCCGTCTGTCCATCTGTCCGGATGAACGCTGAGATCTCGGAAACTATGAGAGCTAGGCTATTGAGATTTGGCGTGCAGATTCCTGAGCTTCTTACGCAGCGCAAATTTGTTTCAGTAGAGTGCCACGCGCACTCTAACGCCGACAAACCGCCCAAAACTGTGGCTCCTACAGTTTTTATGCTAGAATAAAAATTTTAACTGAAATGTATTGATCTCATCAATACCTATCGATTGATAAAAACAAAGTTTGCCACGCCCACTTTTACACCCACAAACCGCCCACAAACTTCAAAAAATCGTTAATATGTACGTGGATATCTCGGAAACTATCAAGGATAGAGAATTGGGATCTCAGATTTAGATTCCGTAGCATTGTGCGCAGCGCAAGTTTGTTACGCAAATATGCCACGCCCACAAGCCGCCCAATCCTGTGGCGCCCACAATTTTCATGCTAAATACAAAATTTTAACTGAACTGTATTGGTCTCGTCAATACCTATCGATTGACCAAAAAAAAAAAGGATACGCCCACTCTAACGCCCATAACGCTTAAATCTGTCTACCGCCGACAGGTGGCGCATTTCAATCTCGCTTTGCTGCTTGCATATCTCCATTTCCCTTTGGTAACTTTAGCTGAGTAACGGGTATCTGATAGTCGAGGTACTCGACTATAGCGTTCTTCCTTGTTTCGAATTAAATTTTTTCGAAGTCGGACGACTATATCAAATAGCTGCCATAGGAACGATCGGAAAATAATATGAAACAAATTATAGCTTAGGTGTTTTTTGACATATTATCTTATACTATTGGGAATACCATTTTTTGTGTTTTTAAATTTAATTATTATAGCTGCAAGGGTATACAATCTTCGGCTTGCCGAAGTTAACTTCCTTTCTTGTTTAACATATAACCTTCTACGCTTGGATATAACATTTTTTAATTAGTTCTGAATTTCGAATTTAATTTTATATCATATAGCTGCCATAGGAACGATCGGAAAATTGGTGGGAAAATAATATGAAACGAATTATAGCTTCGGTGTTTTTATACCCTTGCAGAGGGTATAACGATTTCAGTCAGAAGTTTGCAACGCAGTGAAGGAGACGTTTCCGACCCCATAAAGTATATGTATTCTTGGTCAGCATCACTAGACGAGTCGATCTAGCCATGTCCGTCTGTCCGTCCATTTCTACGCAAACTAGTCTCTCAGTTTTAAAGCTATCGGGCTGAAACTTCCCAAAAGTCTTATATCATTATATGTCTTTCTTTATATCTATGGTGTTTTTTAACATATAACCTCCAAAGCTTGCAAATAAAATTTTTTAACAAATTTTGAATTTCGAATTAAATTTTATCAAAATTGGACGACTATATCATATAGCTGCTTCTGTGTTTTTTATCATATAACCTCCTACGCTTGGAAATAACATTTTTTAATTAGTTCTGAATTTCGAATTTAATTTTATCAAAATTGAACGACTATATCAAATGGCTATATCAAATAATATGAAACAAGTTATAGCTTCGGTTTTTGTATACCCTTGCAGAGGGTATAATGATTTCAGTCAGAAGTTTGCAACGCAGTGAAGGAGACGTTTCCGACCCCATAAAGTATATATATTCTTGATCAGCATCACTAGACGAGTCGATCTAGCCATGTCCGTCTGTCCGTCCGTTTCCACGCAAACTAGTCTCTCAGTTTTAAAGATATCGGGCTGAAACTTTTCCAAAAGTCTTATATCTTTTGCAGGTAGTATATAAGTCGGAACCAGCCGGATCAGACAACTATATCTTATAGCTCCCATAGGAAAATTCGGAAAAAAAATGTAAAAAATTATATCTTTGGTGTTTTTTAACATATAACCTCCTAAACTTGGAAATAAAATTTTTTAACAAATTTTGAATTTCGAATTAAATTTTATCAAAATTGGACGACTATATCATATAGCTGTCATAGGAACGATCGGAAAATTGGTGGAAAAATAATATGAAACAAATCACAGCTTCGGTGGCCTTCAACATATAACCTGCTACGCTTGGAAATAACATTTTTTAATTAGTTCTGAATTTCGAATTTAATTTTATCAAAATCGAACCACTATATCAAATGGCTGCCATAGGAACGATCGGAAAATTGGTGGGAAAATAATATGAAACAAATTATAGCTTCGGTGTTTTTATACCCTTGCAGAGGGTATATTGATTTCAGTCAGAAGTTTTCAACGCAGTGAAGGAGACGTTTCCGACCCCATAAAGTATATACATATATTCTTGATCAGCATGACTAGGCGAGTCGAATTAGCCATGTCCGTCTGTCCTTCCGTTTCTACGCAAACTAGTCTCTCAGTTTTAAAGGTATCGGGCTGAAACTTTCCAAAAAGTCTTATATCTTTTAAAGATAGTATATAGGGCGGAACCAGCCGGATCGGACAACTATATCTTATAGCTCCCATAAAAAATAATTGGAAAAAAAAATTTTAAAAAATTATATCTTTGGTGTTTTTTAGCATATAACCTCCTAAGCTTGGAAATAACATTTTTCAATTAGTTTTGAGTTTCGCATTAAATTTTATTGAAATCGGACGACTATATCACATAGCTGCCATAGGAACGATCGGAAAATTGAAGGAAAAATAATATGAAACAAATCACAGCTTCGGTGGCCTTCAACATATAACCTCCTACGCTTGGAAATAACATTTTTTAATTAGTTCCAAATTTCGAATTTAATTTTATCAAAATCGGAAGACTGTATCATATAGCTGCCATAGGAACGATCGTAAAATTGGTGGGAAAATAATATGAAACAAATTATAGCTTCGGTGTTTTTTAACATATAACCTCCTACGCTTGGAAATAACATTTTTAAATTAATTTTGAATTTCAAATTTAATTTTATCAAAATCGGACAACTATATCGTATAGCTGCCATAGGAACGATCGGAAAATTGGTAGGAAAATAATATGAAACAAATTATAGCTTCGGTGTTTTTTAACATATAACCTCCTACGCTTGGAAATAACATTTTTAAATTAGTTCTGAATTTTGAATTTAATTTTATCAAAATCGGACGACTATATCATATAGCTGCCATAGGAACGATCGGAAAATTGGTAGGAAAATAATATGAAACAACCCTTCAGTTCTGCAGTAGGGACGCGGTGACATGGCTCAACGCAAAAAGCTTTTTTTGTGTCTAAAACGCTGTGCCGCTGTTGACGTCAGCAGAGCAGTCGGTGCAGCCGTAGAAGACTGCCCACGTAAACGATCTTGCAACAAAGAGAGGCAGATATTCGGATATTTCCCTCTCTTACTTGTCTTATAATCTGCCTGCACTCCGCGCTCGCAGAGACAAATTTCGGCCGGTCCGCTATTTTTTTTTGCGTCTCTCCGTTATGTTCGGCTAGCGACTAATTTTCGGCGGAAAAATTTTCGTGGAGCAGCGACATGTGAATGCCCTAATATTTTAGGCTCATTATCGTGTATCGAAAATATACAACTTATATTGTTTTATAAAAGTAAATTATTTGATTATAGTAAAATTAAGTAATTTGGATTTACTTATAATGTTATGTTTACTTACTATACATTTTTATTACAATATATTTTTTTAGTGTAATTATAGAAAATTAGTCCGTTAAAATTGATTTCAATATTTAAAACATTAGTAGTATTAGTATTAACATTTTTATAAAATTCGTATTGTATTTTTTACTTAAGAAGTACAAATTATATAGTCGGATATATTTCGCCTTAGAGCCAACAGCAAAGAGGAAACAAAAGAAATCTAGTAAAGGGGTGAGAAGACTTGGTGCATTCTGTTTGAGTGTTTGAAAGGGAAGCATTCATTTTAATGGCGCGCAGCAGAGTTACTTTAATCGTTTAGTTAATATAATAAAGTCAGGTAAGTGCTACATTAAGTTTAAGATGTTGTGCATTGATCTTAGTTTAAAGTACGTAAATTTTGAAGGTATTCAATGGGTTCCGTTAGCCGAAAGTGGATGACGAAATGTTTTGTGCCAATAAAAATCCTGCAAAGTAACCCTTTGCACACAGCTATAAAAGGTAAATATACAATTAAACAAATAAATCGCATTTTATAAACATATGTTTTTTCAGGAGCGTTGGCCAAGGATTCAGAGGACCCGGACAAAGGTTTAAGAACGGCGATGACTAACGTTAAAAATAAGCTTACGAAGCATAAAAACAGAAACAATAATTGTACAATTTTTAATAATCTAAATAATACCATATAATTAAAATGAATTAAAATGAAATTAAATATGTACGTATTTTAAATTCTATATTTTTATAATTGACAACTCAAGGAAAAATTCTGATTTTCACAAGTGATTCACTTGGGACGTGTCCCTTGCAAGTGATTTCACAAGTGAAAACTTAAGGAAAAATTCTGATTTTCCCAAGTGATTCACTTGGGACGTGTCCCTTGCAAGTGATTTCACAAGTGAAAACTCAAGGAAAAATTCTGATTTTCCCAAGTGATTCACTTGGGACGAGTCACCGCCACGTGACAGGCCATACGAAAAATGAGTATAAGGAACAAGTGAAACCCCGTAGGACTTCGAAAAATTTTCATTTGAATTTTCACTTGTGAAAATGCGACATCCCATACAATTTTCTGTATGGAGCGTCACTTGTTCTTCACTTGTGCACGAGGACATGTCCCAGGTGATTCCCAAGGTGATTCACAAGTGAAACTTTTTTTTTGGAACTGAAGGGAAATTGTAGCTTCGGTGTTTTTATACCCGTTACTCGTAGAGTAAAAGGGTATACTAGATTCGTCGGAAAGTATGTAACAGGCAAAAGGAAGCGTTTCCGACCCCATAAAGTATATATATTCTTGATCAGGATCACTAGCCGAGTCGATCTAGCCATGTCCGTCTGTCCGTCTGTCCGTCTGTCTGTCCGTCCGGATGAACGCTGAGATCTTGGAAACTATGAGAGCTAGGCTATTGAGATTTGGCGTGCAGATTCCTGAGCTTCTTACGCAGCGCAAGTTTGTTTCAGTAGAGTGCCACGCCCACTCTAACGCCCACAAACCGCCCAAAACTGTGGCACTTACAGTTTTGATGCTAGAATAAAAATTTTAACTGAAATGTATTGTTCTCATCAGTACCTATCGATTGACCCAAAAAAAAGTTTGCCACGCCCACTTTAACGCCCACAAACCGCCCACAAACTTCAAAAAATCGTAAATATGAACGTGGATATCTCGGAAACTATCAAAGATAGAGAATCGGGATCTCAGATTTAGATTCTGTAGCTTTGTACGCAGCGCAATTTTGTCACGCGAATATGCCACGCCCACTATAACGCCCACAAACCGCCCAAACCTGTGGCGTCCACAATTGTTATGCTAGATGAAAAATTTTAACTGAAATGTATTGACCTCGTCAATACCTATCGATTGATCCAAAAACAAATTTGCCACGCCCACTCTAACGCCCAGAACGCTTAAATCTGTCTACCGCCGGTAGGTGGCGTATTTAAATCTCGCTTTGCTGCTTGCATATCTCCATTTCCCTTTGGTCCCTTAAGCTGAGTAACGGGTATCTGATAGTCGAGGTACTCGACTATAGCGTTCTTCCTTGTTTGATATATTATCTTATACTATTGGGAATATAATTTTTTATGTTTTTAAATTTAATAATTATAGCTGCAAGGGTATATAAGCTTCGGCTTGCCGAAGCTAACTTCCTTTCTTGTTTAAAGCCTAGTACTCACATCGACGAAAACCGCGAGCTAACCATAGGAGTGAGCGAGAGGCAAACAGGCGGCTTAAGCTTATCGTCGGGTCTGTCAGATGAGCTAAGGAAATACGAGAAAAAATACCAGATTTCGGGAGTGAATTTTCGATGAACGGCGTTAGCCGCGGCCCAAAGAATAAGAAATGTAATCTTTGGCGGTGTTCGTGCAGATGCGGTGGGGAATTTAAAAATAAACAAGAAAGAACGCTATGGTCGAGTACCTCGACTATCAGATACCCGTTACTCACCTAAAGGGACCAAAGGGAAATGGAGATATGCAAGCAGCAAAGCGAGATTTAAATGCGCCACCTACCGGCGGAAGACAGATTTAAGCATTGTGGGCGTTAGGGTAGGCGTGGCAAATTTTTTTTTGGATCAATCGATAGGCATTGACGAGACCAATACATTTCAGTTAAAATTTTTAATCTAGCATAAAAATTGTGGGCGCCACAGGCTTGGGCGGTTTGTGGGCGTTAGAGTGGGCGTGGCATATTCGCATAACAAACTTGCGCTGCGTACAAGGCTACGGAATCTAAATCTGAAATCCCAATACTCTATCTTTGATAGTTTCCGAGATATCCGCGTTCATACTTACGATTTTTTGACGTTTGTGGGCGGTTTGTGGGCGTTAAAGTGGGCGTGGCAAACTTTTTTTAAGTCAATCGATAGGTATTGATGAGAACAATTCATTTCAGTTTAAATTTTTACTCTAGCATCAAAACTGTAGGAGCCACAGTTTTGGGCGGTTTGTGGGCGTTAGAGTGGGCGTGGCACTCTACTGAAACAAACTTGCGCTGCGTAAGAAGCTCAGGAATCTGCTCGCCAAATCTCAATAGCCTAGCTCTCATAGTTTCCAAGATCTCAGCGTTCATCCGGACAGACGGACAGACGGACAGAAAGACAGACGGACAGACGGACATGGCTAGATCGACTCGGCTAGTGATCCTGATCAAGAATATATATACTTTATGGGGTCGGAAACGCTTCCTTCTGCCTGTTACATACTTTCCGACGAATCTAGTATACCCTTTTACTCTACGAGTAACGGGTATAAAAATGGATGTAAAACACCCAAAACGACTAAAGGAGGTCAGTGCAGATGAAAAAAGACGCCTAATCCAAGCTGTTGCCCATTATTGTGGGACTTGACCGACAGGAAACAAAACCACAACGGGATAAATCCGCAGAATAGTTGAAGCGTTAGAGGAGATCCACTAGAGAATCCCAGTAGGAAGGAACATGGGACATCGCTCGATCTCCGACGAGCTCTCCATTGAGGACTCCTCCCTCACCAGCTACTTGGCAGCTGGTGATGGAGCGAATGTAGAGGATGCGCCGGCTTCTATAGGGAGGAGGAAATAAGGTCGCCCGCGAAGGGACAGCTGGAGGAGCCATCACCAGCCATTATTGACCAGCTCGGAGCTGGACTACATATGGCGCGGGAAAGATGGCGAAGCATCCGTGGGACTAGAAGGAAGCCTTAAACTTCTAGTTTACATAAATAAAAACATTCGATGAAAATTTTATTTATTTTAATTTTAATTTCTTTGTGCAGCAGCAGACTCTTCTTTTTTAAATTGAAATTGAAATTCCAATTGATATTCATTCCGTTTGACAACAAGCCCAGCTGCTTGACAGTAAGACCATGCTACATGCATGGCGGGTGAACTTTGAAAACTTCGGTCACACTACAAAGAATAAGATTTTTCGACTAGTAAAACTCTTAGCCGATCTGAGTACTAGGCTTAACATAAATCCTCCTAAGCTTGGAAATAACATTTTTATACCCTTGCAGAGGGTATATTGATTTCAGTCAGAAGTTTGCAACGCAGTGAAGGAGACGTTTCCGCCCCCATAAAGTCTATATATTCTTGATCAGCATGACTAGACGAGATCTAGCCATGTCCGTCTGTCCGTCCGTTTCTACGCAAACTTGTCTCTCAGTTTTAAAGCTATCGGGCTGATTTTTTCCTAAAAGTCTTATATCTTTTGCAGGTATTATATAAGTCAGAACCAGCCGGATCGGACAACTATATCTTATAGCTCCCATAGGAATAATCGGAAAAAAAATGTACAAAAATTATATCTTTGGTGTTTTTTAACATATAACCTCCTTAACTTGGAAATAACATTTTTTAACAAATTTTGAATTTCGAATTAAATTTTATCAAAATTGGACGACTATATCATATAGCTGCCATAGGAACGATCGGAAAATTGGTGGAAAAATAATATGAAACAAATCACAGCTTCGGTGGCCTTCAACATATAACCTCCTACGCTTGGAAATAACATTTTTTAATTAGTTCTGAATTTCGAATTTAATTTTATCAAAATCGAACCACTATATCAAATGGCTGCCATAGGAACGATCGGAAAATTGGTGGGAAAATAATATGAAACAAATTATAGCTTCGGTGTTTTCATACCCTTGCAGAGGGTATATTGATTTCAGTCAGAAGTTTGCAACGCAGTGAAGGAGACGTTTCCGACCCCATAAAGTATATACATATATTCTTGATCAGCATGACTAGACGAGTCGATCTAGCCATGTCCGTCTGTCCGTCCGTTCCTACGCAAACTAATCTCTCAGTTTTAAAGGTATCGGGCTGAAACTTTCCAAAAAGTCTTATATCTTGTGCAGGTAGTATATAAGTCGGAACCAGCCGGATCGGACAACTATTTCTTATAGCTCCCATAGGAATAATCGGGAAAAAAAATTTTAAAAAATTATATCTTTGGTGTTTTTTAGCATATAACCTCCTACGCTTAGAAATAACATTTTTTAATTAGTTCTGAATTTCGAATTTAATTTTATCAAAATCGAACCACTATATCAAATGGCTGCCATAGGAACGATCGGAAAATTGGTGGGAAAATAATATGAAACAAATTATAGCTTCGGTGTTTTTATACCCTTGCAGAGGGTATATTGATTTCAGTCAGAAGTTTTCAACGCAGTGAAGGAGACGTTTCCGACCCCATAAAGTATATAGTGACATATTCACAAATTCCGTTATGTACCAAGAAATAAGAATCTGCAGCGTAGGCGATCCCACGCTGAACCAATGTAAACAATCCACATCCGGAGCAGGCAATGCGGCTTCTCAATAACATAAACAATTCTCTAAATGACTAAGTCCCGCTCTCTAAATGGCACTCTCACTCTCAAATTATTATGTACAATCAATATCCCAAGCGGGCGATCTCGCTCCCCAACTTATGTAAACAAAGGGCAGTAGAAGTAAGATTTTTGTCACAATAATTCAGTCTTAAGCTGAGATCATTTGAATAAAGACGTGAACTTAAAATATTCGTTTATTAATTCAACTTGGCGTTGTCCTTAGTCAACTGACGGGACATTAGTTCGACTCAAATAAATATCAACACTTTACTGGCGCAGTCGGTAGGATACAAAAAGTATCCGAAAAAAAGAACCTCGAGTGAAAAATAAATTAAATTTTATAATTCAGTTCTCGAACAATAATTACGCAAAACATTTTAAAACCCTTCAACTTGGATTATAATTCCAATTCGGTTGTCCAACAAAAGGTGGAAGAATAAAAATAAAAATAAAAACACAATAAGTCCAACGGCACCTAACAGTTAATAACAACAAATATTAAGAAAATTAATTTAAACAAACACTTCAACTTTAACAAGGAAGAACGCTATAGTCGAGTACCTCGACTATCAGATACCCGTTACTCAGCTGAAAGGACCAAAGGAAAATGGAGATATGCAGCAAAGCGAGGTTGAAATGCGCCACCTATCGGCGGTAGACAGATTTAAGCGTTGTGGGCGTTACAGTGGGCGTGGCAAAGTTTTTTTAGGATCAATCGATAGGTACCCTTCAGTTCCAAAAAAAAAGTTTCACTTGTGAATCACCTTGGGAATCGCCTGGGACATGTCCTCGTGCACAAGTGAAGATCAAGTGACGCTCCATATAGAAAATTGTATGGGATGTCCGCATTTTCACAAGTGAAAATTCAAATGAAAATTTTTCGAAGTCCTACGGGATTTCACTTGTTCCTTATACTCATTTTTCGTATGGCCTGTCACGTGCAGGTGACTCGTCCCAAGTGAATCACTTGGGAAAATCAGAATTTTTCCTTGAGTTTTCACTTGTGAAATCACTTGCAAGGGACACGTCCCAAGTGAAACACTTGGGAAAATCAGAATTTTTCCTTGAGTTTTCACTTGTGAAATCACTTGCAAGGGACACGTCCCAAGTGAAACACTTGGGAAAATCAGAATTTTTCCTTGAGTTTTCACTTGTGAAATCACTTGCAAGGGACACGTCCCAAGTGAAACACTTGGGAAAATCAGAATTTTTCCTTGAGTTTTCACTTGTGAAATCACTTGCAAGGGACACGTCCCAAGTGAATCACTTGTGAAAATCAGAATTTTTCTTTGAGTTTTCAATTATAAAAAAATAGAATTTAAAATACATACATATTTAATTTCATACATATTTAATTTCATTTTATTTAATTTTAATTATACTGTATTATTAAGGTTTTCGAAAATTGTACAGTTATTATTTCTGTGTTTTTGCTTGGTAAGTTTATTTTTCACATTAGTCATTGCCTTTCTTAAAGATTTGTCCGGGTCCTCGGAGTCCTTGGCCAACGCTCCTGAAAAATGTAATGCATATGTTTAGAAATGCGTTTTACTTTTTTATTTGTATATTTACCTTTAAGAACTCCGTATAACCCTATACGGCATCTGAGGGACTTTTTCCCGTTGGACCCGTCCAAATTGTAGTCATTGATAATGTCTTCTGCTATAATCAGTTTGAACCGCTTTGACAGCGGTTCGCTCCCAATTATTTTTGATATTTTCTTTGTCTGCAAATAGATATAAAAAAGAAACATAAAAATGCAAAAACAAGTCGGCCTTGCTCGATACTTGCGTAAAAGCCGATAAGCTCCGGGGTCAAGGAATTTTCGAACTAGTCAAGTTCCTCTTCTGTTTTTAGCGGAAATTGTACCGCGCCCGAAATCTCTTTCTCAGGATCAACTGATACTTTTAAAAGTGCGGTGTTTTCCGCCAGTTTTTCCACCAATATGTCCAACTTCTGAGTCACAATAGAAATCTCCTTGCGGATTTGGAGAACCTCTTCTGAAATTTTAATTTATGTATATTACAAAAAATAAATGAAACATCAAAATAGACTGAAAATAGTAATCGCCCTGATTTTTAGAAATTTGTCGTTAATGGCGATTTATTTTATAAATTTAGAGTACTATAAATTTTCAAACAAAACGGCCGAATACTATTTTTATGTAAGTAACAGTATTAATATTAAATAGTATTCTTATTTATCGTGCTCTAAATTTATAAAATAAATCGCCATTAACGACAAATTTCTAAAAATCAGGGCGATTACTATTTTCAGTGTAGGGTTATAAAACATACCTTTCAACTCTGATATTTGTCGTTCAGTTGAATCTTTAAAAAAAAGAAGAATAATTACAAAATTACCCAATAAAACAGATTTATTAACTCACTAGAGACCGATGGGGTTTCTGTAAAAAAAAATATTGTATTAATGCAATCACTATGCATATTGAAACAAGAAAATCAATTTCTTGTAGTTACACTTACCCTCCACATCAAACTGGACACGACGAATTTTTGATTCAGGTTGAGACATACTAATTTAAAAATGTTTAAGATAACAAAAAATATTTTAATCAAATATTAGTAAAAAATTATAAATTAACCAAATTATAAAAAATAAAGAAAAATAAATGAAAATAATAATAAACAGTAAATAAACAATAATTGTAAATAAAGAAAATATTAGTAAATAGTTAGAAAAAAATTAAATTATAAAAAATAAACAAAAATAAACAGTAAATAAACAATAATAAAATAAAAAGAAATAATAAATCAAATAATACAAATAATACAACTACCGTTTTTTTTTTTTTTTGGTACTCGAACCAGGGTAGGTGAATCTTCAAAAGATATTTAAAGCGCCGTCGCAATAAATATGTCCGATTCATAATAAAATTACGCCTACGGACTAAACACCTCCTTTAAAAAAAACTAAAAATCCTATTTTAAAAAAAAATGCAAACATGGAACTACTACTATTTTTTCTAAATAAGGAATGGCTACCGCTTTTCTCCTAAATTCCATTACTGAAAATCTTTTTATTCTAGAAGGCACTTGTAAATTAACTAAATAAATACCTAGGCCAGAAGAATTCATTGGCTCAATAAAAAAACTGTCCCTATAGTCCAATTCCCTTCCATTAATAAAAATTTCCCCTTCTACCTCTTCAAAAGATTCTTTTTGAATTGGAACCTCATCTCCTACAAAACAAAAGTTATCTGGTTTCCTATCACTAAGTGTGCAGTCTTTCATTTTAAGATTTCTGCCTACTAATTTTATTTGTTATTCTGCTGGGGCTACGTATTTTTCTTCAACTATCTTCCTAAATATTTGTTCTAAGATAAAAGATTTTTTTCTAACACATTTTTTAAGGAGCTGCAAGTAATTTTCGAAGGAGTAAGAAGATCCTGAAACCGGATTTCCGACTTGATTGATAGTATCTCTTACATGGAGTAAGCCGTGAACATTGTAAGTCACACTGTTTGCTCCAAAAACAATGGGGAAATTTTCAACAAATAGATTTAATATTTGTTGAGCATTTTCAATATTATTTCCCCGTTGCTTTTGCGAACAGAGCAGTCTATATGCGCAGTGCAGTAATAAAAACAAATAATACTGGTCATCAAATATTGAATCTTTAAGAGCTACAATACCGGTGTATAATAAGAACTGCCTAAACTCAGTGCTTTTCCAGTTAGGAAGCTCTAACAATGTCCTCGGCTTCCTTGCAAATTCCCTAGGTATAAAAGTTCGCATTGACATTAATTTTGCGGAAATACCGTTTTGGTTTTGTTTTGAAACTTTATTTATAACTTTATTATAATAAATTCTTTCTAAAAATTTGCGCATTACCCCCAACTCAATAAGATGCATACAATCTAAAGGAACTTGGGTTATCATACGAACACCAAGCGTTTCAAAAGCGGACGGACTATTCAAATAACCTTTGCTGTGGTGGTTTGGATAAATTCTATTTGCAAAGTCTTCATCAGTAATTAACTCACTAGCAACAGTACTGTAAGTTAATGTACCATCTATTTTGCGACCAACCTGAAGACACTTGGTACAGCCGTGACTGGATGTATGTCCAGGGGTTCCTGTAACAAATGCCCTTGCAGGTGCATCACAAACCACCGCCCTAAGTTCTAAATTTACTTTTTTGTTACAAATTGTAAGTCCGTTTATAAAAAGATCGGACAATTCACTAGTAAATTTTGACATATATTGTACACAATTAGATGGCTTATTTTTAGATGAAAAAACTCCTACTGGAAAGACAGGGCATTTATTAATATTATTAACTCGAACTAAAATAGGCCACAATTGTGCACGAGAGCTTTTAGTGAGGGGAAGACCGTCAATATTAACGTCAATGCTTAAAACTTCTGTTAATTCTGCTACCACTGACTATTTTTCTAATTGCTTCGATAAGCCCATATGCAAATATGAACCCCCATCTATTTCTGTAATATCTGGAGCATTCCTGCATTTAAATTTATAAAAAGGCCTAACATTTAAATTTTCTTCATTTAAAATTTTAGTTAAATCTGTGGCGCAAATACGAGTTGGCTTGTGCTTTATAAACCACTTCTTTAATTTAAAATTTAAGCTTCCCTGATCGGACTCAATGTTTTCTATATCTTCCTGATTAACTTCTACATTATCCTGACCTCCTAATACATTTTCCTGATCTACATCTAAATTTTCATGAACTTCTAAATTTTCCTCCCCTAACTCTAGATTATCCTGACCTACTTCTAAATTTTCCTCCCCTAACTCTAGATTAACCTGACCTACTTCTAAGTTTTCCTGATCAGCTTTAATTTCCTCGTGATCCCTAATTTCGTCAATATGTATGTTCGAATTTTCTTCAACTAACCTAAATCTTTCACGTAACTGATCCCTTTCTCTTTTAATTAATCTTCTAAGCTGACAAGAACCTGGCATTTTGATAAAAAACAAAGTTATTTGTTAGATGAGACCTGAAAATCAAAATTTGGCATTACACTTTTGTTTTAATATAAAACAATTTAAAACAATAATTGGTATACCCTTGCAGAGGGTATATTGTTTCAGTCAGAAGTTTGCAACGCAGTGAAGGAGACGTTTCCGAACCCATAAAGAATATATATTCTTGATCAGGATCACTGGACGAGTCGATCTAGCCATGTCCGTCTGCCCGCCTGTCCGTCCGTTTCTACGCAAACTCTCAGTTTTAAAGCTGTCGGGCTGAAACTTTCCCAAAAGTCTTATATCTTTTGCAGGTAGTATATAAGTCGAAACCAGCCGGATCGGACAACTATATCTTACAGCTCCCATAGGAATTATAGGAAAAAAAAAATTAAACAAAATTATATCTTTGATGTTTTTTGGCATATAACCTCCTAAGCTTGGAAATAACATTTTTTAATTAGTTTGAATTTTGAATTAAATTTTATCGAAATCGGACGACTGTCATATAGCTGCCATAGGAACGATCGGAAAATTGGTGCTAAATAATATGAAACAAATTATAGCTTCGATGATTTTTGACATATTATCTTATACTATAATTATTATTATTTGTATTTTAAAGAATTAGCCAATTACATTCAATAATTACAGCTGCAAGGGTATACAAACTTCGGCTTGCCGAAGTTAACTTCCTGTCTTGTTTTTTTATTACATAAATAACAAATTGATATAATTAAATTATTATATATATATGTATATATATTATATATATGTATATATATTATATATATATATATATATTATATATATTATATATGGGCATTTCCAGGGGTCGCGAACGTACACAAAATGGAAGTCGACCCTCGCTTAATCTAGTAAAATGCAAGTATCTGCGAATTGGGACGGAATATTCTAAAGAAATAACTTTACTTTTAAAATGGATTCATGTAGCTTTCATTCGAGTCTGTCCCCAAGGAAATATCTCCATTTGTTTTTCTTTTATTGAATTAAGTACCGGTCGCGAACGTACGGGTCGCGAACGTACGATTTTTCCATGTTGATTTATTAACAGTCAATTGAAAATATGTTAGCCCTCCTTGGATTTTTATCTTCTAATTAGATTGCAATAAATAGATTTGGTAGAAAAAGTTCAAACAAATCATATGTTTTCTTTGCGAAATAATTAATCATAAGAATGCCCTTAAAAGTAGCTAAAAATGAAAAAAAGTGCATTTTTTCAGTTTTCAGGGAAATTTGTTCAAAAAAACAAATGAAATATGCTTTGGTTCCACTGTGTTAAGAAAATACGGCCATTAATTTGCGAAAATACGCAAAAAATTCGATGATTTTGAAGATTTTTCTTGTTTCGGGCCTGGTTGACCATTTTCCGGATTTGCCCATATATATATTATATATATTATTATATAATTTAAAAGATTTTATCACATTGTTGTTTAAAATATGTAAATAAATGTGAACAAATGAGACATTTACAACAATTATTTGAAATGAAATGGATTTATCTATAATAATTATTTATTCAATTTAAATAAATTGATGAATGAATAATTATTTATTTATTATTTATTTATTTATATAATTATAATAATTATTTATATAATTATAATAATTATTTATATAATTTATTTTTTATTTATATATAATTTATTTATTTATATAATTATAATAATTATTTATATAACTATTATAACGTGTAATAAATAATATTAATACACTATAATAATTATTTATAATAAACAATAATTACACATTATAATAATTTTTTTGGAAAATAATTAATTTGTTGATAATTATTTATTTATCAATTTATTTAAATTGAATAAATAATTATTATAGATAAATCCATTTCATTTTAAATAATTGTTGTAAATTTCTCATTTGTTCACATTTATTTACATATTTTTAACAACAATGTGATAAAATCTTTTAAATTATATAATAATATC
Organism: Drosophila subpulchrella; assembly: GCF_014743375.2. Lineage (NCBI taxonomy): Eukaryota > Metazoa > Arthropoda > Insecta > Diptera > Drosophilidae > Drosophila > Drosophila subpulchrella. Next base: position 962,364 of record NW_023665601.1, on the reverse strand, counting down.
AAAGCTGAAAATTACCAATAAATTTTTGAGATAAACATAACCAAACATTTTTATTTTATAATCTTTATTATTTATTAATTATGATATATTCATCTGTGTCCAAAATGAAAGTGATTTTGCGATTCAAAACAATTATTATTTATTCAAATATATTAGATTTAGATTTTTTTTAAATAAATCAATTTTTATGTCTGTTTAAAATTTTTTAAATAATGCGCATTGCAAAATCACTATGTTTTTGCGCGTAGCTGTATATTTCACAATTAAACATTTCGACTTGCCCAGAAAAAGAGAGTTGTTTAGCGAAGTTTATTAGTATTAAAAACGTGCACAAATGATTTTTTCTTGTTATGTAATTTATGTCCGTTATGTAATTTATTTTATCAATCCACTTTTGGCTAGCGGTATCCGACTTTTTGGGTTATTTTGTCAAACGCATAAAATTGTTTTTAAACTAACGTACCTTTAAAGTCAGTTTAATGCACAACGTATTACACTTAACGTAACACTTACCTGGGCTTATAATTTTAACTTTAAAACACGTTTTAGTTAAGCTGATGCCTGATGCGCACAATTGAAATCGATCCTTCTTTTGCAATCACTCAAATTAGAATGCAAATGCACCAAGTCTTCCTCTCACCCCTTTTCTTGATTTCTTTTGTTTTCTCTTCGCTGTTGGCGCGTGCCACTGCACTTATACCCTTTCTAAGGCGAAATATATCCGACTATATAATTTGTACTTCTTAAGTAAGAAATACAATACGAATTTTTTAAAAATGTTAATACTAATACTACTAATGTTTTAAATATTGAAATCAATTTTAACGGACTAATTTTCTATAATTACACTAAAAAAATATATTGTAATAAAAATGTATAATAAGTAAACATAACATTATAAGTAAATCCAAATTACTTAATTTTACTATAATCAAATAATTTACTTTTATAAAACAATATAAGTTGTATATTTTCGATACACAATAATGCTCCTAAAATATTAGGGCATTCACATGTCGCTGCGCGACTAAAAATTTTCCGTCGAAATATTGGTCGCTAGCCGAACATAACGGAGAGACTCCAAAAAAAAACAAGGAAGAACGCTATAGTCGAGTACCTCGACTATCAGATACCCGTTACTCAGCTTAAGGGACCAAAGGGAAATGGAGATATGCAAGCAGCAAAGCGAGATTTAAATACGCCACCTACCGGCGGTAGACAGATTTAAGCGTTCTGGGCGTTAGAGTGGGCGTGGCAAATTTGTTTTTGGATCAATCGATAGGTATTGACGAGGTCAATACATTTCAGTTAAAATTTTTCATCTAGCATAACAATTGTGGACGCCACAGGTTTGGGCGGTTTGTGGGCGTTATAGTGGGCGTGGCATATTCGCGTGACAAAATTGCGCTGCGTACAAAGCTACAGAATCTAAATCTGAGATCCCGATTCTCTATCTTTGATAGTTTCCGAGATATCCACGTTCATATTTACGATTTTTTGAAGTTTGTGGGCGGTTTGTGGGCGTTAAAGTGGGCGTGGCAAACTTTTTTTTGGGTCAATCGATAGGTACTGATGAGAACAATACATTTCAGTTAAAATTTTTATTCTAGCATCAAAACTGTAAGTGCCACAGTTTTGGGCGGCTTGTGGGCGTTAGAGTGGGCGTGGCACTCTACTGAAACAAACTTGCGCTGCGTAAGAAGCTCAGGAATCTGCACGCCAAATCTCAATAGCCTAGCTCTCATAGTTTCCAAGATCTGAGCGTTCATCCGGACGGACAGACAGACGGACAGACGGACAGACGGACATGGCTAGATCGACTCGGCTAGTGATCCTGATCAAGAATATATATACTTTATGGGGTCGGAAACGCTTCCTTTTGCCTGTTACATACTTTCCGACGAATCTAGTATACCCTTTTACTCTACGAGTAACGGGTATAATAACGGGCCGGCCGAAATTTGTCTCTGCGAGCGCGGAGTGCAGGCAGATTATAAGACAAGAAAGAGAGGGATATCTCCGAATATCTGCCTCTCTTTATTGCACGACCGTTTTCGTAGGCAGTCTTCTACGCTGCGCCGACTGCTCTGCTGACGTCAACAGCGGCACAGCGTTTTAGGCACAAAAAAAAAACAAAAAAAGCTTTTTGCCTTGAGTCATGTCACCGCGTCCCTACTGCAGAACTGAAGGGTATTGACAAGACCAATTATTTCAGTTATCTAGCATGAATATTGTGGGCGCCACAGGCTTGGGCGGTTTGTGGGCGTTAGAGTGGGTGTGGCATATTCGCGTGACAAACTTGCGCTGCGCTCAAGCCTACGGAATCTAAATCTGAATTCCCATTTCTCTATCTTTGATATTTTCCGAGATATCTGCGTTCATATTTACGATTTTTTGAACTATGTGGGCGGCTTGAGGGCGTTCAAGTGGGCGTGGCAAACTTTTTTTTGGGTCAATCGATAAGTATTGATGAGAACAATACATTTCAGTTAAAATTTTTATTCTAGCATGAAAACTGTAGGAGCCTCAGTTTTGGTCGGTTTGTGGGCGTTAGAGTGGGCGTGGCACTCTGCTGAAACAAACTTGCGCTGCGTAAGAAGCTCAGGAATCTGCACGCCTAATCTCAATAGCCTAGCTCTTATAGTTTCCAAGATCTCAGCGTTCATCCGGACGGACAGACAGACGGACAGACGGACAGACGGACATGGCTAGATCGACTCGGCTAGTGATCCTGATCAAGAATATATATACTTTATGGGGTCGGAAACGCTTCCATCTGCCTGTTACATACTTTCCGACGAATCTAGTATACCCTTTTACTCTACGAGTAACGGGTATAAAAAGTGAAATCAAAAATAAACTAAAATACATTTTTTTTTTACTATAACAACAAATTTACTATAACAATGGCACAACCAGTTATCGCCGCATCCCAAGTCGTTGCACTAAGCGACAACAACCTTGCTGAAGCTCGTCGGCAGCTAAAAGACATCATGCCATTTAAGGGTGATCCAGAAACTCTCTACACTTTCGTCAGCAGAGTGGACTATGTAATTTCACCAAACTAGTGATGTGCGACAACAGAGGATTCTTCTTGGAGCCATCGAAAGAAACTTGGACGGACACGTAACACGATCATTGGGCCTTCCGAACATTGAAGATTGGCCTACCCAAACACCGAACTACAAACTACTGGAGAACTTCAGGGAGACACCTTACAAGGGAAATCTGAGAGCATTCTGCGAAGAAGCAGAAAGACGACGTCAAGTACTAATTTCAAAATTGCATCTAGAAGGTAACCAGCTAGATTTTCTTATTTATCTTCAGGCGATTAAAGATTCCATTAAAATATTGATCAGAAAATTACCAATACAATTATTCACTATTTTGGCTCATCATGACATTGTAGACTTAAGATCATTAATCACTATCGCACAAAATGAGGGAATATATGAAGAACATGTTAATTTTGAATTAAATAAAATTCCAGAAAATCGTAATAAAAACTCAAACCCTAATCAGAATTCTAAACCACACAAATTCAATACAAATACACAAACCCAATATCGACCAAGTTACCCACAATATTCTCAACCATTCCAACCTAATTTTAATCAATACACGCAATCGTTTAGACCCACCTATACACAACAAATACCTAACAACCAAACTATGTGGCCAAATCATTTCGGACCCAACCAATACATGAACACACAACCATTTACTCACAAAAATCCTTTTCCACAATATTCAAATAAAATTCAAAATCCTCAAACAACACATTTTAAAGGAAATACATACCCTCAACAACAACAACCCTCCACATCTAAAAATACTAACTTCCCGGTTACCAAACGACTAAGACCATCGGACAGTGAGAGAGATTTGAGATTTCAAGACGCACACGAACACGAATACGAAGAAATACAACCTAATTATTATGAACAACAGTATTATGACCACAATCAATATCATAGGTTTATTAATGAACAACAACAGCAACAACAGGTACAATACACCGAAAATAAAGATGAACAAAATCAAAATAGCTCAGAACCAACAAAAATTTTCGGTCAACAGCCCCGGACAACACCAATACATAGAAATATCATACAAAGGTTGCACAAACAATTGCCTTATAGACACAGGATCCACAATAAATATGATCAATAAAAATATATTTTGTCTTCCTATTCAAAATACTATATGCGAAGTTTTGACATCAAATGGCCCTATTACATTGAACAATTTAATTATGTTACCCAGCAATAGTATTTTTAAAACAAATGAACCATTTTATGTACACAATTTTTCTAATAACTATGATATACTAATTGGCAGAAAATTGTTGAAAAATGCACAATCAATTATAAATTACAAAAATAGCACAGTTACCCTTTTTGATAAAACATATAAATTAATAACTTCAAAATCAGAAAAAAACCAAAATTTTTATATCCAAAAGACAATAGAACCAATTAAAAAATCACCTCAGGAATCAATAAAAAAAATTGATTTTGGATTGTTTCGATTAGGTCACCTTAATCAGGAGGAAACTTCAAGGTTGAAAGGTTTATTAAATAAATTCAAAAATCTTCGATATGAAGAAGGAGATAATCTAACATTTACAAATACCATTAAACACGTACTAAATACAACACATAACTCCCCAATTTATTCAAAACAGTACCCACTTGCTCAAGCGCACGAAATTGAAGTCGATAACCAAGTACAGGGAATGCTTAATCAGGGATTAATTAGGGAAAGTAATTCACCATAGTCCACCATAATAGTCCTACTTGGGTAGTACCCAAAAAAACTGATGCTTCTGGAAAAATTAAGTATAGAGTAGTAATTGATTATAGAAAGCTAAATGAAATAACTATTCCCGACAGATATCCAATACCAAACATGGACGAAATCCTTGGTAAACTAGGTAAATGCCAATATTTTACAAATATCGATTTGGCAAAGGGATTTCATCAAATAGAAATGGACTCAGAATCAATACCTAAAACTGCATTTTCCACCAAAAGCGGTCATTACGAATACCTTCGAATGCTATTTGGCCTTAGAAATGCACCTGCTACTTTTCAAAGGTGCATGAATAATATCCTTCGACCGTTGCTCAATAAACACTGTTTAGTGTATTTAGATGACATCATAATTTTTTCCACATCCCTTACCGAAGATTTAAATTCATTACAGCTAGTTTTTTCCAAACTTGCAGAAGCAAATTTGAAGCTGCAGTTAGACAAATGTGAATTCTTAAAAAAAGAAGCTAGTTTTCTTGGTCACATCGTAACCCCCAATGGAATAAAACCAAACCCCCTTAAGGTTAAAGCCATAGTTTCATATCCAATTCCAACAAAAGTAAAAGAGATCAGAGCTTTCCTTGGATTAACCGGTTATTATCGTAAATTTATCCCAAACTACGCAGACATAGCAAAACCAATGACCAAATGTTTAAAAAAAGGAGCAAAAATAGATACACAAAATCTCGACTACATAGAAGCATTCAAAAAACTTAAAAATTTAATAATTAGAGAACCAATTCTTCAATTACCCAATTTCGAAACAAAATTCACTTTAACCACAGATGCCAGTAATATAGCCCTTGGAGCCGTACTTTCTCAAAATGGTCATCCTATATACTTTATTAGCAGAACACTTAATGAACATGAATTAAATTACAGTGCTATCGAAAAGGAATTGTTTGGGCCACTAAAACTTTTCGACATTATTTACTAGGACGACATTTTCTCATTGCTAGTGACCATCAACCTCTTAGATGGCTGCATACCTTAAAAGAACCAAATGCCAAGTTACAAAGATGGAGAGCCAAGTTAAACGAATACCAATTTAAAATCGACTATATTAAAGGGAAAGAAAATTCAGTTGCCGATGCATTATCAAGAATTAAAATTGAAGAAAATCACCACAGTGAAGTTACTCAACATAGTGCAGAAGAAGATAATAGTAACCTAATTCATTTAACAGAAAAACCAATAAACTATTTCAAAAAACAAATAATTTTCATTAAATCCGATAACAATAAAGTAGAGCATTCAACAATATTCGGTAACTCCATTACCACAATCCAATATAATGTAATGACCCTCGACAAGGCCAAACAAATTTTACTTGATCATTTTATTCATAGAAACATTACCATTCATATTGAAAGCGATGTAGATTTTGAAATCATTCAAAGAGCACACAGAGAAATTATTAATACCACTTACACTAAAGTAATTCGCAGCCTCCACTTATTAAAGAATGTTTGTTCATACGCCGAATTCAAAGAAATTATACTTCAATCACATGAAAAACTTTTACATCCAGGTATACAGAAAATGACTAAATTATTCAAAGAAAATCACTTTTTTCCAAATAGCCAACTATTAATTCAGAATATAATAAATGAATGCAACATATGCAATTTGGCTAAAACAGAACACAGAAATACCAAAATGCCTTTTAAAATCACACCCAACCCTGAACATTGTCGAGACAAATTTGTGGTAGATATTTATTCATCTGAGGGAAAACATTACATCAGTTGCATCGACATTTATTCTAAATTCGCTACACTTGAACATATTAAAACAAAGGATTGGATAGAATGCAGGAACGCTCTAATGCGCATTTTTAATCAGTTAGGTAAACCCAAGTTACTAAAGGCAGACAGAGACGGAGCTTTCACCAGCTTGACTTTAAAGCGATGGCTTGAAGCAGAAGGAATTGAATTACAACTTAACACGGCAAAAACCGGTGTAGCAGACGTCGAAAGACTACATAAGACAATAAATGAAAAAATTCGAATAATCAACTCATCCGATGATGAAGAATTAAAATTAAGCAAGATAGAGACAATTCTTTACACATACAACCATAAAACAAAACATGACACCACTGGACAAACACCTGCTCAAATATTCTTATACGCTGGACATCCAATATTAAACACTCAAAATATTAAAGAAAGGAAAATAGATAAAATAAATGAAGATCGACAAGAATTTAACATTGACACTAGATACAGAAAAGGTCCACTTCAAAAGGGAAAATTAGAAAATCCATTTAAGGCAAATAAAAATGTAGAAAAAATAGACGAAGACCATTACAAAATTACTAATCGAAATAGGGAAACCCAATACTACAAAACACAATTTAAGAAACAAAAAAAAACTAATGCCGTTAAACTTCCACAGGAACCTTCTGTACAATGATGTTATTTCTATTACACACCGCGGGCCACACTCAACAAATTCAAATAACCAACACAGATTCCGACCTTGGCTATTTACTCTTCTCAAGCCTTCCAATTCAAATACCGGTAGTATATGAACATCACTGTTTAAGAATTAATTTAACAGAAATCAATATTATCACTGAATCTTTTGGTAACAAAATCAAAGACTCGCCTAGAATGAAATATTTGTACAACAAACTACTAAATGAATTAAATGGTATAACTATTCATCAGCAAAATAGGCAGAAACGTGGACTATTTGACATAATAGGTTCATCTTTTAAATTTCTTTTTGGCACACTTGATGAAAATGATAGGGTACAAATTAACAAAAAAATAGACAGAATTGCAGAAAATTCAATTCAACTTCATAAATTAAATGATGTCGTAAAGTTTGTGAATGAAGGACTGGAGAAACTTACTAACTACGAAAATAACCGCAATAGTATTGACACACTTGTTTATGAACTCATGCAATTTATTGAGTACATTGAAGACATCGAAATGGGCATGCAACTTTCACGTCTTGGACTTTTTAACCCAAAGTTACTCAATTACGACAAACTAGAACGCATTAACAGCCAAAATATACTTTTATTCAAAACATCAACGTGGATTGACTACAAAAATAACGAATTACTTCTTATTTCACATATCCCTATTAACCACAAAACCATTAACACCATTAAAATAATTCCTTATCCCGACCATAATGGGTATCAGCTAGACTATTCAGATCAACAATCATATTTTGAAGATGAGAATAAAATTTATAATCAAGACAATAAAGAAGTTAATAATGAATGCATTAAAAATATAATTAAGCGTAAAAATCCAATTTGTAATTTTATACCAACTCCTTCAAAGGAAATGATTCAATACGTTGAACCAAATATTATACTTACATGGAATCTAACTGAAACTACAATCGAACAAAATTGTCAAGAATTAAATAGCGATATAAAAATAAATGGAAGCAAAATTATTAGAATAAAACAATGTAGAGTTAAAATTGGAAATGTTATTTTAAGCGAAAATTCGTTAAGTCCAGAATTTGATTTAACAGCATTGTATTCACCGATTAATGTAACTAAGATAAAAATAGTAGAACATAATGACGTTTTAAAACTAATTTCAGAAAATAATACCACACTTTACGTTATTATAATATAAGTAGTTATCGTTCTCATTATTTTTGTTGTCCTATCAAAATTGTTTACACTAAATCCACTTACCTTTTTATATAAAAAATTTAGAAAACAAGCAAAAAATAATCAAGAACCACAACAAGAAATAGAACCGGCACAAAACCAGTTGCCTGCATTGTACCCTGAAATGCCAGCCCAAGCATAGGCAACCCTTTTAAGGGGAGGGAAGTGACATATTCACAAATTCCGTTATGTACCAAGAAATAAGAATCTGCAGCGTAGGCGATCCCACGCTGTACCAATGTAAACAATCCACATCCGGAGCAGGCAATGCGGCTTCTCAATAACATAAACAATTCTCTAAATGACTAAGTCCCGCTCTCTAAATGGCACTCTCACTCTCAAATTATTATGTACAATCAATATCCCAAGCGGGCGATCTCGCTCCCCATTTTATGTAAACAAAGGGCAGTAGAAGTAAGATTTTTGTCACAATAATTCAGTCTTAAGCTGAGATCATTTGAATAAAGACGTGAACTTAAAATATTCGTTTATTAATTCAACTTGGCGTTGTCCTTAGTCAACTGACGGGACATTAGTTCGACTCAAATAAATATCAACACTTTACTATATACATATATTCTTGATCAGCATGACTAGACGAGTCGATATAGCCATGTCCGTCTGTCCTTCCGTTTCTACGCAAACTAGTCTCTCAGTTTTAAAGGTATCGGGCTGAAACTTTCCAAAAAGTCTTATATCTTTTAAAGATAGTATATAGGTCGGAACCAGCCGGATCGGACAACTATATCTTATAGCTCCCATAAAAAATAGTTGGAAAAAAAAATTTAAAAAAATTATATCTTTGGTGTTTTTTAGCATATAACCTCCTAAGCTTGGAAATAACATTTTTCAATTAGTTTTGAGTTTCGCATTAAATTTTATTGAAATCGGACGACTATATCATATAGCTGCCATAGGAACGATCGGAAAATTGAAGGAAAAATAATATGAAACAAATCACAGCTTCGGTGGCCTTCAACATATAACCTCCTACGCTTGGAAATAACATTTTTTAATTAGTTCTGAATTTCCAATTTAGGATCGATCGGAAAATTGGTGGGAAAATAATATGAAACAAATTATAGCCTCGGTGTTTTTTGACATATTATCTTATACTATTGGGAATACCATTTTTTTTATTTTTAAATTTAATAATTATATCTGCAAGGGTATACAAACTTCGGCTTGCCGAAGTTAACTTCCTTTCTTGTTAAACATAAAACCTCCTAAGCTTGGAAATAACATTTTTTAATTAGTTCTGAATTTCGAATTTAATTTTATCAAAATCGGACGACTATATCATATAGCTGCCATAGGAACGATCGGAAAATTGGTGGAAAAATAACATGAAACAAATTATAGCTCCGGTGTTTTTCAACATATAACCTCCTACGCTTGGAAATAACATTTTTTAATTAGTTTTGAATTTCGAATTTAATTTTATCAAAATCGGAAGACTATATAAAATAGCTGCCATAGGAATGATCGGAAAATTGGTGGGAAAATAATATGAAACAAATTATAGCTTCGGTGTTTTTATACCCTTGCAGAGGGTATATTGATTTCAGTCAGAAGTTTGCAACGCAGTGAAGGAGACGTTTCCGACCCCATAAAGTATATATATTCTTGATCAGCATGACTAGACAAGTCGATTTAGCCATGTCCGTCTGTCCGTCCGTTTCTACGCAAACTAGTCTCTCAGTTTTAAAGGTATCGGGCTGAAACTTTCCAAAAAGTCTTATATCCTTTAAAGGTAGTATATAGGTCGGAACCAGCCGGATCGGGCAACTATATCTTATAGCTCCCATTAAAAATAATAAGAAAAAAAAATTTTTTAAATGTATATCTTTGGTGTTTTTTTAGCATATAACCTGCTAAGCTTGGAAATAACATTTTTCAATTAGTTTTGAGTTTCGCAATAAATTTTATCGAAATCGGACGACTATATCATATAGCTGCCATATTTTTTCGAATTAAATTTTTTTCGAAATCGGACGACTATATCAATAGCTGCCATAGGAACGATCGGAAAATTGGTGGAAAAATAATATGAATCAAATTATAGCTTCGGTGTTTTTCAACATATAACCTCCTACGCTTGGAAATAACATTTTTATATTTTTATACCCGTTACTCGTAGACTAAAAGGGTATACTAGATTCGTCGGAAAGTATGTAACAGGCAGAAGGATGCGTTTCCGACCCCATAAAGTATATATATTCTTGATCAGGATCACTAGCCGAGTCGATCTAGCCATGTCCGTCTGTCCGTCTGTCCGGATGAACGCTGAGATCTCGGAAACTAGAGCTAGGCTATTGAGATTTGGCGTGCAGATTCCTGAGCCTCTTACGCAGTGCAAATTTGTTTCAGTAGAGTGCCACGCGCACTCTAACGCCCACAAACCGCCCAAAACTGTGGCTCTTACAGTTTTTATGCTAGAATAAAAATTTTAACTGAAATGTATTGTTCTCATCAATACCTATCGATTGATAAAAAAAATGTTTGCCACGCCCACTTTTACGCCCACAAACCGACCACAAACTTCAAAAAATCGTTAATATGTACGTGGATATCTCGGAAACTATCAAGGATAGAGAATTGGGATCTCTGATTTAGATTCCGTAGCATTGTGCGCAGCGCAAGTTTGTTACGCAACTATCCCACGCCCACTCTAACGCCCACAAACCGCCCAATCCTGTGGCGCCCAAAATTTTCATGCTAAATGCAAAATTTTAACTGAACTGTATTGGTCTCGTCAATACCTATCAATTGACCCAAAAAAAAAATTTGCCACGCCCACTCTAACGCCCATAACGCTTAAATCTGTCTACCGCCGACAGGTGGCGCATTTCAATCTCGCTTTGCTGCTTGCATATATCCATTTCCCTTTGGTAACTTTAGCTGAGTAACGGGTATCTGATAGTCGAGGTACTCGACTATAGCGTTCTTCCTTGTTTCAAATTAAATTTTTTCGAAATCGGACGACTATATCATATAGCTGCCATAGGAACGAACGGAAAATTGGTAGGAAAGTAATATGAAACAAATTATAGCTTCGGTGTTTTTTGACATATTATCTTATACTATTGGGAATACCATTTCTTGTGTTTTTAATTTTAATAATTATAGCTGCAAGGGTATACAAGCTTCGACTTGCCGAAGTTAACTTCCTTTCTTGTTTAACATATAACCTCCTACGCTTGGAAATAACATTTTTTAATTAGTTCTGAATTTCGAATTTAATTTTATATCATATAGCTGCCATAGGAACGATCGGAAAATTGGTGGGAAAATAATATGAAACGAATTATAGCTTCGGTGTTTTTATACCCTTGCAGAGGGTATAATGCTTTCCGTCCATTTCTACGCAAACTAGTCTCCCAGTTTTAAAGCTATCGGGCTGAAACTTCCCAAAAGTCTTATATCATTTGCAGGTGGTATATAAGTCGGAACCAGCCGGATCGGACAACTATATCTTATAGCTCCCATAGGAATAATCGGAAAAACAAATTTTAAGAAATTATATCTATGGTGTTTTTTAACATATAACCTCCTAAGCTTGGAAATAACATTTTTTAACAAATTTTATATTTCGAATTAAATTTTATCAAAATTGGACGACTATATCATATAGCTGCCATAGGAACGATCGGAAAATTGGTGGAAAAATAACATGATACAAATTATAGCTCCGGTGTTTTTCAACATATAACCTCCTACGCTTGGAAATAACATTTTTTAATTAGTTCTGAATTTCGAATTTAATTTTATCAAAATGGAACGACTATATCAAATGGTTATATCAAATAATATGAAACAAATTATAGCTTCGGTGTTTTTATACCCTTGCAGAGGGTATAATGATTTCAGTCAGAAGTCTGCAACGCAGTGAAGGAGACGTTTCGGACCCCATAAAGTATATATATTCTTGATCAGCATCACTAGACGAGTCGATCTAGCCATATCCGCCTGTCCGTCCGTTTCTACGCAAACTAGTCTCTCAGTGTTAAAGCTATCGGGCTGAAACTTTTCCAAAAGTCTTATATCTTTTGCAGGTAGTATATAAGTCGGAACCAGCCGGATCACACAACTATATCTTATAGCTCCCATAGGAAAATTCGGAAAAAAAATGTAAAAAATTATATCTTTGGTATTTTTTAACATATAACCTCCTAAACTTAGAAATAAAATTTTTTAACAAATTTTGAATTTCGAATTAAATTTTATCAAAATCGGAAGACTGTATCATATAGCTGCTATAGGAACGATAGTAAAATTGGTAGGAAAATAATATGAAACAAAATATAGCTTCGGTGTTTTTATACCCTTGCAGAGGGTATAATGATTTCAGTCAGAAGTTTGCAACGCAGTGAAGGAGACGTTTCCGACCCCATAAAGTATATATATTCTTGATCAGCATGACTAGACAAGTCGATTTAGCCATGTCCGTCTGTCCGTCCGTTTCTACGCAAACAAGTCTCTCAGTTCTAAAGGTATCGGGCTGAGACTTTCCAAAAAGTCTTATATCTTTTAAAGGTAGTATATAGGTCGGAACCAGTCGGATCGGACAACTATATCTTATAGCTCCCATTAAAAATAATAAGAAAAAAAATTTAAAAATGTATATCTTTGGTGTTTTTTTGCATATATTATGGATTTTGATGCACTACGAGCAGTACAAACAAGTGGCCCAACGACACCAAGCACGTGCTTGTTACGCGCGGGGCCCTTCTATAAATTTGGGCAAAAATGCGAGTTCGCGAGGAAGATACAAAAACAAATAGAGACGGGACGCAAATGAAAATAAAAGAAGCAACTAAGAATGAAGCAAATGAGATAAAATATTAGTTTTTAATACCGGGATAGAAGTTGATGTGCAAATTAAATGGTAAAGATTGTTATAATTATTACATAGAACGCGAAAGGGCAGACAAAAATTTGATGTACATCGTGGCAACTTTTGGGGATAATAATTTCGTGTTAGTCTAGCAGGGACATTGAAAGTTAGGCGGTTTACAAGTTCTACAGAATCAATATCACCTCTAATAAGATTTTGCATAAAAATAGTACCAAGCATTGTTCTACGATTTACAAGTGTAGGTAAATTAAGCAATAGTAATCTACTCTGATAGGAAGGTAGCCTTACGTTTTGATCCCAGTTCAAACTACGAAGGGCAAAAAGAAGAAATTTTTTTTGTACCGACTCAATACGGTCAATGTGCACTTGATATTGTGGACTCCAAACCGAAGAACAATATTCCAAAATAGGACGGACAAGGGAGGTAAATAATAATTTGGTTGTATAAGGGTCATCAAATTCTTTTGACCAACGCTTTATAAACCCAAGAACACTCATGGCCTTGTTGACAGTAAACATTATGTGGCAGTCAAATTTAAGTTTTGGGTCCAGAAGAACGCCTAAGTCATTAACGGAATATATACGGTCGAGTGACGTATTTTGAGAGAGTAACTAACAAAAGTAGGAGTACCCCTATAAAAAGTCATAACGTTGCATTTAAGGCAGTTCAAATTTAAAAGGTTATACTCACACCATCCCTGAAAACAATCAATATCTGACTGTAAGTTGAAACCCGACGTTATATCGTTATATGATAAACAAAGCTTAACATCATCAGCATACATTAGTACACGAGAATGTTTTATGGTAGAGGGAAGATCGTTAATAAACAAAGTAAACAGCAAAGGACCCAAATGACTACCCTGAGGCACTCTAGATGTCACGTAGATCAATTTTGAAACAGCGTTCTTGAATATAACCCTCTGAGTCCTACCATTCAAAAAACTTGAAATCCAAGTTAATAGCTTACATGGAAACCCAAGCTGATTTAATTTGAATAATAGAAGAGAGTGGTTGACAGAGTCAAAGGCCTTACTAAAATCTGTATATATAACGTCAGTCTGCATTTTTTTCTTAAATCCATTAATTACAATAGATGACAATTCAAGAAGGTTGGTGGTGGTCGATCTTCGCTTAACAAAACCATGCTGACAGAGAAGTAATAATACGTTCAAATGCTTTAGGAATTGCCGACAATTTGGAAATACCTCTATAATTCTGGGCATCCGCCTTCGCACCCTTTTTGTGAAGTGGAATGATAAAAGAGTCTTTCCAGATAGTAGGAAAAACTGATGATGAAATAGACAAATTAAAAAGTTTAAGAATCGGTTTACATATGGTTGACGCACAAAACTTAAGCACACACCCGGGGAGTCCATCTGGACCGGGAGAATAAGTTGGCGTTGTTGTTGCTAAGTCTCTTAAGAGAGAACTTTCCGTAATTTCAGGGGTAAAAATACAATTTGCCCTATTTAAGGGATTAGGGTAGTTAGAATTTGACCAAGCTACCGAACTATAAGTAGATTGGAAAAACTCGGCAAATAAATCAGCAATTTCAGAATCCTTCGATGCCTCCATTGAGTTAAAAAGTACAGATGAAGGCAATGCCGACGACTTACGCTTGGCATTAACAAAGTTATAAAACTGCTTCGGATCATTTGAAAATTCGAATTTACATCGACTTAAATAGAATAGCAATGACTATTGAGAACATTAAAGTCCGATCGAGCCACCACATATTTCGAAAAATCAGATGGCTTACCCGATTTTTTATACTTTTTATAGGTGTTTGTTTTAAGGTTTTTAAGTCTTTGAAGCGCATTGGTAAACCAAGGAGGCCTGTTTAGCTTTGAAGGAAGCCTATCAGGAACGCATTTATTAAAAAAAGTATTTAACACTATATAGAATAGTTCAGTGGCACTTTCAATATCCATACAATTGTACAAGTCTGTCCAATTATATTGAGAAATCATATCGTTAAGTTTTTTATAGTCACATTTTCGAAAACATCTCATTTTAGTTTGAGGAACTAAAGGAGAGAGGGTATCAACTCATAGGAGGCAGATTGTCAATTCCATTGTTGGATGATATCGGTCTTCAGGTACAACAAGAGCGTCAATTCTAGATACCGTGACTTCAGACGGGTCTGAAACAAACACAAGATCTAGTTGTCAATTTAATGAATTCCGTATAAAGCTTACTTGCTGTAACAATAATTCTGAAAGACCATCTACAAAATCATGGACGGATAAGGGTATAGCGACAAGTGAGTCAGTAGGAGAAGACCAAGAGATATCAGGGAGATTAAAGTCACTGTTCAGGCCCACTGTCCGGCGAATCTGGACCGGCCCCGCTATCCAGCTGAACCGCTCTACCGCTCTCCCGCTCTCCCGCTCGCTCGCGCTCCCGCTCTCCTGCGCTGTTCCCAGCTCCCTCCATGAAGTTTCCGCTGCGCTTTGAAGCGCAGAGCGGAGCTTAGACTAAGTAAGTTCGATTTTGGAGTTCTTACGGAAATAAACCGCGGTCGTACCCCCGCCTACTTTTGAAAATTAACTTTTGTGCGTACATTTCTTTTCGATCAAGGGGCAAATACGCGTTTCGAGTGGTTTCTCCCCTACAGCTTCCGCCGCACCAGCAGCAAACCGCCGAAGCCCAGCGCAGCAGCCCGCCGACGCCGCCAGTTTCCCGCCGTCGCCTCCCACGCCATTCCGTCAGCGCCACCACGGTACCCCGCTACCCCCCGGCGTATATTTTGATCCATTCGAGCCGATAAGATAAGTAAAGCTTTTCGTCTTATTAATTACCGGTCTGCAGTCAGCCACTCGAAAATATAATTCGTTTGACTTTCTGTACGATTTGTCCAAAATCCTAGTCCGATTAAATCCGACAACGGCAATTAATAAACTACTTCGCCATTTTTTTCTTCGATTTTCCTTTTGCTACGTGCGGCCATATTGCCAATTTTTTCCGACTCCTATTTTTAATTGCAGTTGGCCGCTCATCCATACTTACATACACACATACAAAATCGAGAAAAAATTTCAAGCTTAGAAAAAATATTGTGCAAATATAAGCCAAGCATACAGTGAGAATTATTAAATTTCTAGTGTTCTGCCAATTCAGGCCCCCAAAACTTTTCAAGTTTTTTCTCACTGTATATCCGCAGCCGCTGAAATACTTGCACATATTTTTTCGTTTTTCCAAATACAGTCCTCACACAATAAATCGAAAACTTCCACAACAACACATACCCCGCCGGCAATAATTATTTAATAAATTTAAAGCCGGCGAAAATTACATACATGCAAATATCTACATCCATACAAATATCAACAAACATATAAATATCTACATATATACAAATATCTACATCCATACAAATATCTACATACATAAAAATATCTACATATATACACAAGTTAAAAGTTTAGATAGTATTTTATTTAAAAAAAATACAATCTTTATTATTTGAGTTCAGATTTACAACAACTTTTCTTATGTTAATAATTAATAATGTAACCTAGGTGCTGCTGCTGCTGCTGCTGCCTCTGCTGACGTTCTCTGCTATCGTCATTGAACATCGCTGCTGTTGTTGATGTGGTCGGTCCTAATTGGTTGCTGTCGCTGATATTGCTGCTGCCGCGGTGCAGTTGACCATTTCTTATTCTGATTGGTCAACTTAATTTGGCAATAACTGTTGTTGCCAAATGCACTCGGCGTTGGGTTCAATCACCCAGCGTTGAAGCTTTCCCACGATCGTAAGGTGGGAAGTGCAAGCTCAGCGCACGTGGCTGCTGAACTCAATTAGGGGCCTATTGGGCAACGTTCTGGCCAGTATAGGGTTACTGTTGGGAAATTGGTGCTTATGCTTTTCTCGCGCTCATAACCAATTTGTTTTTGTTTGTGATTTTGCGCGTGTGGCGATATTCTTACTTGAGCATTTAGCATTCTGGGTGTTAACTCCTCCCCCCTTAAACGCGACTGTCCTCGGTCGCAACGTAAAAGAGTACAGATCCGGGAGGGGATGGCTCTTCAGTTGTTTTCGCTGGAGCTGGCAAGCCTTCTGTTGGTTTGCGCCTTCGCATGAATCGTATGATCAGTCCTAGGGTAACTACAAATAGGATGATGGCGGATCCATAATTCAGGGAAGAATCTATAATTCCTTCGCTTCTGAGTTTCTCTAGTACTCTTGTGTTGTTTATGTTAAGTTCCTTGACCATTTGTAGTGACAGTACTTCATCTATTTTCGACTTTTCCGCTGTTAATTGAAAAAGTGGGGGTTCCGGTTCGACCGTGCTGGTTTCTTTTGACTTGTAGATGTTTTCTCCAATTGTTACTGTAGAGTTCCTGTATTGGATTATAAATGAGCCCTGTAGTTTTAAGAGTTTTTCGTCCAACGAGACAAATCCGCTAAAGTCGTTCAGCAGTAGAGTTCCTGGCAATATTTCCTCGACATCGGGAATGTGTTGATTGTTGACCGTTTTGCATACTGGTTCCTTAAGGTTGAGCAGAGCATTTACGCAAGTATCGTTACTTAAGTCTAGCAATTTTTCAGAATTACAAATAGTTTTTTCGTTATGTGCCTCGCAAGGTTCTGTTATTGCGAATAGCTGTTTCTTACATTCTAGTAGATTTTCATATTTTAGATCGTTAATTATATGGGCTTTTTTTAGTGCTTTTACTTTTAATGTTCTGCAAGTATCTTTGTTAATTGTTGGTAGGCTAATAATGTAAATGAGGTCGTGGCCGTTGGTGGCAAGTTTGACTTTAGCAAATTCTAAAAGTTCTTCTATGTCGAAAAATAAACTGTTTTCTTCTTTAAAAATGTTTTCTACAATGTTGGTTTCTTTTGCTGAGAAAATGAATGAATTCACTGTGTTAGATTTTGCCCAAGTTATTGCGTACAGAATGTTTGTAATTTCTTCTTTAATTAGTTGTATTTTGTATTTTAAAATATTGGCTTTTTGGTCTATTATTCCTTCCGAGCTTTGAGTAAATTTTATAATTGCATTTGTGGCATTACTGAGTTGATTTATTTTTTCGTTAATTAGCCGGTTTATTACTACTTGTCTGTTATTATTTTCTAGCTGTTCATTTATCTTATTTTCTACGACCTCATAATCATGGTGATCTGGTGATCCTGCCAGCCACTTCCATGCTGTCCCTATTGCTTCTATTGCTCTTTTTGGTCTTTTTTGTGTTTGCAATCTGCGTAAGTCGGATTTGATTTGTTTTAGTTCGTACGACAGATATGGTTGAAGCGGGTGAGATGAAGTAAGTGATTTAAATGATTCCTCTAAAGTTGTAAATGTCTCTTCGTAGCTGGTCAAGTTGAAAATGTGGATGATTTTAAACGTTCCGTCTTGTTTGGCTGCTAGTCCGGTTTCAAGTGAAATGAGTTGGGAGTTTGAATAGTCGAGGACCGTGGTAATACCCAGGCAGGTTGGTAAAAATAGTCTGAAAAATTATGTTTTAATATTATTTTTATGAATTATTTTTCCGCTTTGAGTTTTAATGGTGGTGTTTTTATTTTCTGCTACTTTTTCTTTTTTATACCTAGGTGTTAGTTTTGACCCTAATCTTTTGTCGATTGGCCTGAAATGTCTTGGTAGGTTCTTGTTTTTGTTGTGGTATTCTAAGTCATAAAGTTGTTTCTTTTGAATTTTTTGTATTATTTCCTCTCGTTGATTTCTTATACCTTCCGGTGTATTAGGGATTGTGTTTCTAAAAAAAATGTCTATGGGCTTTTCTTTTGTTACTGAGTGTATTGATTTATTGTATTCCTGGACCGCCTGAAAAAGTAAATCTTCAAATACCATGCTCCCGTTGTCTTTTTTTAAGCACCTTAAAATTTCGGATAGTGTCGAATGGAACCTTTCTACTTGTCCATTACTTGTTGATGCATATGGGGCAGTGGTGTGCACTGAGATTTTAAGTTGGTCTTCAAGCATGAATTTTATAGCTGCAGAACTTAAAGAACGTTCGTTATCCATTATTATCCATTTCGGCATACCGAAAGCTATAAGCATTTCTCTTAAGGGGTTTTTAATATCCTCAGCTGCTCTTGACTGTAAAATTTTTACTTGAGCGTATTTGGAAAATTTGTCAATACCTGTTAATACGCTGTTTTTTTCTGTGATATAAATATCTACATGGACTATTTCTCCTGGATATTTGGGGATAGGTGTTGGTTGAATTTCGCCCTTTGGCGGATGCCTATCGTATTTAGATTCTTTACAGGTCTGGCAGGACTGAACTATTGCTTGAATTTTCTTTTGCGCTTGCGGGAAAAAATAATTCTTAAGTATTTGTATTTTATTTTCTTTCGCATCTCTATGCGCTCTCTTGTGTTCTAGAGTTATTAATTCATTTTGTTGTAATTCGGACGTGACGTCGTCTACTTGTTTTCGCGTGAACCTCACTTTATATGAACTGAAATATGTGGGATAAATATTTTGTATTTTTCCCATTACTTCTTCGGAAGTAAAAATTCCGTTTATTAATCTGGGATCTAGTCTGCATGTTAGGATTGCTATTATTTGTTCATCTGTGTACTCTCTTCTTTTTACTATGTGTCTATGGTAGGTTGGGAATGGAATTTCAAAAGTATCTGAGTCCGTTTTGTCCATGAGTAGGAATAATTGATTTTTGAAAACATTAATGGGAGCTTCTACAGAAAATATAAGATTGTGAGATGAGCTTTCGTCGCTATGAATGGATGCCGTGGAGCTGAGTGAATTTATTTCGGCCGGGGCCCTAGAAAGTGCGTCAGCTACTACATTAGCTACTCCTGGCTTGTATTTAATTTCGTGATTATATTCGCCAATAAGGTCTCTCCATCGTTTTAGTTTCGCGTTATGGTTATTGACACTATTTGAAAAACTTAGGGGCTGGTGGTCTGTGTATATTACCACTTTCGAATATCCGTAAAGATAATGTCTTAGGCTTTGAAGTGCCCACACGATGGCTAACATTTCCCTTTCGTTTGTTGCGTAATTTTCTTCGGTTTTTGTGAGTGTACGTGAGATAAATGTTATTGGTCTATGGTTTTGTTCTAAGACTGCGCCTGAGAATGGTTAGTGGTTTTGCAATTTTTGCATAATCCCTAAAAAATCTTCTATAATACCCTGTCATGCCTAAGAAAGATCGTAGATCTTTTAACGTTTTCGGAATCGGAAATTTTGCAATTGCTTTTATTTTGTCAATATTTGTCTTAACTCCGTCTTGTGAGATGGTATACCCTAAAAAATCTACTTCGTTTTTGAAAAAATGACATTTCTCTATTTGTACCCTCATGTTGGCATTTTGTAGGGTTAAAAATACTTTTTCGAGGTTCTGACCGTGTTCTACTTCGTTTTTGCTAAAAACGATTATGTCGTCCACGTA
Organism: Drosophila subpulchrella; assembly: GCF_014743375.2. NCBI lineage: Eukaryota > Metazoa > Arthropoda > Insecta > Diptera > Drosophilidae > Drosophila > Drosophila subpulchrella. The sequence goes on along the minus strand of NW_023665601.1, from coordinate 941,654 downwards.
CACATAGCAAATTTTCCCTATGTATTCCCTCAGGATGTCGTCCAAGGCTCTTTGGAAAATAGATGGCGAGTTTTTTAGACCAAATGGGAGCCTGGTGAATTCATATTTTCCACCGTTTACTGCAAAGGCTGTTTTTTCGATATCCGTGTCCTTTAATGGGATTTGATGAAATCCACTTTTAAGGTCTAACACTGAAAAGTATTTATTATCCCCTAGCTGTGCAATAATTTCGCCAATCTCTGGGATAGGGTACCGATCAGAGATAGTGACGTCGTTGAGTTTCCTGTAATCTATTACTAATCTATACTTTTTTTCTTCGGACTGACCTGACTTTATTGGAACTACCCAAACGGGTGCATTATACGGAGAACGTGAAGGTCTAATAATGCCATCTTCGAGCATTTCGTTTATTTGTTTTTCTACTTCCTGTCTTAGTGAAGCTGGGTATGGGTAGTGTTTTCCATAGACTGGGGAGTCTGATGAAGTTCTTATTTCTCCTACCACTTTAGTTGTGTATGCTAATTTTGTGTCTGGGTCGGCGAATAAGTTTTTGTGGCCTTGTACAAGGTTTTTTATAATTATTTTTTGTGACTCGGTCATATGACTGACTTGTGGTCCTATTGTGTTAACGGCTTGTGCGGCTAATTGGTGAATTTTAATTTTCCTTTTGTTTTCAAGAATGAGTGTATCGTTTTTGACATCTATAATTGCGCCTAATATTTTCATTGTATCGTTGCCTAATATGCCATGGAATGGAAAGAAAAAATTTCATTGGTTTATCTGAGATATTGGGGAGTTTAAGAATCGTGTGTTGTGTAATATTATTGTTGCCTCCCACAGAGCTAACTGAAAAGTTTTTCTCGTTTGGTTTTGGGTTTAATACCAGTTGAGGTTGGATGTAATTCTGGTTTGAGCCTGTGTCTATTAAAAATTTTAAGATTTTTCCGTTCCCCGTCGTTACTTTAAAATAAGGTAGTGAGGAACGATTTATTCTAAAAAATAGAGCTCGGACATGTCAATGTATTCTTGTTGTTCTGTATCAGTTTGCCAAGTAAATTCTTCTTGAAGTTCGCCTATGTTATTATGTTCTGCCATTTCGTAATATTCCTGCTCTGCACTAGTTGTGTCTTTTTGCGTTTCCTGTTGTGTAGTAGTTTCGGACTCGGTTTGAATATGAAATTGTCTTGGCATCTTGCTAGTGTTCTGAACATTAGAAGTGCTGAGAGGTCGTTTCCCAGAATAATCGTTGTTCGCCGGCTTATTCATATAGTTAATATGACGCGATCGAATTGATTGGTCAAGTTCCATAGGTACTGCTTTTGGTTGGGGTCGGGGGGGCGGTGTCGGTGAAATATAGGGTGTTAATTGTCTTGCTTGGTCTGGATTAGCTTGATTGTAATAATTAGGTTGGGTGGTTTGTGTGAAGGGGAATTTCCCGGTTGCGGCTACTACTTGCATCTGTTTGGGGTTGTGGTATAAATGGGGATGAAAATTTTAGTGTAGGCGGTTTTCCTGAGTAAATGTTTTTAGGTGTTTGATTGTTTCTAGTGGTCTGGTTCTCAAGCAAACTGCATAGGTGTAGTGCGTGCCCTAAGTCGTGCGGTTCTTTGATTGCTAACAGTTGAGCCAGATTTCCGTTTAGGCCTCTAACAAAAGTGTCTAGAGCTTTTTCCCTGTACATAGTTGTTAAAGATTGTATGGTTTCTTGTGAAACGTCCATGTTACTAACTTGGTTCAGGATGAGGGATAGCTGTTGGTAGACTGTTTGGTAGAACTCGACTATAGTATTGTTTCCTTGAGCGAGGGCATAGAGCTGGTATTCTAAAGTTTTAAGGTCTCGTTTGTCGGCAAAATGCGATGTTAGGCATTTCGAAATAGCTGTCCAGTCGAGTGGGGTGTTGTATGATTCTAGCACTGCGTCTGCCTGTCCAGTAATTTTATTGCGGATTGCTAAAATAATTCCGTAATATTTTGGTGAACCAATTCTCCCTTCATAGATTTTTAAAACTCGTGCTACACTCTTTTTCCATGAGGAATATTCACTTTTGTTTCCTGAAAATTCCCTAAGCGATCGTACAATGTCCGGTATTTTGTCTAATTCACTAAGGTTGTGTTATAGTTCTCGTTTAATTGTTTGGTCTTTATATTGCGAAAAATCATTATTGGGTTTAATTATTTCTTTCACCAAGCCACTTAATTTGGTTTCTAAGACACCTTTTATTATTTCTTCGATATCCCTCTCGGTCATAAGTCGCGCATTGGTAGTTGCGGAAGGGCCTGTAAGGTTTCCTAGTCTGTCCGCTAAATCTTGGTCGGGCATTTTAGTTATTTTTTGTGAACACGATATTTGAACAGTAGATTAAAAGGATGAATTTATATTTTTAAAAAAAATTTTCTGATAGTTACTCAGAATTCGGAATGAAAATAATTAATTATTTCGTGCTGTAAAAATTATAAGGTTTGATTTAGAGCTTAGAATTTAAGTGCTCTGTGTTTTCTTAATTCTTGATATAGATTTTTAATCCTAAAATATTTTTCTTTAAATTTGATAGGTAACGATTATTTTGATCGATTTAATTTAATTTTAGAATTCTTTGATTCTTTATTTATCAATGTTAGTTATTATACTTTTCCTTTTCACGGAATTTGTTTGTCGCTTGACAATTATTGTTTCCTTTTTTTTTTGGAATATTTGCTTAATTTTATGCTTACAAAATAATCATATCTCGGTGTGCTCTCGTGCCGGTAATCTTGGTGTTTTTCCTTTTTGTCCCACGTCGCAGTGATTTCTCCAGGATGCGGGTCTACTAGGGCACCTCCTTTACACCTTTGTTTGCACGTTCCCTCCGAACGGGTACTAAAGGGAATCACAGCGATAAAGTTGGCCTGATATGTCCACCAGGTACAAGTCCTTTTTGCAGGAGTGTCACTTTTTAGCGTTTTCTGGAACGGCACTTTATTTGTGGCACTTCCGGGCTTCGGTGGTCGGGTTTTTTCGTACGGATTAGGCAGGATAATTTTACCGAACCGGCAGGATTTTTTTACTGCTCGTCGCGAAGCGCGGAACTTGTATCTTTCGCGGACTTTTATATCAGGTCCCTGTTCGGGCGCCAGTTAAAAGTTTAGATAGTATTTTATTTAAAAAAAATACAAACTTTATTATTTGAGTTCAGACTTACAACAACTTTTCTTATGTTAATAATTAATAATGTAACCTAGGTGCTGCTGCTGCTGCTGCTGCCTCTGCTGACGTTCTCTGCTATCGTCATTGAACATCGCTGCTGTTGTTGATGTGGTCGGTCCTAATTGGTTGCTGTCGCTGATATTGCTGCTGCCGCGGTGCAGTTGACCATTTCTTATTCTGATTGGTCAACTTAATTTGGCAATAACTGTTGTTGCCAAATGCACTCGGCGTTGGGTTCAATCACCCAGCGTTGAAGCTTTCCCACGATCGTAAGGTGGGAAGTGCAAGCTCAGCGCACGTGGCTGCTGAACTCAATTAGGGGCCTATTGGGCAACGTTCTGGCCAGTATAGGGTTACTGTTGGGAAATTGGTGCTTATGCTTTTCTCGTGCTCATAACCAATTTGTTTTTGTTTGGGATTTTGCGCGTGTGGCGATACTCTTACTTGAGCATTTAGCATTCTGGGTGTTAACTTATATATTCTTGATCAGGATCACTAGCCGAGTCGATCTAGCCATGTCCGTCTGTCCGTCTGTCCGTCTGTCCGTGTGAACGCTGAGATCTCGGAAACTATAAGAGCTACAATACTGGGATTAGGCATGCAGATTCCTGCGCGGCGCAAGTTTGTTTCAGAAGAGTGCCGCGCCCACTCTAACGCCCACAAACCGCCCAAGCCTGTGGCGCCCACAATTTTCGTGCTAGATAAAAAATTTTAACTGAAATGTATTGGTCTCGTCATTACCTATCGATTGATTTAAAAAAAAACTTTGCCACGCCCACTCTAACGCCCACAACGCTTAAGTTTGTCTACCGCCGGTAGGTGCCGCATTTGCTGCTTGCATATCTCCATTTTCCTTTGGTCCCTTTAGCTGAGTAACAGGTATCTGATAGTCAGGGACTCGACTATAGCGTTCTTCCTTGTTTTTTTTGTGTACTTGCATTCTTGGGCCCAGCATTCGGCTGGCTGTCCCTTTGTAAAGTCAGTACGAATTCTGATCTCGACATTAAATGCACTCTAGTCTCGCCTGCTGTACTCTCTTTCGCTAATAAATTGTTAGCAAGCCTGAAATTCGTATTTTTATACCCGTTACTCGTAGTGTAAAAGGGTATACTAGATTCGTCGGAAAGTATGTAACAGGCAGAAGGAAGCGTTTCCGACCCCATAAAGTATATATATTCTTGATCAGGACCACTAGCCGAGTCGATCTAGCGATGTCCGTCTGTCCGGATGAGCGCTGAGATCTCGGAAACTATGAGAGCTGGCGTGCAGGTTCCTGAGCTTCTTACGCAGCGCAAATTTGTTTCAGTAGAGTGCCACGCCCACTCTAACGTCCACAAAGCGCCCAAAACTGTGACTCCTACAGTTTTGATGCTAGAGTAAAAATTTAAAATGAAATGTATTGTTCTCATCAATACCTATCGGTTGTCATAAAAAAAAGTTTGCCACGCCCACTTTAATGCCCACAAACCTCCCACAAACTTCAAAAAATCGTTAATATGAACGTGGATATCTCGGAAACTATCAAGGATAGAGAATTGGGATCTCAGATTTAGATTCCGTAGCCTTGTGCGCAGCGAAAGTTTATTTCGCAAATATGCCACGCCCACTCTAAATTTTAACTGAACTGTATTAGTCTCGTCAATACCTATCGATTTACCTAATAAAAATTTGCCACGCCCACTCTAACGCCCATAACGCTTAAATCTGTCCACCGCCGATAGGTTGCGCATTTCAATCTCGCTTTGCTGCTTACATATCTCCATTTTCCTTTGGTAACTTTAGCTGAGTAACGGGTATCTGATAGTCGAGGTATACTATAGCGTTCTTCCTTGTTTAATTTAGGAATAACTAATGAAAAAGCTTATTAGTTCAACAATATTCAACTAAAATTTTTTGTATATGGCTTGCTAAACACATCTTTTAATTTAATGTACTTTATTCAATGAGAAATCTTTGATGATTAAACATCAATAAAATGGGGAAACATTTTTATAATCTATTCAGTCGTATATATAATTGTAAACACGGTGGTGCTCTTATCGATAAGCTAATCAATACATTACCGTTTGAAGCCCATATTCCGGAATGTAATTTTTGCGGACCGGGAACAAAGTTACAGAAACGCTTGGAACGCGGTGATCATATTGGATAAAGCTTGGAAAAAGCTTATTCTCAACATTGAGGAAACAACACAGTGCAGACTTGATTGACAAAGCCTGGTAGCGTGTTAAGGCACCAGATAGCAGTCACGGTGACAAAGCAGTAGCTTATTTTGTTACAAATATATTGAAATCCAAGAAAAAATTTGGCATGCTGTTGATTAAAACGGAATAGAAAGGGAGAAAAAGATAACAAAGAATAAAATGAACAAGACAAACCGTTCGACCGTTAATAATGTTGCTACTAAGACATTAAAAAAACAAAACCATTAGACATTATGAGTGCAATTAAATCAGTTCAACAATAAATGCGGAGGTTCAATTGGACTTTTCTACCAATCGTTCCAATCTTGATAACCCTCAGCGCTCTTGGTTGGTTAGCAAGTGGTAGTGCTGCAATTCCAAAAGCAATTAACAATGCGAGTATGGGTATAGAAGATATGCGGAGGTTCAATTGGAGGTTTTCTACCAATCGTGCCGATCTTGATAGCCCTCAGCGCTCTTTGTAGTTTAGCAAGTGGTAGTGCAGCAATTGCAAAGAACAATTTACAATGCGAGAATGGCTAAAAAAGATATGGGGGAGAAAAAATGTCACAACAGGAATTTTGAAAGTATTACTGAAAGAGAAGGATTATATAAAGCCCAATAGAAAGGGATATGGTTTCTATCTTAAGCCTTATAGTAAGAGGAAGGAATTAAGAAGTAAAAAAAAACTAGTTTCTCTGCTACCAAATAGACAACTAAAAAATATCGGCATAATACATTTAGCTAAAAAATATATCCCACATTTTCGAGGAGTATTTATGAGAGATCTACTCCCTGAAGCACCAAAAAGTCGGGAGTGTGGTATAGTAAACCTAGATAATTCACAATAAAGTGGTATACATTTGGGAAGCATATAACAAAAATAAAAATAATATTCATTATTTCGATAGTTTTCGAAATCTACAGTCACCGAAAGAACTTGTGAAATACTTGGCGTATAGAATACAATACAATTACGATAGAGCTCAACACTTTGACACATGCAACTGTGGACACCTGTGTCTCTCCTTCCTACTTTCTTTCGTGGATGGAGGGAGTCATAACCGGTATACTTAAATGGTTAATTTACATTTGGGGGTTAAAAGTCAATGTATGGGTACGTGTGTGTGTGCACTCTGTATAGTATAAGGAGTGTCTAAGTCTGTCTAAGTTTTTACTTCACATCGATAGTCGTCCAGAGGACAAGAATTTTAAATCATTCTTAACAAAAGACTATAACAGCTTGTTCAGGCCCACTGTCCGGCGAATCTGGACTGGCCCCGCTATCCAGCTGCACCGCTCTACCGCTCTCCCGCTCTCTCGCGCTCCCGCTCTCCTGCGCTGTTCCTAGCTCCCTCTATGAAGTCTCCGCTGCGCTTTGAAGCGCAGAGCGGAGCTTAGACTAAGTTAGTTCGATTCTGGAGTTTCAACTGAAATAAGCCGCGGTCGTACCACCGCCTACTTTCAAAGTTAATTTTTTCTCGAGCATTTATTTTCGATTAAGGGGCAATACGCGTTCGAGTGGTTTCTCCCCTACAGCTTCCGCAGCCCCAGCAGCAAACGCACCAGCAGCAAGCCACCGAAGCCCAGCGAAGCAGCTCGCCGACGCCGCCAGTTTTCCCGCCGTCGCCTCCCACGCCATTCCACCAGCGCCACCATGGTACCCCGCTACCCCCCGGCGTACATTTTGCTCCATTCGAGCCGATAAGATAAGTAAAGCTTTTCGTCTTATTAATTGCCGGTCTGCAGTCAGCCACTCGAAAATATAATTCGTTTGACTTTCTGTACGATTTGTCCAAAATCCTAGTCCGATTAAATCCGACAACGGCAATTAATAAATTACTTCGCCATTTTTTTCTTCGATTTTCCTTTTGCTACGTGCGGCCATATTGCCAATTTTTTCCGACTCCTTTTTTTAATTGCATTTGGCCGCTCATCCATACTTACATACACTTGTATAAAATCGAGAAAAAATATTCCAAGCTTTGAAAAAATATTGTGCAAATATAAGCCAAGCATACAGTAAGAAGTATTTAATTTCTAGTGTTCTGCCAATTCAGGCCCCCAAAACTTTTCAAGATTTTTCTCACTGTATATCCGCAGCCGCTAAAATACTTGCACATATTTTTTCGTTTTTCCAAATACAGTCCTCACACAATAAATCGAAAACTTCCACAACAACACATACCCCGCCGGCAATAATTATTTAATAAATTTAAAACCGGCGAAAATTACGTACATGCAAATATCTACATACATATAAATATCTACATATATACAAATATCTACATCAATACAAATATCTACATCCATACAAATATCTACATACATATAAATATCTACATATATACACATCTCTACATACAGTCACATATAATTTTTACCTCCACCATCCCGTTCCGACTAATTAAAGTTTTCCGTCGGCCATCCGGTAAAAAATAATAAAATAAAAAATTACACCAACCGACGTGAAAATTTTTTGGTCATTGTGTTTTATTTACCATCAAACTTTTTAGTATTTTTTTTTATATTTGGTATTTACTCCGTAAAATTTATTTTACTTAAACGCGAAAAATACCAGCACTCCACTGCATGCATAGCATCCTCCGTCCACCAATTTTTTGGTATATTTTTAGTATTTTTCCCTCGGAATATTAAATTAAATTAAAGCAATACTCCAATATTAAATAATCAACCGATCGCATCCTCCGGCCAACAACTTATTGGCATAATTTGGTATTTTTTCTTCATTCAGAAGTTTAAATAAGGGCGAAATATTACAATTACTCCACCGGGGACTACATATTAACAAATAGTTGGTATTTTTCCCCCTCAATTTATCCAAACGCAAAAAAAAAACCAGCAAAAATATACCAAACTTGATCCCAACCATAATACATATACCAAAAGGGTTAAATATTATAGTATTACTTCTCAACGGGTGATATTCGAACTCCTTTCACCGTTCCTAATCCGTATCATTGTGTTTAATTCCGCAAAGTAACCAGGTCGGTACCTGCTTCCAATTTCTATTTCTCCGATCCACTACTTTTTTGTCGACACCTCGTTCCAATGTTCCAAAAGTGGGCCAGGTTTCCTATTTATCCGACATAAACAAAGGCGAGCAGATTCTGACCCAAAACAAAGAAAGATATATGCGGTCGGCATATATAAAGGTTAGAAGTGATAACAAGTTGTCTATTCCACCTGCCGTAGTCCCAGGCATATCCGTAGATCCGCCCACACCCGAACTAACCGCCAAGACCTCGTCGCCCCGAAAAAGGGCCACCCGTGCAATCGAGAGATTATCTGCGGTGGCCGACCTTTAGGGATCTGTTTACAGCCATTTTTATAAACAATCTAAGGCTGACGCCAGTCGAAAAATTGTTTCACCTAAATGCCAAAACAAGCGGCGATGCACACACGATAGTGTCGAACTCCCCCCTTACTAACGACGGCTTTCGCTCAGCTTGGGCTAACCTAACTGAGCGTTTCGAAAACAAGCGGTTGTTAGTAAATAGCCAATTAAAAATACTTTTCAATGTGCAGTCCGTTAATCAGGAATCTGGGTCAGCTATCCGTGAGCTTCAACGTACCATCCAGGGTTGCCTTACGGCTTTAGAAATGTCCGGAATTGAAACCGAAAATTGGGATTGTCTCCTAGTATACATGTGCTCCTCCAAACTTCCTAAGCTCACGCTATCCTTGTGGGAACAGTCCCTGCACAATAAGGCAGAGATTCCGACGTGGCAGGAACTGAACGCCTTCCTTACGGAGCGTCACCGGACCTTAGAAGCCATAGACGACGTACGGCCGTCAGGCTCGAGTCAATCTCTGCCAAAAACATCCGCCCCCACTGCAGCGCCTCGAAGAATAAATTCTTACGAGACAAGGGTAGCACCCAAGCCAAAAGGATGTGACCTTTGTAAGAAGGAAAACCATCCTGTCCGCACATGTGCACGGTTCCTCCAGATGACGGTCGACGAGCGGTCGGCATATATAAAGGGGAAGCAGCTGTGTCTGAACTGCTTCGCACGAGGGCATCAGCTGCGTGACTGTGAAAGCACTCATAGCTGCTTTACGTGCCACGGCCGCCATCACACCTTACTACACAGAGGCAACTCCTCCCAATCGCCTTCGAATCCCGCCCCAAGACCCAGATCAAGACCAAGTACACCAGTTGCCACCGCTTCCCGGTCCACGGACTCTACAGTCCAAAATTACTTCGCGACGGGGTATTGATCCGTCTTGCTGGGCACCGCCATAATTGACATATGTCACCTGGGGTCAAATTTTAAAGCTCGTGCCTTGATAGATTCAGGATCAGAGGCAACCTTTATTTCTGAGCGGCTGTTCAAACTAATTAAGTTGCCTCACCAGGTAATCCGAGCCCAAGTATCAGGCTTAAACCAGACAGTATCCGCTGAATCCAAAAAGCTCTGTCAGTTTACCATCCGTTCTCCGACCAGGCCTGGCTTGCAAATAAACACGACGGCCTATGTTCTTCCTCAATTAGCTGGAAACCTTCCATCTTGTCCGATTCCGCAACAGTTTCTACGGGATCTTCCCGAACTGTCACTAGCGGATCCAAAGTTTTACGAGAGCGCACAGATAGATATTCTGGTCGGGGCCGACATACTGCCATCCATTCTCCTAAGCGGCACCCGGCCGAATATTTGTGGCTCTCTCCTCGGGCAAGAAACCATTTTCGGGTGGATCCTAACAGGACCCGTTCCTGCTCCAAGGGAAAATCAGATTTCCGTTTTTTCCACACGAATCTCCCACACAGTTGACACGTCCCTGGATAGGCTTCTCACCAAATTTTGGGAGTTCGAGGATCTGCCAGTAAAAGTGAAAAAATCTTCCGATTTGGCATGTGAGGAAAATTTTCTCCGAACGACTACGAGAGACGATAACGGCAGGTATGTCGTAAGTCTTCCGTTTCGTGATCCTCAAAACGTAAAATCCGCCCTCGGTCACTCCAGATCCTCCGCGTTGTCGCAGTTCCTAAGAACCGAGCAACGCCTAAAGAGGGACTGTCAGCTGAAAGCCAAATACAACTCCGTGATTCAAGAGTATCTCGACCTCAATCACATGAAAGAAGTCCATCCTACCCATAATTCTGCCAGTTATTACCTTCCGCATCATGCCGTGCTCAAGCCGGAAAGTACAACCACTAAGTTACGTGTGGTTTTCAATGCCTCCAGCCCTTCAGAGAATAAGGTCAGTTTAAATGATATCCTTCATGCTGGCCCAGTCTTACAGTCCGATCTAACTATCCAGATCCTGAAGTGGCGATATTTCCGATACGTCTACAGTGCCGATATCGAGAAAATGTATCGGCAGATATGGGTAGATCCGAAGCATTCCCCGTTCCAGCGCATCTTATTCCGCAACAGCGAGGGGCACATTCGAGATTTCGAATTACAGACGGTAACTTTTGGAGTCAATTGCGCGCCATTCCTGGCCATTCGAGTCCTGCAACAGTTAGCAACTGACGTGCAGCTCAGCCATCCAAGAGCGAGCAACGTCATTCGAAATCATATGTATGTAGACGATGTCCTTTCGGGAGCTGACTCCGCCGAGGACGCTAAGTCCATTGTTCGCGAGCTACAAAGTGCTCTAGGTTCCGCGGGGTTTCCATTGAGAAAATGGACCTCTAACCACAAAGAAATATTAGCTCATATCCAAAGCAATCATCTTCTGACAACCGACTTCCTCGAGATCGACACTGAGAGCACAGCCAAAACTCTCGGCGTACGATGGAAGGCGACGTCCGATGAGTTCTTTTCCGTCCCACCAGATTTAGCAACGGAAATCTACCACACGAAACGCCAAGTCCTTTCCCAAATTGCCAAGCTGTTTGATCCAGCAGGCTGGCTCGCTCGATTTGTTGTGTGTGCCAAAATCTTTATGCAAGAGATTTGGCTTCAGGATCTAGGCTGGGACGATAAACTTCCAATTGAGCTGTGCCAAAGGTGGAACAGCTTTCTCCAGAGCTATTCGGTCCTAGACCAGGTCAGAATACCCAGATGGGTTTCCTTCCGTTCAGAGTTCCGCGTAGAGCATCACGGATTCTGTGACGCCTCGTAAAAGGCATACGGTGCTGCGATCTATGTGCGCGTAGAGGTGGGCCATAAGACGATGGTGCACTTACTTACGGCCAAGACGCGTGTGGCGCCAGTCAAAACGGTGTCCCTTTCCAGGCTGGAGTTATGTGGGGCTCTCCTTTTGTCCGAGATGGCCGAAGCCATTCTTCCTAATATGCCGAGGCTGCCCTCAAAATTCCATTGTTGGACCGATTCCACGATTGTGCTAGCATGGTTAGCCAAACCAGCGTGCCATTGGACTACGTTCGTTGCCAACAGGGTGACGAAGATCACCGAGTCCACTGAGGCGGCCAATTGGTCGCACGTTCAATCCGAACATAATCCAGCTGATTTGGCTAGTCGAGGAGTTCCCCTTCAAGAGCTGGTGAATAACCCGCTTTGGTGGCATGGACCCACTTGGCTGCAACGTCCACGCGATCATTGGCCCAGCCAGGGAACCGACCTGCCGGTGACTGAGATCGAAAAGCGTGCCGTTAAAGTCCATGTGGCGTCTATGTCGTCAGAAGATTTCCTAGATCGCTTTTCCAATTTAGATAGAGCTTTGCGGGTCCTCGCGTATGTCCATCGATTTGTCCAACGATGTCGAAGACAATTACCGCCTTCCGGGGTCCGTCTAGAGGCCCAGGACGTTGCCGCCGCGGAAGAACTCATGACAACTTGCACTCAGCGAAGGTATTTTTCTGAAGAATACCGCTGCTTGAGTCAGAAGCGTCCTGTGCCCGCGGCGAGTTCGATTTTCTCCCGAACCCCTTTCTAGACAAGAAAGGGGTAATCAGGGCATGCGGCCGCGTAACGGCCTCCAACAGTTTGCGGTATGATGAACGACATCCGATAATCCTGCCGTACGAATGTGCACTCTCGCGGCTTCTGGTAAAATTCACGCATCTCATTACGTTACATGGTGGTAACCAGTTAGTGGTGCGTCTCACTCGGTCCAGATACTGGGTTCCGAGAATAAAGAACTTGGTGAAGGCAGTGGTTAACTCCTGCAAGGTCTGCGTTATCCACAAAAAGAGATTGCAAGTCCAGATGATGGGAAGTTTTCCGAACGAGCGAGTGTCTTTTTCCCGTCCGTTCACGTACACAGGGATGGACTACGCCGGCCCGTTTGATATAAAAAATTATACCGGAAGAGCTTGTCTCATTACGAAAGGGTATGTGTTGGTTTTCGTTTGTTTTTCTACAAAGGCCATCCATCTAGAGCCTACATCCGACTTAACGACTGAAAAGTTTCTTGCCGCTTTCGCTCGTTTCGTCTCTAGAAGAGGGTGTCCTCGCCAAGTCCAGTCCGACAATGGAAAGACCTTCGTGGGCGCCTCCACCGTGCTTTCCCGAGACTTCCTGCAAGCCGTTAAGGAGTCTGTGACCGATGCGTATAGTCATCAGCAGCTCGCCTGGCAATTCATTCCTCCTGGGGCACCCCATATGGGAGGCCTATGGGAAGCTGGTGTCAAGAGCTTCAAGACCTTGTTTTACAAGTCCACCGCTACACGGAAGTACACCTTTGAAGAGCTGTCCACCCTCCTAGCGAGAATCGAAGCTTGTCTGAATTACAGACCGCTATCTCCCATGTCCGAGTATCCAACTGATCTTTTAGCGTTGACACCAGGGCACTTTCTTGTTGGTGGACCTCTTCTATCCATAGTGGAACCTGAAGTAAAGGGCGAATCCAAGTCCATTCTGAGCCGGTGGCAGCACTTAAAGTCTCTCCATCAACAATTCCGCACTCGATAGAAGGATGAGTACCTTAAGGAACTCCACAAGCGCAACAAGTGGCAAGTCCCCACAGAAAATCTGCGTGTTGGCGATCTGGTCGTCATTAAGGATGACAATTTGCGAGAGATTTAAGGAGCTACCGCTCGCGGATGAGCGTTTCCACCGGCCAGCCACTATTTCCTGATCCTGGGCGCGGACGTCTAGCCGAAGGTGATACAGCCGGGCTTCCACATGGTCGACGAGGGACTGCCAGTAGCCCAGAAGACGGTGTTCGGGTGGATCCTCTCCGGCGCCTGTACGCAGGCTTGAGGCATAGGCGACTGGCCGAAGTTCCGTCTCCTTTATTTTTTGCAACGCTAGCGATTGCAAGGGGGGCGGAATGTTCAGGCCCACTGTCCGGCGAATCTGGACCGGCCCCGCTATCCAGCTGCACCGCTCTACCGCTCTCCCGTTCTCCCGCTCGCTCGCGCTCCCGCTCTCCTGCGCTGTTCCCAGCTCCCTCCATGAAGTCTCCGCTGCGCTTTGAAGCGCAGAGCGGAGCTTAGACTAAGTTAGTTCGATTTTGGAGTTCTTACGGAAATAAACCGCGGTCGTACCCCCGCCTACTTTTGCAAATTAACTTTTGTGCGTACATTTCTTTTCGATCAAGGGACAAATACGCGTTTCGAGTGGTTTCTCCCCTACAGCTTCCGCCGCACCAGCAGCAAACCGCACCATCAGCAAACCGCCGAAGCCCAGTGCAGCAGCCCGCCGACGCCGCCAGTTTCCCGCCGTCGCCTCCCACGCCATTCCATCAGCGCCACCACGGCACCCCGCTACCCCCCGGCGTACAGTCACCCAAAACAATCAAAAGGTCTCTGTTAGAAAGAAGAGATGGAACAGATTTTATGGCAGACAGATGGTGCTCATAAATTATTAAATCAGAGCCAGGTGGAATATAGAAACATGTAACAAAAATAGATAAAGATTGCAAGGAAACTTTCACACAAACAAATTCAATTTCGTTATGGTTATCATAGTAAATTTTTTCAGATGTTAGGCTAGTGGTAACGGAAATTAGCACACCGCCTCCCCTACGTGAGGAGCGATCGGTCCTATAGGCATTAAAGTTATTTGACAGAACTTCAGAGTCAGATATCTCTGGTTTCAGCCAAGTTTCCGTTAAAGCCAAAATATCTGCAGTAAATGCAGAGCAGTCAGCATAAAGCTTGGGTAGCTTCATATTTAGTCCCCTAACATTTTGATAAGTCAAAAATAAACTTTTTAGTTTTTAGGCGCAGTGGAAGGTCTGTTATTTGTTCTCGGTTTATTGGGAACAAATTCTTTTATTACTAAATCATCATTAAGCCAAAAGCTTTCAGAAAGTAGTACCTTAAACACATCAGGCGGTGCAAATATGTACATTTTAACTGAACTGTATTGCTCTCGTCAATACCTATCGATTGACCCAAAAAAAAAAGGATACGCCCACTCTAACGTCCATAACGCTTAAATCTGTCTACCGCCGACAGGTGGCGCATTTCAATCTCGCTTTGCTGCTTGCATATCTCCATTTCCCTTTGGTAACTTTAGCTGAGTAACGGGTATCTGATAGTCGAGGTACTCGACTATAGCGTTCTTCCTTGTTTCGAATTAAATTTTATCAAAATCGGACGACTATATCATATAGCTGCCATAGGAACCATCGGAAAATTGGTAGGAAAATAATATGAAACAAATTATAGCTTCGGTGTTTTTTGACATATTATCTTATACTATTGGGAATACCATTTCTTGTGTTTTTAATTTTAATAATTATAGCTGCAAGGGTATAAAAGCTTCGACTTACCGAAGCTAACTTCCTTTCTTGTTTAACATATAACCTCCTACGCTTGGAAATAACATTTTTTAATTAGTTCCGAATTTTGAATTTAATTTTATATCATATATCTGCCATAGGAACGATCGGAAAATTGGTGGGAAAGTATTATGAAACGAATTATAGCTTCGGTGTTTTTATACCCTTGCAGAGGGTATAATGATTTCAGTCAGAAGTTTGCAACGCAGTGAAGGAGATGTTTCCAACCCCATAAAGTATATGTATTCTTGGTCAGCATCACTAGACGAGTCGATCTAGCCATGTCCGTCTGTCCGTCCATTTCTACGCAAACTAGTCTCTCAGTTTTAAAGCTAACGGGCTGAAACTTCCCAAAAGTCTTATATCATTTGCAAATAGTATATGAGTTGGAACCAGCCGGATCGGACAACTATATCTTATAGCTCCCACAGGAATAATCGGAAAAACAAATTTTAAGAAATTATATCTATGGTGTTTTTAACATATAACCTCCTAAGCTTGGAAATAACATTTTTTAACAAATTTTTAATTTCGAATTAAATTTTATCAAAATTGGACGACTATATCATATAGCTGCCATAGGAACGATCGTAAAATTGGTGGGAAAATAATATGAAACAAATTATAGCATCGGTGTTTTTAATCATATAACCTCCTACGCTTGGAAATAACATTTTTTAATTAGTTCTGAATTTGGAATTTAATTTTATCAAAATCGAACGACTATATCAAATGGCTATATCAAATAATATGTAACAAATTATAGCTTCGGTGTTTTTATACCCTTGCAGAGGGTATATTGATTTCGGTCAGAAGTTTACAACACAGTGAAGGAGACGTTTCCGACCCCATAAAGTATATATATTCTTGATCAGCATCACTAGACGAGTCGATCTAGCCATATCCGCCTGTCCGTCCGTTTCTACGCAAACTAGTCTCTCAGTTTTAAAGCTATCGGGCTGAAACTTTTCCAAAAGTCTTATATCTTTTGCAGGTAGTATATAAGTCGGAACCAGCGGGATCACACAACTATATCTTATACCTCCCATAGGAAAATTCGAAAAAAAATTTAAAAAATTATATCTTTGGTATTTTTTAACATATAACCTCCAAAACTTGGAAGTAACATTTTTTAACAAATTTTGAATTTCGAATTAAATTTTATAAAAATCGGAAGACTGTATCATATAGCTGCCATAGGAACGATCGTAAAATTGGTGGGAAAATAATATGAAACAAATTATAGCTTCGGTGTTTTTTAACATATAACCTCCTACGCTTGGAAATAACATTTTTAAATTAATTTTGAATTTCGAATTTAATTTTTTCAAAATCGGACAACTATATCATATAGCTGCTATAGGAACGATCGTAAAATTGGTAGGAAAATAATATGAAACAAATTATAGCTTCGGTGTTTTTATACCCTTGCAGAGGGTATAATGATTTCAGTCAGAAGTTTGCAACGCAGTGAAGGAGACGTTTCCGACCCCATAAAGTATATATATTCTTGATCAGCATCACTAGACGAGTCGATCTAGCCATGTCCGTCTGTCCGTCCGTTTCTACGCAAACTAGTCTCTCAGTTTTAAAGCTATCGGGCGGAAACTTTTACAAAAGTCTTATATCTTTTGCAGGTAGTATATAAGTCGGAACCAGCCGGATCAGACAACTATATCTTATAGCTCCCATAGGAAAATTCGGAAAAAAAATGTAAAAAATTATGTCTTTGGTGTTTTTTAACATATAACCTCCTACGCTTGGAAATAACATTTTTAAATTAGTTCCGAATTTTGAATTTAATTTTATCAAAATCGGACGACTATATCATATAGCTGCCATAGGAACGATCGGAAAATTGGTAGGAAAATAATATTAAACAAATTGTAGCGTCGGTGTTTTTTGACATATTATCTTATACTATTGGGAATATAATTTTTTGTGTTTTTAAATTTAATAATTATAGCTGCAAGGGTATATAAGCTTCGGCTTGCCGAACCCTTGCAGAGGGTATAATGATTTCAGTCAGAAGTTTGCAACGCAGTGAAGGAGACGTTTCCGACCCCATAAAGTATATATATTCTTGATCAGCATCACTAGACGAGTCGATCTAGCCATGTCCGTCTGTCCGTCCGTTTCTACGCAAACTAGTCTCTCAGTTTTAAAGCTATCGGGCGGAAACTTTTACAAAAGTCTTATATCTTTTGCAGGTAGTATATAAGTCGGAACCAGCCGGATCAGACAACTATATCTTATAGCTCCCATAGGAAAATTCGGAAAAAAAATGTAAAAAGTTATGTCTTTGGTGTTTTTTAACATATAACCTCCTACGCTTGGAAATAACATTTTTAAATTAGTTCCGAATTTTGAATTTAATTTTATCAAAATCGGACGACTATATCATATAGCTGCCATAGGAACGATCGGAAAATTGGTAGGAAAATAATATTAAACAAATTGTAGCTTCGGTGTTTTTTGACATATTATCTTATACTATTGGGAATATAATTTTTTGTGTTTTTAAATTTAATAATTATAGCTGCAAGGGTATATAAGCTTCGGCTTGCCGAAGCTAACTTCCTTTCTTGTTTAAAGCCTAGTACTCACATCGACGAAAACCGCGAGCTAACCATAGGAGTGAGCGAGAGGCAAACAGGCGGCTAAAGCTTTTCGTCGGGTCTGTTTTTCAGCGCGGTACTCAGATGAGCTAAGGAAATACCAGAAAAAATACCAGATTTCTGGAGTGAATTTTCAATGAACGCCGTTAGCCGCGGCCCAAAGAATAAGAAATTTAATCTTTGGCGGTGTTCGTGCAGATGCGGTGGGGAATTTAAAAATAAAAAATGGATGAAAAACACCCAAAACGACTAAAGGAGGTCAGTGCAGATGAAAAAAGACGCCTAATCCAAGCTGTTGTCCATTATTGTGGGACTTGACCGACAGGAAACAAAACCACAACGGGATAAATCCGCAGAATAGTTGAAGCGTTAGAGGAGATCCACTAGAGAATCCCAGTAGGAAGGAACATGGGACATCGCTCGATCTCCGACGAGCTCTCCATTGAGGACTCCTCCCTCACCAGCTACTTGGCAGCTGGTGATGGAGCGAAGGTAGAGGATGCGCCGGTTTCTATAGGGAGGAGGAAATAAGGTCGCCCGCGAAGGGACAGCTGGAGGAGCCATCACCAGCCATTATTGACCAGCTCGGAGCTGGACTACAGATGGCGCGGGAAAGATGGCGAAGCATCCGTGGGACTAGAAGGAAGCCTTAAACTTCTAGTTTACATAAATAAAAACATTCGATGAAAATTTTATTTATTTTAATTTTAATTTCTTTGTGCAGCAGCAGACTCTTCTTTTTATACCCTTTACTCGTAGAGTAAAAGGGTATACTAGATTCGTCGGAAAGTATGTAACAGGCAGAAGGAAGCGTTTCCGACCCCATAAAGTATATATATTCCTGATCAGGATCACTAGCCGAGTCGATCTAGCCATGTCCGTCTGTCCGTCTGTCCATCTGACCGTCTGTCCGTCTGTCCATCTGTCCGTCTGTCCGGATGAACGCTGAGATCTCGGAAACTATGAGAGCTAGGCTATTGAGATTTGGTGTGCAGATTCCTGAGCTTCTTACGCAGCGCAAGTTTGTTTCAGTAGAGTGCCACGCCCACTCTAACGCCCACAAACCGCCCAAGACGGTGGCTCCTACAGTTTTTATGCTAGAATAAAAATTTTAACTGAAATGTATTGTTCTCATCAATACCTATCGATTGACCAAAAAAAGTTTGCCACGCCCACTTTAACGCCCACAAACTTCAAAAAATCGTTAGTATGAACCCGGATATCTCGGAAACTATCAAAGATAGAGTATTGGAATTTCAGATTTAGATTCCGTAGCCTTGTACGCAGTGAAAGTTTGTTATGCGAATATGCCACGCCCACTCTAACGCCGACAAACCGCCCAAGCCTGTGGCGCCCACAATTTTATTGCTAGATTAAAAATTTTAACTGAAATGTATTGGTCTAGTCAATACCTATCGATTGATCCAATGTTGCCACGCCCACTCTAACGCCCATAACGGTAAAAATCTGTCTACCGCCGGTAGGTGGCGCATTTCAATCTCGCTTTGCTGCTTGCATATCTCCGTATTCCTTTGGTCCCCTTAGCTGAGTAAAGGGTATCTGATAGTCGAGGTACTCGACTATAGCGTTCTTCCTTGTTTAAATTGAAATTGAAATTCCAATTGATTTGCATTCCGTTTGACAACAAGCCCAGCTGCTTGACATGCATGGCGGGTGAACTTTGAAAACTTCGGTCACACTACAAAGAATAAGATTTTTCGACTAGTAAAACTCTTAGCCGATCTGAATACTAGGCTTAATATTTAATCTTAAAAATAGATATGATGCAATATCATTTAATATTAATAATTGGCAAACTCTATTGATAAATCTGAAAAATTGTAAGATATATTATGAATATTATTTGAATGCGATTAATGAATAATTTTCTAAAATAAATAATTTTGAAAATATACAAATAAGAATTATGTATTATTCATGGAATATTATCACAAAAACATTATTATCTCTGTTGGCTTAATGATTTTTAATAATTCAATTCTAAGAATAAAATGAACTCCAAAAAACAGTTTTTGAAATTTTTTAATATTGATTAGAAGAAAAGAGACGGAAATATATTGTGCGTTACAGATACCTTAAGAGTCAGTTCTATGAGGTTGTAAACCAGTGTCTGAATGGTATGAAGTTGGAAGCCATTTGTTAAAAATTGGTATTTACCAGCGGGAATCTGTGAAATCAATAAATTAGAAAATTAAACTTCAAATACTAAAATCTTCTCCAGGGATTGTAGATAATAAATTGAATTGTAGGTAAGTCTTGTCTTTTTAGAGTCTGATATCTTTGACTATATTCTGCTAATTACATGTTTTGAGTTAATATCTGGGATTTCGGGTTCTCAATAATCCCATAAAATGATAAAAGTTTAACAACCTACTGTTACGAAAAGATCAGAAATATAACGAAAATAAAGTAAAGGATGCCATTAAAGAGGGAGGTCAGAACCAGTTTAAAAATTGTGTACATTGCTTAGAAAGAAAAAGAGAAAATCAAAAGAAATGTACAGTTTAGGTAGCTGGGGCAGCCATTGGAAAAGTCAAATCTGTAACAGTGGTGGGTGTGGCTAGGGGTTGAAGCATGCAATACAATTCTAAACCTGTTTACATGATGGATAAAAGGATATTAGTTAGAGAAGGATGGAAATATCTTAAATATGAATTACAAGTACCCATCTATGTTGCGGAGGTTGGTCGGGGTTGGCAAATCATAATTTTTAAATATGAGGAACATATATTTCACCGGTGGGGAATTAGAGAGATCCAAAAGATCAATTTTATGAGAGAAGACTAATACTGTTTTTGGTAAATTAAATAGACACATGAAAACTTATTACTCAATTAGTTAGAGAATATCAAACAACTAGATTTATCAAGCATTTTGATGGAAAAATCAAAGTATTGAATAAATATATATTTTTTGATTATCCAATTAGAAGAAATTTTCCTTTTTGGTCAAGGGATAATATTCCATGAATTTTTCCATTACCTTGACCTTTGCGCCTGCATCAAGGCATTTTAGCAATCCTTTGTAACAACTATTTGTGTTGTTGGTACCAGTTATAATTTGTTCGCAAATAAAAAATACTTTTCTAATTATATATTTTATGACCTCTTTTATGAAGGGATAGTATTTCATGAATTTTTTCCAATACCTTGACCTTTGCGCCTGCGTCGAGGCATTTAAGCAAATCCTTTGTAACAACTGTTTGTGTTGTTGGTAACAGTTATAAATGGTTCGCAAATAAAAAATACTTTACTAATTATATTTTTTATGACCATTTTTTTATGACCTTTGCGCCTCCGTCGAGGCATTTTAGCAATCCTTTACACCATCACCTATGTTTATTGTAGGTAACCAACTTGACTCTGGGGTTATGGTATGGTTAGCAATGGGTGGTTTGCTTAATGGGATTTAAATTATCGGTGACAAATTTATAAGTGAAAGTCACAGACATTAGGATACAATTGGACATTTAGGTGTGGGTATACACATTTGTTATGGTGATAGAAAATGGGATAATCACAGTGTTTTTTCTTTTTTACTGTATTACGCCGGAGTGATTTCAATTACTTTCCCAATTATAGTTAGTTTTAAATCGTTTTTGACATTCATATATTTTGTTCCTTCTAGACATTTTATTGTAGCTAATAACTATAGTTATGGGATGAAAGGCTAGCTATCGTAGTTAAGATTACATTTATTATACCTACATAAGATGAAAGAACATGAAAAATGGAAATGTTTTATTTTAACAATATACTAGTTAAAGTGTATGATATTATTATATATTCTTAATATCTGTCATTATGAATCAAAATTGCTTATCAAAAGAGCTTCTAAACAGTTTTCAGACAGCTTGTGAACAATTTATTTCTTAATTAGTTTTACAATCACAGGATACATCTTCCCCCAACATAATCGGATATGTTCCTCTAAGATTTATATATCAATCTTGAGATATTTTGGCTTTGCGTTCTTTCTCATGTACATAGCAAACAGACTGAAAATCAGAGTGTAAGTTTTTTCTTCACATCGAACGTCGTCTAGTGATCAAGAATTTTTGATCATTCTTAACAAAAGACTATAAAAGGTCGTAGACGTTAATAACAACTAGTAACCAGCTAATAATAATTAGTAAACATCATGTAAACAGATACTAAACATATAGAAACCCGATACTAAACAACTTGTATACATCTACTAAACAACTTGAATACATCTACTAAACATATAGAAACCAGATACTAAACAGCTAGAAAACAACTTGTATACATCTAGTAAACAACTTGTATACATCTACTAAACATATAAAAACCAGATACTAAACAACTTGTATACATCTACTAAACATATAGTAACCAGCTTATATAAACTAGTAAGCAACTAATAGACATCTACCAAGCAGATAGTAACCATCTAATAATAGCTAGTAATCAAAGTCCAAGCAGCTCAACCGCCATCATGAATCACGAAAACCAGATGAGTATTGTAATAAAAGAGTTTATTAAACTTATTCAGAATCTTAGACAATGATGCCTTACTCATACAAATAGTATACAATTAGAATAGAACTAGAAAACTAGAACTAGAAAAATAGTTGACAACAAAAACCGATATTACCAGGTCCCAACACCTCTATCATAAACTTGAATCAGAAAATAAATTGAAAGACGCTCCTATGCTAGCTAATGATGCTTTCGAAATATGTTATAATATTATTAATCCAACATCTGAGAAAGATTACATTGTGAGACCTATTTTACATCTATGTATGGGAACCAAGCGAAAATCTGCGTTTGGAATAACCGACATGTTTCTTACAGAGGGATTGAGTAAGAAAATTAATTATATACAAATATACATAAAATATAATTAATTATGAATTTAATGAAATATGTTTATAATAAAGTATATAAAAAAATATTGAATGATCCTACAAATTTTGTTTCTGACTGTAATTAAAACTACAGGTACAAATGAAGGGGAAGTATTTTATTCAATGTCCTTGGGTCTTGGGCATGTGACTTTGATGACGGTCAGGTAATGATAGTTCACTGCAAGTGTGTTTGGCTAACACATCTTAGAAACTTTAACTTGTGTTCTTTGATAATTCTTAATAAGAGACTATAGCAACTCATAATACTTGTTAACATTTAGTAACCATCTAAAATTAAGTACTTTACAGATACTATACAGATAGTAACCATCCAAAACCAAGTACTGTACAGGTACTATACAAAAAGTAACCATCCAAAAACAAGACTAAACAGAAAGTAACCATCAAAATACTGCTAGGTAACAACTAAATTCAACGTGTTCAACGTGTCAAGTCCATGTCAGTATGAGTACTACCCTAAAAAATTATATATCTTTGGATAATCTTCAAAGTCAATACCTATTAAATTCTGGATGGAGCAGTGGAGATGAAATTTCTACAGGACCCCACTTCATCTTTTCTGTACCAATCAAATTTTGTTGGGATTGGCTGAGGTTTATAAAAAAGTTTTGTTAAATTGTAAACACGAACTAGTGTTGATGCTAACTAAGAATCGTGGTGAATCTTGAACAAACCAGAAATGAAAAAACTTTTAAACTGGAAATTACGAAAAAAACCTGGAAAGTTCCCCATGTAACTCTGAGCGATTTTGCAAAAATTAAGATGTACGATATTATTAAAAGTTGTGTAAACCTACCAATCGCATTCCAGAGTTGGGATTTATATGTTAACCCCAAATTGGGGTATGGGAATCAATAGAGCTGAAATGTGAAATTGTCGGTTAACCTTGAAAAAGATTTGCTATAATTGGATTTACACTAAATGGAGAACTTATCACAAATAACTTATCAAACTTGAAAGTTCACATGAATTCTGAGTCATATCCATAATAATCTGAATGTCGATTTTAGTAAGAATTAGTATGCTCACCTATATGAAATGTATACAAGATTTCAATCTAGTTACTATAATCGTGAATCAAAACCATTTTTGACCCCAAATGAATTTAAATTGAAGGCCCCTATTATTGTGGTTGATCTTTCATATCAAAACGAATCAGTGAAAACTGGTCCTATTGATGTGAGAATTTCAATAGAACTAAAGACACCAAGTCATGAAAATTAATCTGAATGTTGATTTTAGTAAGAATTAGTATGCTCACCTACATGAAATGTATACAAGATTTCAATCTAGTTACTATAATCGTTAATCACAACCATTTTTGACCCCAAATGAATTTAAATTGAAGACCCTTATTATTGTGGTTAAGCTTTCATATCAAAACGAATCAGTAAAAATTGGTCCTATTGATGTGAGAATTTTAATAGAACTAAAGACACCAAGTCATGAAAATACCCAAGCTTACTGTCTCCTCATACATGACCGTTTAGTTGAATATAACCCACTAAACGGACTAGTACAACGAGTTGTTTAACATTAGAAAAATGTTGAAAGATATTGTATCGATTGATGTTCAAGGTTTCTTTGATAATAATAATAATTTTATTCTAAAGGAAATTGAAATTGTATTCGAAAAAGATCCAAACTTGAATAATAGTTTTTTAATAGAACCACCATATGATTTTACTTTGCTAAATACCAAATCTCGAAAGACTGCAATTTGGTTAACCAATACACATAACAAAATTTTTTGGAATGATGGAGAAAATAGATTTCCACAAACTCGAAAGTATCTAAGGACAATTACAAGCGGAAAACAAATTATTTGTAAAGGTGTGGAAAAGAAACGATTTCTACAGAAGTTTTTTGGGAGTCGTCAGCTCATTGATATCGAGGAAATGGGCTGTCCGTCATTAAACAGGTTTAAAGGAAACCGGTTTCCCTATTGTGAAACACACCTTAAGGGCGGGGTTTGTGCTCTTAACAATGCATACATTATTTTGACATTTTTTAAAAGTAGCTCCAAAACAATAAAATAATTTTTATACATCATTTTAAAGTTGAGACTAGATGTGTAAAGACCTACAAGAAAATAAAATTAACCAAATGAAGTTTCATGAGGAAGTTGACCAATTTATTAAACAATTTAAAGGACAGATAGTTGGTCAGCATTTTCAATACCTTCTAAACACAAAAACTATGTTCATGAATCGAGGTGGACATGATCTCAAAACTACGAATTATGGTGAACACTTTACATTTTGTAATCCAGAAATGACGTCGGAAACGTGCGCCTGCTTCTTCTATGCAAATCGCCGGAATCAAAGCAGAAAATTAATTTCAATATATAATCAAACATGTTCGCAATACCAATATAAATGAATAAATGTATTATTATGCTACAAAATAAACTTCTGACTTTTTATTTCGAGTTAAAATTACAAGTACGGAGAATGGAAAATATTTCCTTGACTAAGATATGTCGGCTATTTGCGAGTTGTTGCGCGGTAGTGATTTCAACCCCTATTATGGGAACGTATTAGAGCTAGCAGTCAGCCGTGAGGTCGTTGGCGTGAGGCCCATGATCTTGTCAATGGGCGTGCGCCTTCAGACTTGTGCATGTGTCCCTTTTATTCCGGTCAGGTAATAGACAGGTGCGCAAGTTCGGGTAGCTCTTGCTTGAATCCCTTTTTTGATATGTTTATGACCCGTTTGTGGAAAGGAGACAATCTTAGAGAATTTACCAGTTAAACCTTCTGGGGCGGAAACAAAAATGTCTGTTTGAAAATATTCGACATCTGAGAATTATTAACTTGTGAGATTCATTTTATTGGGGTTCTTTTGATTTCTAAATTAATTTTACAATCATAGGAAACGTTATTCCCCAACATGATCGGACATGTTCCTCTAAGGCAACCATTTTTGAATACTTTGGGTGTGCGACCTTTCTCAAGTGCACAGCAACACCTGTGATAATGAGGCAAAAGGGTACGTGATCACACCTTTCCCCAACATGATCGGATATGTTCCTGTAAGATAACAACCTTTGGATACTACGGTTGTGCGACCTTTCTCACGTGCACCTTTCTCACCTGACTATTAATTGCACATAACGAGGGGAAGGATACATGATCAATATTGTCACATGGGGATGTGGGGGCGATGGGGGCAATTAAGTATACTCTTTATAGACATGATCGTGACATTTTTATGAGTTCAAAGTCCATTAAAATTAGTTAATTTATTGGATTATGCTAATTGTCCCAGAACCCGCATACGTTAATGAGTGTGGGGAGGGGGGCGTGGGCCATTAATATGCTAATTGTCCCAAAATCCGCGTTTCCATACTACTCATATAACCTCCTACGCTTGGAAATAAAATTTTTTATTAGTTCTGAATTTCGAATTTAATTTTATCAAAATCGAACGACTATATCAAATGGCTGCCATAGGAACGATCGGAAAATTGGTGGGAAAATAATATGAAACAAATTATAGCTTCAGTGTTTTTATAACCTTGCAGAGGGTATATTGATTTCAGTCACAAGTTTGCTAAGCAGTGAAGGAGACGTTTCCGACCCCATAAAGTATATACATATATTCTTGATCAGCATGACTAGACGAGTCGATCTAGCCATGTCAGTCTGTCCGTCCGTTTCTACGCAATCTAGTCTCTCAGTTTTAAAGCTATCGGGCTGAAACTTTCCCAAAAGTCTTATATCTTTTGCAGGTAGTATATAAGTCGGAACCAGCCGGATCGGACAACTATATCTTATAGCTCCCATAGGAATAATCGGAAAAACAAATTTAAAAAAATTATATCTTTGCTGTTTTTTAGCATATAACCTCCTAAGCATGGAAATAACATTTTTTAGCTTGGTTTGAATTTCGAATTAAATTTTATCAAAATCGGAAGACTATATCATATAGCTGCCATAGGAACGTTCGTAAAATTGGTTGGAAAATAATATGAATCAAATTATAGCATCGGTGTTTTTTAACATATAACCTCCTACGCTTGGAAATAATATTTTTTTTATTAGTTCTGAATTTCGAATTTAATTTTATCAAAATCGGAAGACTATACCATATAGCTGCCATAGGAACGATCGTCAAATTGGTGGGAAAATAATATGAAACAAATTATAGCATCGGTGTTTTTTAACATATAACCTCCTACGCTTGGAAATAACATTTTTAAATTAGTTCTGAATTTGGAATTTAATTGTATCAAAATCGGACGACTATATCATATAGCTGCCATAGGACCGATCGGAAAATTGGTAGGAAAATAATATGAAACAAATTATAGCTTCGGTGTTTTTTGACATATTTTCTTATACTATTGGGAATATAATTTTTTGTGTTTTTAAATTTAATAATTATAGCTGCAAGGGTATATAAGCTTCGGCTTGCCGAAGCTAACTTCCTTTCTTGTTTAACAAAAAACCTCCTAAGCTTGGAAATAACATTTTTTAATTAGTTCTGAATTTCGAATTTAATTTTATCAAAATCGGACGACTATATCATATAGCTGCCATAGGAACGATCGGAAAATTGTTGGAAAAATAATATGAAAGAAATTATAGCTTCAGTGTTCTTTAACATATAATCTCCTACGCTTGGAAATAACATTTTTTGATTAGTTCTGAATTTCGAATTTAATTTTATCAAAATCGAACGACTATATCAAATGGCTGCCATAGAAACGATCGGAAAATTGGTGGGAAAATAATATGAAACAAATTATAGCTTCGGTGTTTTCATACCCTTGCAGAGGGTATATTGATTTCAGTCAGAAGTTTGCAACGCAGTGAAGGAGACGTTTCCGACCCCATAAAGTATATACATATATTCTTGATCAGCATGACTAGAAGAGTCGATCTAGCCATGTCCGTCTGTCCGTCCGTTCCTACGCAAACTAATCTCTCAGTTTTAAAGGTATCGGGCTGAAACTTTCCAAAAAGTCTTATATCTTGTGCAGGTAGTATATAAGTCGGAACCAGCCGGATCGGACAACTATTTCTTATAGCTCCCATAGGAATAATCGGGAAAAAAAATTTTAAAAAATTATATCTCTGGTGTTTTTTAGCATATAACCTCCTACGCTTAGAAATAACATTTTTTAATTAGTTCTGAATTTCAAATTTAATTTTAGCAAAATCGGACGTCTCTATCATATAGCTGCCATAGGAACGATCGGAAAATTGGTGGGAAAATAATATGAAACAAATTATATCTTCGGTGTTTTTATACCAGTTACTCGTAGAGTAAAAGGGTATACTAGATTCGTAGGAAAGTATGTAACAGGCAGAAGGAAGCGTTTCCGACCCCATAAAGTATATATATTCTTGATTAGGATCACTAGCCGAGTCGATCTAGCCATGTCAGTCTGTCCGTCTGTCCGGATGAACGCTGAGATCTTTGAAACTTGAAAGCTAGGCTATTGAGATTTGGCGTGCAGATTCCTGAGCTTCTTACACAGCGCAAGTTTGTTTCAGTAGAGTGCCACGCTCACTTTTACGCCCACAAACCGCCCAAAACTGTGGCTCCTACAGTTTTGATGCTAGAATAAAAATTTTAACTGAAATGTATTGTTCTCATCAATACCTATCGATTGCCACGCCTACTTTATCGCCCACAAACCGCCCCCAAACTTCAAAAAATCGTAAATATGAACGTGGATATCTCGGAAACTATCAAAGATAGAGAATCGGGATTTCAGATTTAGATTCCGTAGCTTTGTACGCAGCGCAATTTTGTTACGCGAATATGCCACGCCCACTCTTACGCCCAAAAACCGCCCAAGGCTGTGGCGCCCACAATTTTCATGCTAGATAAAAAATTTTAACTGAATCGATTGACCCAAAAAAAAATTTGCCACGCCCACCCTAACGCCCATAACGCTTAAATCTTTCTTGTTTGACATATTATCTTATACTATTGGGAATACCATTTTTATACCCGTTACTCGTAGAGTAAAAGAGGTATACTAGATTCGTCGGAAAGTATGTAACAGGCAGAAGGAAGCGTTTCCGACCCCATAAAGTATATATATTCTTCATCAGGATCACTAGCCGAGTCGATCTAGCCATGTCCGTCTGTCCGTCTGTCCGGATGAACGCTGAGATCTCGGAAACTATGAGAGCTAGGCTATTGAGATTTGGCGTGCAGATTCCTGAGCTTCTTACGCAGCGCAAATTTGTTTCAGTAGAGTGGCACGCCCACTCTAACGCCCACAAACCGCCCAAAACTGTGGCTCCTACAGTTTTAATGCTAGAATAAAAATTTTAACTGAAATGTATTGTTCTCATCAATACCTATCGGTTGATAAAAAAAAAGTTTGCCACGCCCACTTTTACGCCCACAAACTTCAAAAAATCGTAGATATGAACGTGGATATCTCGGAAACTATCAAGAATAGAGAATCGGGATCTCAGATTTAGATTCCGTAGCCTTGTGCGCAGCGCAAGTTTGTTACGCGAATATGCCACGCCTACTCTAACGCCCACAAACCGCCCAAGCCTGTGGCGCCCACAATTTTCATGCTAGATACAAAAGTTTAACTGAGCTGTATTGGTCTCGTCAATACCTATCGATTGACCCAAAAAAAAATTTGCCACGCCCACTCTAACGCCCATAACGCTTAAATCTGTCTACCGCCGATAGGTGGCGCATTTCAATCTCGCTTTGCTGCTTGCATATCTCCATTTCCCTTTGGTCCCTTTAGCTGAGTAACGGGTATCTGATAAAATTTTAAATTTAATAATTATATCTGCAAGGGTATACAAACTTCGGCTTGCCGAAGTTAACTTCCTTTCTTGTTTAACATATAACCTCCTACGCTTAGAAATAACATTTTTTAATTAGTTCTGAATTTCGAATTTAATTTTATCAAAATCGAACGACTATATCATATAGCTGCCATAGGAACGATCGGAAAATTGGTGGGAAATTAATATGAAACAAATTATAGATTCGGTGTTTTTTGCCATATTATCTTATACTATTGGGAATAACATTTTTTGTATTTTTAAATTTAATATTTATATCTGCAAGGGTATTCAAGCTTCGTCTTGCCGAAGTTAACTTCCTTTCTTGCTTAACATATAACCTCCTACGCTTGGAAATAACATTTTTTAATTAGTTCTGAATTTCGAATATAATTTTATCAAAATCGGACGACTCTATCATATAGCTGCCATAGGAACGATCGGAAAATTGGTGGGAAAATAATATGAAACAAATTATAGCTTCGGTGTTTTTATACCCTTGCAGAGGGTAAATTGATTTCAGTCAGAAGTTTGCAACGCAGTGAAGGAGACGTTTCCGACCCCATAAAGTATATACATATATTCTTGATCAGCATGACTAGACGAGTCGATCTAGCCATGTCCGTCTGTCCGTCCGTTTCTACGCATACTTATCTCTCAGTTGTAAAGGTATCGGGCTGAAACTTTCCAAAAAGTCTTATATCTTGTGCAGGTAGTATATAAGTCGGAACCAGCCGGATCGGACAACTATATCTTATAGCTCCCATAGGAATAACCGGAAAAAATTTTTAAAAAAATTATATCTTTGGTGTTTTTAGCATATAACCTCCTACGCTTAGAAATAACATTTTTTAATTAGTTCTGAATTTCGAATTTAATTTTATCAAAATCGGACGACTCTACCATATAAATGCCAAAGGAACGATCGGAAAATTGGTGGGAAAATAATATGAAACAAATTATAGCATCGGTGTTTTTTGACATATTATCTTATACTATTGGGAATACCATTTTTATACCCGTTACTCGTAGAGTAAAAGGGTATACTAGATTCATCGGAAAGTATGTAACAGGCAGAAGGAAGCGTTTCCGACCCCATAAAGTATATATATTCTTGATCAGGATCACTAGCCGAGTCGATCTAGCCATGTCCGTCTGTCCGTCTGTCCGGATGAACGCTGAGATCTCGGAAACTATAAGAGCTAGGCTTTGGCGTGCAGATTCCTGAGCTTCTTACGCAGCGCAAGTTTGTTTCAGTAGAGTGCCACGCCCACTCTAACGCCCACAAACCGCCCAAAACTGTGGCTCCTACAGTTTTGATGCTAGAATAAAAATTTTAACTGTGTAGTATGCACATATATTGAATAACTACTGTACCAAGAGTACTTGAAGCAAACACACTGTAACACTTTGTTGCAGTGTTTACATAAACAAAGGCCCGGTCAAAAACCTAAGTGGCCGAAACATGAGTCGATCGGCGCGCTCACAGAAAGTGCAAGTGTCAGCATTCTGTTGCACACGCCGGCCGCTCAGCCAAACTCAAGTACATACATATACCCTCGCGCTCCAGCTAAAGGGAGCATAATTAAATACACTAATATATATAAGATATACATAGCCGTCTCTCTGCCGTCCAACTGTAGGCAGCGCACAGTGGTTGCGCCCATAGAACAAAATTAAAAAAAACATAACAAAAATTTGCGAAATGTAACCAAATCGCCTCTAAAATGACCAAACTTCTTCATAACAAACCAGTTTTTTCTAGATATCTAACGGGACTTTCTAAAAATAGAATTGAAGCTGTGAACACGTGTTCATTTGCAAAGCGCAGCTGCACGCATCGCGAATATTTCACAACAAAAGCGAGCTTCAAAGTGTTCAGTCAACTAATTGCGCTGCCCAATTTAAATTATATAAAATGTATTTTGAAGTTAAAGGTATTATTTTTAAGTTTCAATATTAATAAAAGCTAACTTGTGTTCTCGTTATTTTGAAATTAATTCTTTACTTTATTATATTTTTAGTATCTTTTGCATTCGTGTTTTTTATGTTTACTAAAAGTACTATGAGACAGAAGTCTGTCTGACAAAATCTCCATACGAAGACATAGTCGCCAGTTCAAAATTTTCCAATTCCTTTGCGGCCCTTCAAAGAATTTTCGGATACGTCTATAAGTTTGGTAATCGCATCCGGCGCCCTACGCTCACGGTGTCTGACCTTCAAGGCGGTAATCTGCTGTTGCTTCGTATTGTCCAGCGCTCACCTTTATGGGATGACATCAAATCATTGGTGTCAGAGGGAATGGTGTACTCCTCTAGCTCGCTCGCATCTCTTTCGCCATTCATTGACCAATTTGCGCTTCTTAGAGTGGATGGCTGGCTAAGGAATTCTTCTCTGGATTTTAATGGGCGTCATCCAATTATATTACCACGGAGTCATTCGGTCACTATTGCGATTATTACTCACTTTCATGAACGCAATCTGCACACTGGGCCACGGGCACTACTCGGCATAATTCGATCCCAATATTGGCCTATTGGGGGGAGGAAGACGGTGATGAAGGCGGTAAACAAATGTATTAGATGCTTTAGAATGAAGCCTCGAGTAGTGGAGCATATAATGGCGGATCTTCCAAAGGAACGAGTTGATGGATCTCATGCATTCGAAGTCACTGGCATTGACTTTTGCGGGCCATTTCTCTACAAGTCAGAGGTGCGAAGCAAGCCTCCAGTAAAATGCTATGTTTGTGTGTTCATTTGTTGTGCCACGAAGGCTATTCATTTGGAGTTGATCAAGGATCTCTCTACGGTATCGTTTCTACATGGCCTCAAACGATTTATATGCACTAGAAGAAGGCCGCGGCAGATTTGGTCTGATAATGCAACCAACTTTGTTGGAGCTCGCAATGAGCTGCTCGAACTAAGGCGCCTATTCCTCAACAGTGATCATCAGAGAGCTACATTGGACTTTTGCCTAGCGGAGGCTATTGATTGGTGTTTCATTCCTCCTAGGTCGCCACACTTTGGCGGTCTTTGGGAAGCGGCTGTGAAGATCGCTAAGCATCATTTTTACCGTGCTGTCGGCACTGCTGTTTAAGCCTTTGAGGAGTTTCGGACCCTGGTGTGTCACATTTCGGCGGTTGTTAATTCTCGACCATTAGTCTCGATTTCAGAAAACCCCGCTGATCTGGATCTATTAACCCCAGCGAATTTTTTTAATGGTGGTCCGCCTTCCTCTTTCGTCCAGCCGGATGTGACCAGTCTGAACTTCAGTCGCTTGGATGGATGACAACGCGTGGCTTACTTGCAGCAGATCTTTTGGTCCCGATGGAAGGAAGAATACTTAACATTACCGGAGCAGCGCTCCAAGTGGCGCACTCCAAAACCTGGCCTGGTTGTCGATGATTTAGTTCTGGTCAAGGACGAAAACTTGCCTCCCAGGAAGTGGCACCTCGCCAAAGTGATCGAGCTTCTGTTCGGGGGAGATGGGGTTGCTCGAGTTGCCGTTCTGAAGACAGCATCAGGAGTGACAAAGCGAGCAGTAAACAAGCTGTGTCTGCTACCCCTTAAGGATGATGTTCAAACCCAGGCTTCCAACGGGGGGAGTATGTCGGGTCACGCAGCCGCAGCAGCTTATTAACGTCTTAATTCGATCTCTTATATTAATTGCATCGCGAAAGGTAGCTCTTTCCATCTAGCTCTCTCGTTTTTTGTGTACTTGCATTCTTGGGCCCAGCATTCGGCTGGCTGTCCCTTTGTAAAATCAGTACGAATTCTGATCTCGACATTAAATGCACTCTCGTCTCGTCTCGCCTGCTGTACTCTCTTTCGCTAATAAATTGTTAACAAGCATAAAGCAACCTTAAATTCGTATTTTTTAATTTAACACACACCATGCTTACCAGCAGAGTAGTGTACTTCACTATGGGATCTGCACACTCGACCAGGAACGTCAGCAGAGGAGTAGGGTGGATTTGTATGTTCTGGACCGCTGTGGGGTTTGTATGTTCTGGACCACTTTTCTTATCGCTGGTGCGGGGGCGCTTATCGCGAACGGAAGTTGTTGTTGTGGAAGTTTCTGGGGCCGCGCTCACTCCCCCTCCCCCTTCCCCTCCCGCTTGTCCTGGGGCTTGACTCTCTGGGGGGTTGCGCTCACTTCCCCTCCCACTTCCCCTCCCGCTTGTCCTGGGGCTTGACTCTCTGGGGGGTTGCGCTCACTTCTCCTCCCACTTCCCCTCCCGCTTGTCCTGAGGCTTGACCCTCTGGGGGGTTGCGCTCACTTCCCCTCCCGCTTGTCCTCGGACTCACACTCTCGTTTGCGATAGCGCCCACTCCGCCCTCCCCTCCCACTCACCCTCCCACTTGATCTCTCACTCTCGTTTAAAAGCTATGTATGTATATATATATTATTTTCTTTGGTTTACAAACTCCTGTATTATGTGAATATTAATATAGTACAAACAATTTGTACCCATAGAAAACAATATACTCTTTTTATATCAATTTACTTTCTCTGATTTTTTTTTTTTGAAGCGTTTTATGTATATTTTTTTCTATGGAATACAAATCGTCGTATTATGTGAATATTAATATAATACAAAGAGTTTGTGCCCCATAGAAAACAATATACTCTCTTTTTTTTTATCTCACTTCACTTTCTCTGCATTTTGAAGGCTTTAAATATATTTTTAAAGTTATCGTGTTTAAAGATCTATTAAATATAGTAGATTTTTCCACATGATAACGTTAAAACAATATACTCTTTATCTCACTTCACTCTCTCAAAATTTTGAAGGCTTTAAATATATTTTTTTATGTCATCGTGGTGCAATATCTTTTAAATATATTAGATTTTTCCACACACAATAACAACAAAACAATATACTCTTTCACTTCACTTTCTCCGCATTTTTGAAGGCTTTAAATATATTTTTTGAACACATTATTGAAGGCTTTTGAAATATCTTTTTTTTTGTTATCGCGGAAAGAGTTCTTCTATTAAATAAATAGCAAATCTTTTTCCGCGACACAAAAAAAAATACTCTTTATCTCACATCACTTTCTCTGCATTTCTGTTTTCTTTTTATTTATTTTTTTTTTTTTTGAAGGCTTTAAAAATATTTTTTTTCTCTTCGCATAAAAAGATCTATTAAATATAGCAGATCTTCCTGAACGATCCAGAAAAAAATATACTCTTCAACTCACGTTACACCCACACACACACACGCACACGACCGTTGAAGATATTTGATATTTGATATATTGTTCCTGTTCAACGCTCCAGTGCCGTACTTTGTGAATATTAATACAAGCCATAGATCGTTGTACAGAAACAATATTTTTTTTTTTTGTTTTGTTTTTAACAGTGTATATATATACTAGTTCTCACAAACCTCACATAATTTTTTTTTGGGGGATGTAAGCTGAAATGAGAACGTTGCATATTAAGAGATTCTATTTTTTCAGGAGTAAATAAGTTTTTTATTAATTTTGATAATATATATATATATATATATATATATGTATATAGGTTATTATTATATATGTGTGTATATAATTAATATCGCTTTTCAATTCTATCAGCCAAATCCTGGTAGCGTTGCATTATAATATAAACTCCTACTTTGAAGCGTTTTCTAATGTTACGCGAAATCTTTATATCGGTGTCTGATATGTGTGCCCCTATCGTCATCAATTTCCTCATATTACGTAAGGTCCGTAGTTCAAAATCGGGAAGTATATCTTCATACTCAATACAAAATTCGTCTATTTCCTTTTTTAGATCATCCACTTCGTCTGTATTAACGAATGTTTCAACCTCATAACTGCTTAATTCTTTCCTATTTCTATATCCCATACCGAAAACGTCATCATCATCTTCAACAATAATTTTAGAATTTTTTTTTGATAAGTTTTCACGCATAAAGCGATAGCCTTGCATTAGATTGAAGGCCCCCCACATGAATTGCCCCCTGATTGGGCGTAAGGCTCTGTAGTCCCCAGGCGTAATTACTGTTCCTACAGACAACAGTTTTTTTATCGTACGTAAGGTCCTCAGATCGCTGCTAGATATTACATCATCGTATAACGTACGAAATTCTTCAATTTCATCTTTTAACTCTCGAATTTCTCTCTCAGCAACATCAACAGCGTCTTCAACGTTGATAGATCCTCGTTTAGCAACCAAATTTTTGGGTCGAGGATCTTCCTTTTCAACAGCATCAGAAGCAGCAGCAGCACCAGCAACACCAGCAGCATCATCAACAGTAGTACCATCATCAGTACTAGCAGCATCACCATCACCATCAATGATAGATTTAGAAACTTGTGTTTTGGGGTCCTTTATTTTTTTTTTTGATTAAAAAAATAAAAAAAGGGATGAAGAATAAATTGTAATTTTACATTCTTTTTTATGATTTTTTTTTTTTTTTTTGGCTAGGCGCAGCAGGTATGGTTATGGTGGAGACCTACGTTATTATCCTCAATGGTGTCCTCAGGAATTTGTGTTAAGATCTTGTAGTCGTGGGCGGCGTAGTCTTCTTCTTCTCCTTCTTCTTCTGAGGATTCGTAACCGGGGGTGTTGTTACACACGCATTTGCAATTACCGCATCGAAGCGCTTTCGGTGGTCTAACCGATTTGCTTAACCAATTTGAATCGGATGCTTCTTCTGCTCCTACTACCACTTGCTTGAACTTGATCGTTTGTGACTCCATGTTTACTTCTGCTTGCTTAGTTCTGGTTCTAAGTCTGGAGGTTGGTGGTGGCGGCGGCGGCGGCGGCGGCGGGTTATATATTGTTCACGTACTTAGTCAATGTAAGACAATTATGAACTGCCTTTGAATTTGACTGTCCCAGCGCTATTTATTGGCAATTTTTCTCTGATTGACTGTGTGTGTATGTGGACGCTATATTTTCTCACAATCACTTGCAAATACAAAGTAAGTGCTTTTTTGTTTGAAATCCCTTTTGAACACCGGATGCGCGATAACAGCATCCAATACAAAAAAAAAATTATTAATTTGTTTATTTCTACCCCCACGCTCAATTTTTTTATTTGAGTATGTGGCTTGCTGGAATTTTTTTAAAGTTATGTGAAAGATAACGCTATATTTTCTCGCAATCACTTGCAAATACAAAGTAAGTGCTTTTTTGTTTGAAATCCCTTTTGAACACCGGATGCGCGATAACTGCATCCAATGCATCCACGATCAATTTTTTTATTTGAGTAGGTGGCTGCTGGATTTTTTTTGTTTTTTTTGTTTTTTTAAAGTTATGTGAAAGATAACGAAGAAAAAAAGGGTTTTAAATTTATTGGCTGAGTGGGTGATTTAAATCCCCAACTGCGCATTTTTGTTTTTTTTTTCAAAGTTATGCGAAAGATAACGAAGGAAAAAAAGGGATTTAAATTTATTGGGTGAGTGGGTGATTTAAATTCACAACTGCGCAACAAGTGAGTGATAAAAAAAATCCCGGTCTCGCCCTCCCTCCCGCTCCCGCTCTCCCTCTCGCTCTCCCTCCCGCTCTCCCTCCCGCTCTCCCTCCCGCTCTCCCTCCCGCTCTCCCTCCCGCTCCCCTTCCCGCTCACCCCAATATTAAATACGATTTTTAATTTCACCACAATATGAAATATTAGTATTTTAATTTATTTTTAATTTTTTTTTGTTTTTTAAATATTTTGAGGACAATAAACATTATTAAGTTCGTGATTATTATTTCGAAGTGCTGATGCTGTATCTTCAGTCATCGCAACTTTGATGCAGTCTATATAACAAGAAAAGATTATATGAGGCATTTGATCGAATAGTATCAAATCTCGTTTAAATCTATTATCATGTTGATTTTTGTTGTTGTTGTTGGTGGTGCTGCTCTCTCGAAACACTTCCACAAATGCGGTATTAAGTTCAAAAATTACATTTACTTTGACAGTCAATGTTTCGTTTACAACGAGATCAAAACTAGAGTATTTAATTTCCGTTTGATAGGGAATTTTTTTGACATCAGATTCGCTTTTTACTGGCGTTATTCCTCCGACGACGATTCCAAGTACAAATAATAATATCAAAACCATAATTATTTTCATTTTTTTTTTTTTTTTTTTTTTGTATTTTATTAATTTTTAATATGCGATTATATACTTTCCGTGGGCGAATGCTTAGAGACTAGTTTTACAGAATTGTGATTAAAGTAAAAAATGCATGAATGCATGTATAGTATATAGGTATAAAGAATATAAATTTTTTTTGTCGTCTCTCTCTCGGGCTCTGGCTTTGGCTCTCTACTGATTATTGAGTATTAGATGCATTTGTTAGGGCTGATAGCTTAGCAACACACTAGTAAGTAAATGTATGAATAAAGTATGTGTATATGTGTATAAGTATAAAAAAGATTAAAAAAGTTTTTTTGTCTGCTCTCTTTCTCTCGGACTCCGGCTCTCTCCACTGATTATCGTTTATTGACTGCGTCTGTTTGTTTGTATTGTCATCGACTTCTAGCGCGTGCTCCTCTCTCAAGTGATTTTCATCGTCGCAGTTTGTACATAGTTGTTGATGTCTTCGTTGAGGATAATGTTCTTCAGGGTGTTGGGGTTTTTTTCAACAAATGTTTGTTCTATCTCACCGTTTGGTAATAAACGTTCAATTAAGACTGTTTCAATATATTGCTGGCATTTTATATTTAGTGTTCTCTTCTCATAATTGCTTTTATACAAACAACGAATTGATATAGCCGACTCTTTATATTGGAGATTAAAGTGCCTATAGAATGGTACTGTTGCATTCAATATTCCTCCAATATGTTTCTCCTTTTCTATTAGGTTTGCTTGAAACAATTCAATTACTTCATCCACCGTAACTTTAATATTATCCTCAGCATTGTCCTCATCGTTAGCTGTTGATGTTGATTCTGCTGGTGGTGGTGGTGCTGGTGGTGGTGTTGACGATTCAGTTATCAATTCCACCAACCCAATGGGTTTTATAGTTGTGGTTGGTGGTGGTGGTGTTAATGATGATTGTTTCAAAAATTGTAATGAGAGGTTTACTTTTAACACCTCGTTGTTCGATAATGTTATATTAAATTCTACACTTTTTGTATTTGCATTGATACTATTGGTGATATTCAGAATAGAAGCAAATTCAGGATTCGGAATAGGATTACAGTTTCCTCCCGAATTGCAACCGAATAGTAAAATAATTGTAATGATTATTATTCGCAACATTTTTATTTATATATTTTTTGTTCTTATTCTAGTTTTGATTGTAGTTTCTAGCTTGCAGTTCGACTTGCTACTAATGCTTGCTTGCTTGCTTGCTTGCAATCTCACAGAGAACGAAATAGAAAAAATATTCACATATACGTACATATATATATATATATATATATATATATATATATATATATTTATAATATTTTTCTAACCTCGTTTGATAGCGGTGTATATTCGAATAATTTATCATGAATTATGAGACAGTATGCAGATGTTTTTGAAGGGATATTACTTTGTGTTTTAATCTCAATTCGTATATCAATGGGTCCACTTTTTACTGCTTCATTTTGATGCGTAACATCTAAGACAATAATGGGAGCCTTATTTTTATAAGTCTCTAGCGATAATAACGGTTGTGACTCACAGCCGTAGTAACTTTTTTGAAAATGGATATACATATCGTATAATAGTGCATATCTATTATAAGACAAATTTTGATTTAATCCGTCATACGGATATACTTCAGAATTGAGATATACTTTCACATCGACTAAATCACAATGAACATACTTCTTATTGTTTTTAAATGCGATAATAACATAGCGAGGGCGTTCAGTTTCAGCAGCTAATTTAACACTCCAAATAGCACGCAAAAATTAAAGTTTCCTCTTTCAAGTTTTAAATTGTCTGTGATGGACCATCCGCAATTTTCGAGCAAGTGTTCTTGATTTCGTTTAATTGATAAATAATTTTTTAAATCGCTTGTTACACCCAAATGTCGTGTTCGATCAATTTCAATACCATTCAATTCATATCGAATTTCACTAAATAGATACGCCATACAATTATTCAATAATGCTATTGTGGTTTCGATTTGATCATCAACTTTTGTAATATGCCCTTGAATGTGAAGAAAACTTTCGCTCGGCAACACATACAAATCTTGATTTTGTATGGCAATCCGAATTTCGTCATTGTTCTCATACGATCGCAAATAGGGTGAATAACTATGATAATCTTTCTTTATTATTGAATTATCAATAGTCGGTTTCTCGAGCACGTTAATTATATGTGACATTTTTTTTTTTATTTGAATCCTAAACTCAATAAAAATTTTTTATTGCACTCCGTTAATGGGATTTGTTTTTGTTGTCGTCGCCGTCGTTGTTGTTGTTGAGTAGCTAATCTGGTCAGCGTTGGTGAAGCGAGTGAGGGAGAATTGAGTGATAATGCCTTTTTATAGACGTTGTTGTTGTTGTTGTTGTATATAATCATTTTTTTTTTTTTTTAAATTGGTTTTAAATTTAATCTTATTGTAATTCTTTTACCGCGAAAATTAATCAGATTACCGTCTTGATCACAGATTTTTAAAGTTATCGAATGTATTTCTTTTGTGTTTACTGGTAGATATATAACATTTTGTGGTACCTCAGTTATTTTATATCCAGGACTAACGACAAGCGCAAACTGATGTAGTGTGTGTGTTGTTTCGTTGTTTATATATGTACCATTTATAATATTGCATTGTACACAAATGGTATTAATTTTTGTGATATCAATTGCCTTATCAGAAGTATGTAATATATTGGGGCTTAATATATTCGAGGTGAATCCCAATAAAGAGCCGATTGACTTTTCCTTATTAAAATATATTTCATCAGTTGCAGAGAAAATTTCTGATTGCAAAGTGTTATAGTTTGGAACTAGATAAAATTTGGGACTTCCGTCGGTCACATTCTGTGTTAACTTTCTATATTTTAGCGTCAATAGGTCGTTAATATCGCTGATTTCGTAGGAACCTACGGGGATTTTTATCAAATGTTTGCCAATATGAAATAAATTATTGTCTACGTCAACGTTTGGAATCGAATTATAAGTGTCCAGGCTGATTAACGCACACTGATAGTTCTGTTCAAGTTCAATTGGAGGAAAATAATCTGCAACAAGTACTGACGTATTGCCTGTTAGTGTTAATGTTATCGACATCTTAACGGTTCGGGAGGGAATGAAATGTTTACAGACTTTACACATACACATATATAGTATGCTGCGTGTGTGTGTGTTTACAAATCAATCCACGAATTATGCTCTGATGAGAATCCCAACCATTTAACGAATGCTCTACCATTTCGACGTCTAATAACCTTCTCCACTAGATATGTATCGGGAAATTTAGTTTTCATCAGCTCATATTCGTAAAATCCCCCCTTAATATCATTTCCCTGATAATCTTTCAATATATACGTGATGGGATTGGTATTTTGTATCCGTTTGATTTGGAATATCTCTGTTGTCCAGTTTGGAGTATAACCTTTTTCGAACACATGTTTATATTTACTTATTCGCACATAATCGTCAACTTTGAATTTTGGTTTATGAGTGATTTTCAGATGATTGTAAACGGTTTGGAGGAGTAATTCTTCATTTAGAAAACTTACATCGTTTGGCGCCATCAGAATTGTTTTATGGTATGTGTTATTATATTTAGCAATCAATGCCTTATAGATATTAATCCATTTGTAGCTACCTTTATAGCTGAACTCTTTCCACATTATATTTTTGATGGTTCTATTAAATCGTTCAACGATGCTGGCTTTTAAAATACTATACATTGAATAATGATTAATATGATTTAATTTCATCAGATTTTGAAATGTCTTATTGAAAAATACTTTGCCATCATCTGTTTGTAAGTTTTTCGGTTTTCTTTGTGCGTCATCGAAAATGCTTTTCATACTTTTTGTGACGCTGTCTCCTGTTTTGTTTTTAATAGCAACAGCCTATGCTTGCTTCGAAAAAAAACGTGTCAATAACAGTAAAAAGATAACGATATCCCTTATTATATAATTGATAGGGTATCATTTCAACTAAATCGGCTTGCCATAAATCATCTATCCCCTTCATTATCACACGTCGTCTGATAAAATTTTTTCGTCCTTGTCTATGCAACTCTTCGGTGAGTTGTCTTTTATCCGCACACAAGTTGTTGTTGTTGTCAGTCATTTTGTTTATTTTCAATACCTTTGATAATAATGGGGAACTGTACTTTAATTCTTTTCACCTCATCCGTAGGTAGCTGTGTAGAGAGTAATTTAAAGAGAACGTCCTCAAGCCGTTGAATATTTTCTTCTATTCGCTCTATATACTTAGTATAAATATCTTGAGAGTAGTCCTCTAAGGCTAATTTTATAAGATTCGCACTTTCAGTGACATCTGATTGAAGGTTTGTTTCCAATGTAATTATTTTGCTTTTTAAAATATTTATGCTCTGTCTCAAGCTGTTTAAATCAATATCCGTTTTCTCTTGTCGATTTAAAATATTTTTTTTTAGACTTGCTCCTCCTCCTCCTCCTCCTCCTTCTCCTCCTCCTCCTCCTCCTCCTCCTACTCCTCCGGACGACAAGCTTTCACCAAATTTATTAATCTGATTCATTTTATTATATTTGCCTCTCTAAGCTCTTCAATAATGGATATAATTTCGTTTTTGTGATTGGTATTTCCAGCACTCTCGGATGCTAATAGTTATCGTAATCTCTCGATTAATTCATTTGGATCATCCCAATACTTGTATCCTCTATCCTCCTTGGAGTAAGATTTTGTTGTTGCTGCTGTTTGTGTTGTAAGCAAACCTTTACCAATAAGTTGTGTTTTCGGTTTGAATAGATTTTTTATAATATGCTGATAATTAATTGATTTAGACCCCTTAACTTGTGAACTATTCTGATATTTTCGTTTGTGTGCGTTTGTTCTTAACAGAATATCTCGATAATTTTTCAAGTCCAGATTTGAATAATGCGCGGGCTTCGTGTGAAATAGCAATTGAAATAGACCAGGAGTCAATATTCATTTTTCCTTATCAATAATAGTTGTATTATTATTATATTTCAATTTACTATTGGCAAAATACCATTCACCATTTTCTTTTATATTCAGACCATAAAACATGTCCAATTGTTTTTGACTTTTTAAAAGCTGAATATTACGCAAAAACGGTGATTTCTTGATCGAAACTTTTCTCTTGATTGAAATTTGTTTTTCTTTTTGATCACATTGTTGTTGTTGTTGTTGTTGTTGTGGTTGTTGTTTTGTCTTGTTATATCTTGGATATCTGGGTCCATTTATTAAAAAACTTTTCTCAAGCATAGAATCTCTTTTTTCGATTAATTTTAATCTTTTATTAGAGGAAGAAGAAGAAGACTGAGGCAGAGGTAAATTTTCTGTGTGAGCACTTCGTTTT
Organism: Drosophila subpulchrella; assembly: GCF_014743375.2. NCBI lineage: Eukaryota > Metazoa > Arthropoda > Insecta > Diptera > Drosophilidae > Drosophila > Drosophila subpulchrella. The sequence continues at coordinate 898,879 of NW_023665601.1, read as the reverse complement.
TTGTGTGTGTGTGATCTCGGCGTAAAATTTATAATGTTCGACGACGATGTCTGTGCTGTTTTTTTAAGTCTATGAAATTTGAGACCATTGACCTTACGACTTTTTTCAAGCATAGAATCTCTTCGTAGCAGATTAAAAGGTAATTTGTATCTCTTGTTATTAGGCTGGACTGCTGCTGCTAAAGATAAATTCTTAATGTTAGCATTACGTTTGAGATTTTTAAAAAGACTTAATTTTAAATCATAATCATCATTATCAACAGCAGCAGCAGCAGCAGCAGCAGCAGGGAGAACTGGGGGGGCAGGGGGAGCAGGAGGGAGAGGGAGAGGGAGAGCAGCAGATGTACTACTACTAACTACTGCATTGTGGTCGTCGTCGTCGTTGCCGTTTTGTGTATATGCAGGACTGTTTTTTTCTAATAAATTAGAGTATTTTGCTCTTTGACTATCCAAAAATGAAGTATAGTCTGATAGGATATCGTTGGAAGTATCTATCAAGTCGGGTGGGTTGTTGTTGTTGTTGTTGTTGATTATTGGAAAACTCGTTATTTGCGGACGATTAAATTCCATATCAAACACATTAGCATCATCATCATCATAATCAGCATTAGCAGCAGCAGCAGCAGCAGCAGCAGCAGCAGCATCCTCATGCTGGATGTTTCTTCGTTGATAAGGTCTTCTTTTCCTTCTGTTTGCATTATAGGATTTAAATTTTCCCACTTTTATCCCCAAATCGTTGTTTTGTGTGTTGTCGGTGTCTAGTCTTCTTCGCATAACCCTCTTTGGAGAGTATCGTCTTTTGTGTTTAAGCATTTCAACATGTTGTTGCTGCTGCTGCTGCTGCTGTTGTTCTCCTTCTCGATGCCCCCGATGCTGATGATCATCATATTTTATCAGTTCACGCTTATTATTGTTGTTGTTGTTGTTGTTGTTCGGGTTAGTCGGATTCTCAACGTTGTATTTATTTGCCTTCTTGTTCTTTTTTAGAAAATTTTCCGCAATCACATTCAAAGGTTTTGTGATTGGTTTAAAAGTATTTTCCAGCATATTAATTCGATCCATTTCATTCGACTTCATGCTCTTCAATTTCTGTGTCAACAACAATCTGGTTTGAACCAGATCATCCAACACTTTAGACTTATTTTTTGATTTCAGAAATAATCTCTTATTGCTGTTTGCTTATCACAGATTACGTCATCAAATATCATTATTGAGTGTGGTCTAGCCCTTTCTGGACTGACGACTTTTTCCTTGTCTGAAAACGTGAACATGTGTATCCCCTTTATTGGTTTAATCAATTTCATTAAATATTGATACTTTGGCTGATACAACGATTTTGAATAAATGTATATATTTTGAAATTTAAGTCCATTGGGACTTTCGATCAAACTTATCATTACGTTTGTCTTTCCACAATTAGATGGTCCCACAATTAGAGCGCGTATCGAATTCGGTAACAATGGGCTATGTGTAATTTTTCCGCTCCTCTCCCCCTCACCACAAATTTGATCGACATTTCGAACTTTAATTTGTCTGGTTTGTTTTATAAATCTCATTTTGTTGTTGTTGTTGTTGCTATTGTTGTTGTTGTTGTTGTTGTTGTGGTTGTTTTATTGAACAAATTTTTATAACTACTAATGAAAGTACTATATATATTTCAGTATATATTTCGTTTTTGTTTAATATACGATTGTCATTGAAACAGAATAGTCATAAACCAAAAAAAAAAAAAACAGAAATGCAATAATGCGTATAAATCACAAACATAAATTAAATTCATATCAGTATCGAATTGGTAGTGGACTCGTTAACAACTTTATTAACACACTACCAATTGAACTTCATTTGCCAGGATATCAATTTTGTGGACCAGGCACAAAACTTGCAGAGCGTTTGAAACGTGGAGACAAAGGGATTAATCCGCTAGATGCGGCGTGTCGAGAGCACGATATTGCATATTCACAATTCAAAGACCTGAAAAATCGTCATCAGGCCGATGATATATTAGCTAATAGAGCGTGGGAACGTTTTAAAGCAAAAGATAGCGGTCTAAAAGAACGTTCTGCTGCTTGGTTTGTGACTAACGCCATGAAAACAAAAGTTAAATTCGGTCTAGGTATGTCTAAAAACAAATCTCGTCGACGTCAACGTAAGAGGAAACCAGCTAGTAATAAAAAAAAAAACAACGTCGACGTCATCGACAAACAAAAAAAAAATCATTCGCAAGCATTGTGAGTCAAACGAAGCGAATTTTGAAACGAAGAAATCCTACGAGTATCGATGAAGCAATTCAGATATCTCAACAATCAATCCCACCAAGTTATCATCGAGGTCAACGAGGACGAGGTCGACGAGGTCGACTAGGTCTAGTGAATAATATCTCCAATATTCCGAGGGTGATACCATTACCAAAAATTGGGGGATTCCTACCGTTGATACCAATATTGACTGCACTTGGCGCAGTTGGTGGTCTTGCCAGTGGTGGATCTGCTGTTGCTAAAGCAATAAACGCTGTCAAAAATGGTAAAGAACAATTAGCCGAAGCGACACGTCATAACCGCTATATGGAATCAATTGCGATGGGAAAAGGTCTTTTCCTGAAACCGTATAAGAAAGGATATGGACTATTTTATAAACCATATTCACCAAAAAACTAATAAATATGCTACCCAAACAAGCACTTACCGATATTGATTTAATTGATTTTGGTAAACAGCATTTTAGACACTTTCGTGGTGTTTTTATGCGTGATCGTCTCCCCAAGAAACCATGCACCAACGAATGTGGGATAATTAATTTAGATAACGAAAGCGGTAGTGGCACGCATTGGGTAGCATATTTCAAGAATATAAATTATAAAGAATACTATGATAGTTTTGGTGATTTGCAACCGCCCATTGAAATTGTGAAATATTTAAAACCACCCATTGAATATAACTATAGAAATGAACAAAAATTCAATACATATAACTGTGGTCATTTATGTTTAAAATTTTTATTTCGAAAAAATAAAATGTAATATATTTGTATAAAAAGACAATATTTTTTATTTTTAGCTTAACTTCGTAGGCTATATATCTTTGTGTCCCCATGCAAGTGTGTCTATATTATTCTCTTTTATATAGCGCTTATCATCTAAATAGTTTAGGGTGACTTTTGTATACTCTTGTGTATAAATTTGATGTAATTTCGATTTAAATAAGTACATTGTTCCAACTTGCTTATTTTTTTTATACAAACAATCTCGAAAATCGTTAATAGTTAATTTTGAGGTCACACTCGCCTTTACTCCTTTAATTTTTTTGATCTCCGTTATTTCAGCATTATTTATATTAGAGACTTGTATTAAATACATTTTAGCTCTGAGTCCAATAAATTCTTTTATTATATCCCCCCTGCACTCATCTTTCATCATACCTAATTTTTTTTTGTTTATCAATGGTAATTTAAAAACATTATCCTTATCATATTCTGAAGTATCGAAATGCTCATCAATTTCAAAACGAATGTCATCATAAAAATCTATAGTCTTAATATCATAGATAAAAGAATCAGTATCCATATACATTAAATTGATATATTCTTGATATTTCGGCTTCATATAGTCATAGTGAAAATTGTACATTTTAAATTTTGATAATTCTAGAACGGTGAAGCCAATGTAGACAGGCTTATCATAGACAACATGCACTTTTTTCATTTGAATTGCAAAGAAATCATCGGCTAATTGCAATACATTCTTAAAATTAAATTTTGAGATAAGTGCTCTAGCTCTCAATTTTTTACCATCACTCTCCCACCTGGACACTAATTTAATTGATTTTCTCTTGTCGACATTCTCCATTGTCTTGCCATAGACTGCGTTGTTTAGCAATTTGAAAAAATTGTTTTCAAAATCATTAACAGCCAATGTTCTGTGATGATTGTTGCAATCAATATATTTTTTAAGCCAATCAGATCGATCAAATTGTAATATTCGATGAATTTTCTTTAAAATCAGTCCATGTCGAAGACATTGCTGCAAATTTCTATAGTGAATTATATAATTATATTTGTTTGTCAAGTCTGCAATCAATTTTGATTGTTGCATATTTTCATTTTTTTTGTTTTGCGGACAAAATGGTAAATCATTGTGCTGGCTGTGTAAGTTTTCAGTGTATTCCAAATCTACCTCTAAAATATAACCAATTGATTGATCATCTACGCACGTGTTTAAATCAAAATTTTCAAAATTTCCCTCTTCTGTTTCTTTTAGCCATTTAAAATTTTTATACGGAATAGCTTGTGACATAGCATACCCATATAAATTATTAACATCTAAGTATACAATATAATTTGATTCTTTCTCACAGTCGTAATCGTTATTTAGATACTTGTTATTTGCAATAGAATGACGTTTACTACATTGAACAAGACCACCTCTAATACCTTTCATTATAAAATTATACATATCAATATCTGTGAGTAGTTCTAATTCAATTTTAGTTGTCTTCAACATAGCATCCCATGATAGACCAGGAGTTGTATAATATTGACAAGGATCTAAATTATAGATTTTTTTACATACTTTTCTAAATTCTCAAAAACATCGCATAGCAACAGCACATCTACCTTCAAATATAACAATAAATAATCTAATAAATTTGTGCACTCGAAGGCATTGCAAACGTTTTGAGCGTGCTGATAACTCTCTTCAGAACAGTGTCTATCAGTTAATTGATTATAAAAATTTTCGCGCAACGGTAATTGTTTATCTGACAAGCGTTCAACTGAATTTAAATAGCTATACGGAAATATGCCTTTACGTTTAACCATTTGAAATTTGTTCGGGTCCGTGAAAAATGACTTTATTGTGATTAGATTTTCTTCTTTTAAATAACTGGCTAAGCTGTCTAAACTGGAAGGCATAAATCTAAATGAATCTAAAAATCGAAGTTCTAACGTTTCATTGGGATTTATATAAATTTTCTTTGACATCGAAATATAAAACTCTTTGTTTAGCGGAATTATAGAAATATCACCAGGAATTTTAATTAATTCTTTCACAAATAAATGAGCATCGTATGCCGAGAGATTATGGAAAAATATTGGGAAAAATTTTGCTATTTTATAGTTTAAATTACAATCATTATGAGCTACACCTCTATATTTGCCTGTTAAGTGACAATGGTCTAGAACTCTTTTAGTTTGATCAATGATTAAATTACCGCATATACTACAATTTTGTTCTAATTCAATTATTTTTTGTTGCTCCATTGATAGCGGATGCAAGGGAATCGTTACACTTAAGTGATTTTGATATAACACTAAACAATCATTATATATGCTCTCAACAAAATGTGCTGCACAATCTTCACCATAATATATTCGATATATATATTTATATATTTATAAAATAACTATATGCATACGGTATGTGCTTTTGAATTAAATTTATCTTATCCGAAGTTTTCAGATTCATCCCTTCTAAAATACACTCAAAATCAGCATATGCCACAAAAGGAACATCTAATTGATTTTTTAAATTTTTAAATCTTAAAATCGCTGTTTCATTTGAGGGCATCTCAGTTATAATTCTATTACACTCCATACTATGTCGTTCCAGTTTGTCGCTATCATCGAAATGTAGAAAACAGCCATTGCATAGATGAATCTTCCTCGTACTTTTAGTTATTTGTTTGCGAAGTAATCTAATGGAGAAGCAAAGAAATAAATATATATATTTTTTTTAATTTTTTAATTTTTTAATTTAATACTTACTTGGAAATATTTTTAATCCAAGCATAGTGATATTTGTCATCCTTCTCGAGAAGTAGTAGATATATAGTGTGTAAGACGTTGCTAGTTTTATTATTAGTTAAATAATATGGGCCGATAATTGTCTTTTCATCGCTGTCTACACCCAACACAGTTATACTAATTTCAGGATTATTTTCTTCAAATATGTTTATGCTGTCGACCGGTGTGGGGAATTTTAACCCACTAAAATTTAACGATTTATTATTTATATTTATTATATCCGACCTAATGTTGTAAATGCCTTTACGTTTATATTGACTGGGTCGATTCTTATGATGAGGACATTTCACAAAAGCCGATATTAATGCCCATTTAAAACAATATTCGTCTCTATTTTGCACGTTGATGCAGGCTTTTCTGCTTACTATTTCTCTGGGCAAATTAATGAAATTCGAGCCCTTTATGAGTTGGTATTTATTTATATTAACTTCTAAATGTACTATTTCAATTAGGGACCAACCACTGTCTCGTTCTTGAAACTCGCTCATCTCACTTTTTATATAGTCATTTAAATTATTGATTATTTCATTTAGACTTTCAGTCTGACTCGTTGTTGGATTTAAGACTTGCATTTTTGTTTGAAATGACTTTAGATTTATTTCACAATGATTTTCACTCTCTTTAATCAAAACATAATTACAGAATTGCTCAAAATTAAATTTGATATTGATGTGTTTTTTTTGAGCTTCTTGGAGTAGAGTGATCACTTGTTCTTTGATTGATTGTTGAAATAATTTGATATCCAAGCACTCCTTATTGTGATTTGTGATTATATAAGTTTCAATACGATTCCGAAATGCACTTCTTATACACCGCAAGTTATCACTTATTTGCGCGCCAGATAATTGTTTATGCAAGTTGGTGCGTAAGTGATGCGACCAACTAATTTTAGCAACATTTAGATTACAGACATCACAATATCGTATTTCACTAGCGTCAGGATTTGTGTTACTAGACCCAGGATTGCTATTGTTATGTAGAGCATCAGCCATTTTTGTTTTTGTTTTGTTTTAAATGTTAATTAAAAAAGTTTATTTTATTTATTTTTCTTATTCGTTACAAAAATTTAAAATATAATTATCCCCATCCGATCTAAGTTTGACTAGCTTGTAGCCCCCCGTCGCCATGTGCTCCACAGCGCTCGCTGACAGCGTACTAAACCGGTCTGGCAAGAACACCACAAAATCTTCAAGTGTAAGCATTATTTTATCGCCGTAGCGTGTCCGCTTCACTTCAGCGTTCTGTATCACAATCGGTGTGTTAAAAGGGAGAGCCTTAACACTTTTAATTGGGGGTAGAGAGACGGCCCCAAGCTCGTTAAACTGTTCTCCAAAGTCAGACATGTTGCTGTTGCTGCTGCTGCTGCTGATGTTAATGCTAATGAAAGATTCTTCAAATAGTACGAGTGACTTCTTGCTCTGAATTTGACTTCTGCTTTCTGAATTATTCCAGTACTCTACATCTCATATTTATACCAGTTTGCGAGACGAACAAATCTGAAAAGAAAGAGAGATAAGTACTTATGTATATTTAAATAAAATAAATACTTGGGGTAAGTGAGATAACAAGAATATATATAAATATACACACAACAATGTTTCACGATAACAATATATATATACATACATAGCTTTTAAACGAGAGTGAGAGATCAAGTGGGAGGGGGAGTGGGAGGGGAGGGCGGAGTGGGCGCTATCGCAAACGAGAGTGTGAGTCCGAGGACAAGCGGGAGGGGAAGTGAGCGCAACCCCCAGAGGGTCAAGCCTCAGGACAAGCGGGAGGGGAAGTGGGAGGGGAAGTGAGCGCAACCCCCCAGAGAGTCAAGCCCCAGGACAAGCGGGAGGGGAAGTGGGAGGGGAAGTGAGCGCAACCCCCCAGAGAGTCAAGCCCCAGGACAAGCGGGAGGGGAAGGGGGAGGGGGAGTGAGCGCGGCCCCAGAAACTTCCACAACAACAACTTCCGCTCGCGATAAGCGCCCCCGCACCAGCGATAAGAAAAGTGGTCCAGAACATACAAACCCCACAGCGGTCCAGAACATACAAATCCACCCTACTCAGAGAAACCCCGCAAGGGGGTGTACTCTCACCTCTTCTATGGGTTATAGTGGTCTACAAACTTCTATCTAGAGGAAGCGGGCACTAAAGTGGTAGGCTCTCTAGGTGGACAGCGGATTGTGGACTGGCAGTTAACCCAGAAAAGACCGAACAAGTTCTATTCACAAGGAAGTATATGAAGCAAGTCTAACTCTCCCAAAACTACACCAAACGCGCCTAACCCTTAGCAACCAAACAAAGTACTTAGGTGTCATTCTTGACAAAAAGCTCCACTGGACAGACAATATCTTAGACCGGACACGTAAATAGCACTCTTCGCTTGTAAAAAAGCGATAGGGAGGAAGTTGGGGTTTTCCCTCGTAAGGCTATACACTGCAAAAGACAAGCCCATTCTTCTCTGCGGAAACATCGTGTGGTGGCCTTCCCTAGAAAAGAATTGTAACCTCAAAATACTTCACAATTTTCAAGGAAGAGCAGAGCTCTGTATCAGTGCGGCGCTCCGCACCACCACCACTGAAGCACTAAACACAACTCTCGACCTTCAACCCCTGGACCTACTTGCCAAAATCTGGGCATCTGCAACGACGCTGAGGCTCCGCGAAGCAGCTTCATGGACAACAGGCTCAACGGGTCACTCCAGTATCCTAATAAATCAGATATCTATACCACATATTACAGACTACGTTCCACCCATAGTCAACTTCGAAAAAAGATTCAAGATCTTCTTCTTCTTCTTCCCGTACAAACTGGGACAACCTGCCACACCAATTCGAAAACGCCGTTAATATATACACAGACGGCTCCAAGCTTAACTCCCAAACAGGACATAAAATTCTCATACCGCCTACCAGACCACTGTAGTGTTTTCCAAGCGGAAGTCATGGCAATCCAGGAAGCCATGCCCCACCTGAATACATCAGAACATCTCGACAAAGACATCATCATCTTTTCGGACAGTCAAGCAGCCCTCAGGACCCTCGACTCCTACACAACAAACTCAACAACTATCTCTGAATGCCACAAATCTCTGAACGAGATGGCCACTCAGCTGAGAATCAACCTCATCTAGGTGCCTGAATACCAAAATATTGAGGGCAACTGCATAGCAAACGACCTAGCAAGATTTAGAACAGCCGCCGATATCCTTCGCGATAAAAACACGGTGGGTATGCCCATGGCAACCTATAAGCTCCTCCTTAAGGGGTTATATACCTTCTTTGTCGAAGAAAAAGAGGAAAGTTTGGATTTTTTTTAGGTATGTAGACATTATTTCATTGCACGAATGTTTTAATTTTTTGATAGTACACTTTATTAACAATGTTTATGCAAAATTTCGTGGAAAAATATTAAATAGTTTTTATGGGGTGGCTGTTTCCCTTAGAGGCCTTTTTTTTGAAGAGCCTTGCGGTGATACTTCCCCAGCTCAACATTTCATTAGTTTAGTGTAATTTCTTGTGCTTGAACGATCGTTTTTAAGATTTTTTTTTCTGCATACGGGAACGTTTTATGCTAAAAATGAACTTTTGTGTCGCTAGAAATTTCACTAAAAAATTCATTTCGGCGAAAAAAAGTTTGTGCGAAAGGTCGATCGTTCAAGCACAGAAAAATTTCATTACGAACATTAAAAAAAAATTTTGAAGTAAATCGGTTCAGTAGTTTTCCGCCAATCCATATCACCGCAAAGTCATTTTTCAAGAAGCACCATTTCGAGGTATTCGCGTTTAAAGTTTCAAGTTCAGTTCAAGGGCCGCGACGAGGAGCGCGGTTAGGAGCGCTGTAACTTTTTTTCTACTGCTCGAATCTCTATGAAAATTTGGGAAAATGTTCTCAAGGAGTTGTTCTTTAAGATAAAGCAATAAAAAAATTTTCGATTTTTTGAAAATAAAAAAGGTATAAGTTTGTGCACCCTCTAGAACAACCGATGGAAAACAATCTCAACATGCCACACTTCCAGGCTCACTTGGCCAAATTATAACCCGAAATAAAACAAAACTCCTACGCAATGCAACATGGAAGACATCTCCACTTTAATCAATGCTCTCACGGGCCATTGTTTTTCGGGACTCCCGCGCGTATACTTGGACTCAGCAACAACGACTACTGCCGCAGCTGTAGGCAGGGAGACGAAGAGGAGAACATTTAGCACCTCCTGTGCTTCTGCCCAGCACACAACCTCAAACGTTTCCAAATCCTAGGAATTCCCAAGCTTATATGTTTTCAAAAAGAAGCAACTTGTTGGAGAGACCCAAAAACCCATGAGCTAGGGAAAAGGATCTGTACAGAGATAGTATGGTATCATAAGTGGCCCAGTGGGGCCTAAGTGGGGGATTAGTAATCTAATCTCCAACCAAACCTACCTAACCTAACCTAATCTAACCAATGACTGTTTTAGGAGAACCTTCCTAATAAGGATATAAAAAATAGTAGAAACCGTACGATGCATAGAGATAACATAAAATCTTAAACAATAAAATGTGTCTTTCATTACAGATATTAAATTCAATAATGTACTTATTATTGATGGTAGCAACACCAAAATTAAAAATTCTGGATTACACAGATCATGATTTCTTTCTTTACAGGGATACCAAAGATGTCCTCACTTATGAATCACGCAGATTTATTTCATATATCTAATACATGTTTTTATAGAGATATAATTAATATATAAAGAATCATACTGAAAATTTGAAAATTAGATTTGAAAATTATCAAAACCCTTTTATTTCAAATAATACCCACAATATCAAAAAGATAAATCAATAATAACAATCAATTTGTTATTAATTCTACATTAATTCTATTATTATAAATTTAATGCATTCAACACTACACAAGAGATAACGCTATAGTCAAAGGCGACTATTAAATACCCGTTACTTAGCTTAAGGATGTGCGAGAGGGATGGAGACATGCTTTAAGCAACTCTGTTTTTTTCACTAACACACCTAACCTATAGCCCCACCTAGCGCTACCTATCTTCTTATTCTATAGCACCACCTAGCCTGTAGCAATATCCATATGCTCTTTCGGCTTTAGATTTTGTAAACTCTGAAGTTAATCGCTTGTTAAAAGAAGAAATAATAAGACCAAGTAACTGTCCCTCTATTTCTCCTGTACTAGTAACTTCTAAAAAGGGTTTTAACGAAGATGCTAGAAAGAAACGGAAATTATTAGAATTAGAATATTTCAACGAGCAATGGATGATATTTTAAGGGAACAAGTCGGTAATACATGTCCCGTATATGTGGAAATCATTATTTTATTTAATTGCAATCAAACTAGAATTTTAAATCCACGCATAACTTAAAGGTTCAAACAATAGCAACTCAGGCCTTAAGCTTACTACAACGAAATGGTTTTGTTTACATAAAGGCTTTATTCTATGATATGACCTAGATGTATTTATTTACATGGTTTATTTTGTGTTATTGGTTGTGTACGATGTTAAATTAAGCGGTAAAGGTGTGTGGCTTTTAGGAAGTCAATTGTTTTCTTCAAGTTTTTGTATGAGGATATTTGCTTTATCGATGATTTCAGGTAATTGGTTCTCTCATAGTGGTAGAGGGGGCAATCTACTAAAATGTGTTAAAGGGTAAGGGTTGTGTTGCAGCAGGTGCAGAGGGGGTTGGGGCTCCTAAATTGCTTGAAGATTTTTCATGATGTTTATGCATATCTCAGGAGTAGCTTTTTCGTGGCAGATTGACTTGTACTAGGGTTATGTCTTAGTATGGGTTGTGCTGATTAGTACTTGAATGTTATGTTTGATGTATTTGCTTATATCTGATGGGTTACAGTTACATTCGGTGATGAGAGGGAAGTTGTGGGTGTGTTTAGCTGTTGCATCTGCAAAGTCGTTCCCTTCTGTACCGCGGTGTCCGAGTATAGGCTATGAGGATGTTTTTGTCTTATTAGTAGAATTTAAGTAGGTATTGATGTTTGTTTAGGTATTTAACCAGCGTGGCATTTTTATACCCGTTACTCGTAAAGTAAAAGATTCGTCGGAAAGTATGTAACAGGCAGAAGGAAGCGTTTCCGACCCGATAAAGTATATATATTCTTGATCAGGATCACTAGCCGAGTCGATCTAGCCATGTCCGTCTGTCCGTCTGTCTGTCCGTCCGGATGAACGCTGAGATCTCGGAAACTATAAGAGCTAGGCTATTGAAATTTGGCGTGGAGATTCCTGAGCTTCTTACGCAGCGCAAGTTTATTTCATTAGAGTGCCACGCCCACTCTAACGCCCACAAACCGCCCAAAACTGTGGCTCCTACAGTTTTTATGCTAGAATAAAAATTTTAACTGAAATGTATTGTTCTCATCCATACCTATCGATTGACCCAAAAAAAAGTTTGCCATGCCCATTTTTACGCCCAAAAACCGCCCACAAACTTCAAAAAATCGTAAATATGATATCTCGGATATCTCGGAAAATATCAAAAATAGAGAAATGGGATTTGAGATTTAGATTCCGTGGGCTTGAGCGCAGCGCAAGTTTGTTACGCGAATATGCCACGCCCACTCTAACGCCCACAATCCGGCCATGCCTGTGGCGCCCACAATTTTTATGCTAGATAAAAAATTTTAACTGAAATGTATTGGTCTCGTCAATACCTATCGATTGATCAAAAAAAAATTTGCCACTCCTACTCTAACGCCCATAACGCTTAAATCTGTGTACCGCCGGTAGGTGGCGCATTTCAATCTCACTTTGCTGCTTGCATATCTCCATTTCCCTTTGGTCCCTTTAGCTGAGTAACGGGTATCTGATAGTCGAGGTACTCGACTATAGCGTTCTTCCTTGTTTCATTTGGTTTTTGCTTGTTATGGGGGTCAGTAAGATTTTTAGTTTGTAGCAAAGTTGAATCGAGTTATAGAGGAAGGAATTTTTGTAGCTTTCTTGGACTTTGTTATATTTTGGTATATCATTTCGATAGGCGAGTTTAAAACTATATTAAATTTTGTTGTGTAGCATGAGTCGCTCTAAGCTCTAGAGGGTTTATGTTTGCTTCTAGTAGCAGAATATTTATAGGTGTTGTGCGGAAATCGGGAAGGGAAAGTCGGACAGCTGTGTATTAAATAGTTTTTACTTTGTTTAGGTATGACTTGGGGGCGTTGCCGTATAGGTTTATTTCGTAGTCAATTTTTAAAATTAAAATTGTTTTAACAACGTAAAGTATTGTGGTAATATTGCATTCAAACTTATTGTTAAATGGCACCTCATTATGTTAAGCCTTTTAGAGATTGGTAATGTTAAGCTTTCAATATCGTTGTTCCTTTTGTATTTCTTATTTATTATTCTTCCTAGGATATTTAAAGTGTATACATTATCCAATACAATACTGGTTGAATGGAATGAAAAATTTCAGTTTATTATTCTGCATACTTTCTGTATTCTGTTTTTCTGTATTTCCGAAAATAGTGGATCTATATAGAGACTATTTGGTATACCCTTTATCGTAGAGTAAAAGGGTATACTATATTAATCGGAAAGTATGTTACAGGTAGAATGAAGCTTTTTCGACTCCATAAAGTATATATATCCTCGATCTTTCCATGTCCGTCTGTCCGTCCGTATAAGCGCTGTGATCCTAGATCACTATAAAAGCTGTAATACTGGGATTAGGCATGCAGGTTCTGGAGATTCCTGCACAGCTCAAGTTTGTCTTAGCAGCGTGTCACGCCCACTCTAACGCCCACAAACCGCCCAAACCTGTGGCGCGCCCAATTTGTATGCTAGATAAAAAATTTTAACTGAAATGTATTAGTCTAGTCAATACCTATCGATTGATCCAATTTTCATGCTAGAAAAAAATTGTAACTGAAATGTATAAGTCGCATCAATACCTATCGATTGACCCACAAAAAACGTTTGCCACGCCCACTCTAACGCCCATAACGCTAAAATCTTTCTACCGCCCACATAACCATATATTGAGATCGCGGGTAGGTGGCGCATTTCAATCTCGCTTCGCTGGTAGCATATCTCCATTTCCCTTTGGTCCCTTTAGCTGAGTAACGGGTATCTAATAGTCGAGGTACTCGACTACAGCGTTTTTCCTTGTTTTTTTATTTGGTTTTGCATATTATTGTATAGTTATGTGCGTAAGCGATGAATTGACAGTTTTTGATTGGCTATAGTCCGGTTACTTTTATTGTAAGCTATAACAAAAAAACCGCCAAGAGTGAACCCTGCGGTATTCCGTTTTCTAAAGGCTGTGAACTAGATTATACTTTGTTGGCAAGAACTGTTATTTTCATATTAGCATGAAAATTGAATACGTGTTTTGCTATATTTGCTCCTATTTTGCAAGCTTTTAGATCGTCACTGCAGCTGTGATTTCTACCCTGTCAAAGGCTTTAGCGAAGTCTAATGAGATGATAGAGGCATGGTGTTTTGTTGACAGGGAGGAAGTTATATAATAATCTTACATATCTAAGGAATTAGACAGCGATTTTCCCTTTCTGAATCTCAATTCTCGGCTGTCCTACAGCTTGCCATTTGTAGCTAGCCACCATAGCCGTTTAGATATAATTTTTTTTTTATTTAATATATATTTTGAGGACGATAGGGCGGTATAAGTTGGTAGATGTCTTGTCCATATTTGGTTTGGATATGGGTATAGCAGTGCTGTTGGAAATGTATATACCCGTTACTCGTAAAGTAAAAGAGTATACTAGGTTCGTCGGAAAGTATGTAACAGGTAGAAGGAAGCGTTTCCGACCACATAAAGTATATACATTCTTGATCGGGATCACTCGCCGAGTCGATCTAGCCATGTCCATCTGTCCGTCCGTTCGTCTGTCCTTTTAAACGCTGAGATCTCGGAAATTATAGGAACTAGAATGCTGTAGATTCGTGTGCTTCTGCGCAGCACAAGTTTGTTTCATCAGGGTGCCACGCCCACTGTAACGCCTGCAATCGCTCAGTACACTAAAACCCGCCTAGCGCTTACATTTTTGAATATTTTGTTAAAATTTAAATACGATTATCTATACCCATCTAAGTACCAATAATTAAATCGGACCATTCATTAAAAAGTTATTACCAAATAATTTTTAATATTTAGCAAACTTAATAGCGTGCGAGAGGGATGGAGATATAGTATACAGAGAATCGGCTGCTTACGAAATTTGGCTAGTGCCACCTAGGTTTCACGTAATATGGCGGCGTATAAGTGATTTCTCTTAAACAGTTGATAGGAATGAACGATAGGTGTTAGCTGAGTAACGGGTATCTGATAGTCGAGGCCGTCGACTATAACGTTTTCTCTTGTCAATTTAATGCAAAACAGCGAGGCAGTCCGGTTTTGCATCCGAAAGGAGCGGTTATAAATTATAAAATAGTGAACAGTGAAATAAGTTTGACATTAAGGAAATATGTAACATTGAATAAAAAGTGAAAAAAATAAAATATATATATATTTTTTTAAGTTAATGCACAATTAAAATATATAGTTTACGTGGAGACATAACAGGGAAGTTAAGCGGCAAAAGTGGCCTCAAAGAGTATGTGATTGCTAAAATCGACGGTTTTACCAATATCGTTTACTTGTTGCACACTCTTCAACTGGATACTGAAAACAGTGTGTCAGCTTTGAAATCATCCATTGAACGTGTGATGAGCGTGCTTAAGAATCTACTAACATCAGTTGTAACAAGTCAGCGGTCTTGGCGAGATGTACTCGTTCATTTTTTTTAACGCGGGATCCCACGGCCACTCCTCCCGCCCAACCGACCGAGGGGCGCTGTCCTGTGTCGTACGGCACGAATTTGAGAGATGATAGACGCGTAGAAAACACAGATACAGCTTGAGGAAAAAAGTAGGAACTCAATTTGTGCTAGAAAATGTAGTATTAATCGTTTGAAGAGAGACCGAGAGTCAGATCTTAAGATAATAGGGTCTATTATAGTCAGAACTAAATACTATGAAAGGTTCATATAAGTCATAGTGCGATATAGGATATATATAGATAGGAATATAATTTATTGTTAATTTGCATGGAACAGAAAAGTTACGCTGGCTTACCAAGTCGGGGCTATCAATTTCACCTCGAAGAAGGTTATAAATAAAGACTGTTCTGCTGTTGGCTAGGGAGGGTAAGGTAATAAGTAATCAACTAGAATATGAAGATAAAATTAGGTTTGCATCCCAGTTAAGGCGCCTCAAAGCAAATACCAAAACGTTCTTCTGTAAAAATTCGATACGATCAACATGAATTCCGTATTGGGGACTCCAGACGGGAGATCCATACTCAAGTCTCGGGCGGATAAGCGAATATATAAGGGTTTAACATATAAGGATCACCAAAGTCCTTTGACCACCTTTTAATAAAGCCAAACACACCTCTAGCTTAATTCACCAGCAAATTTTAGTATTGGGTTCAAAGCAACGCCAAGATCGATTACTAGAGTTATTCTAACCAAAGAGCCCTCACTCAGCGTGAATGTCGCATATTGTGGATTGACTCTACAAAAAGTCATTACCTTACACTTAGAGCCAGTTAAGTCCAGTAAATGGTCAGAGCACCATGTTAGAAAATTATACAAATCGGATTGTAAGTTGGACTGGCAAGAAGTATCCTTGTACTGCAGGCATAATTTAACATCATCTGCGTACCTTAACACACGAGAATGAGTTACAACTGAGGGAAGGTCATTTATAAATAAAGTTAAAAGTAGAGGCCCCAGGTGGTACCCTTATGGGACCCCGAAGGTAACGTGGAGTATACAAGACAGAGAATTTTTAAAAAGTACTCTGTGTGATCTATAATTCAGATAACTTAAGATCTATATATAAGATCTATATAAGATCCATCTTAAGATACACAGGGAACCCTAATAAATAGAGTTTTCTAACCAGAAGAACGTGACTTACAGAGTCAAATGCTTTATTAAAGTCAGTCTAAATTGCTGAGATCTCGGAAACTATTAGAGCTAGGCTATTGAGATTTGGCATGCAGATTCCTGAGCTTCTTACGCATCGCAAGTTTGTTTCAACAGAGTTCCACGCCTACTCTAACGCCCACAAACCGACCAAAACTGTGGTTCCTACAGTTTTGATGCTAGAATAAAAATTTTAACTGAAATGTGTTGCTCTCATCAGTACCTATCGATTGACCCAAAAAAAACGCCCACTTTAACGCCCACAAGCCGCCCACAAACTTCAAAAAATCGTAAATATGAACGTGGATATCTCGGAAACTATCAAAGATAGAGAATGGGGATTTCAGATTTAGATTCCGTAGCCTTGTACGCAGTGCAAGTTTGTTACGCGAATATGCCACGCCCACTCTAGCGCCCATAACCCTTAAATCTGTATACCGCAGGTGGCGCATTTCAATCTCACTTTGCTGCTTGCATATCTCCATTTCCCTTTGGTCCCTTTAGCTGAGTAACGGGTATCTGATAGTCGAGGTACTCGACTAAGACGTTCTTCCTTGTTTTTAACTCTTTTTATAACAAATTATGTTAGTTCCAAAAGTGTAGTGGTTGTTGATCTACGTTTCATAAACCTGTGTTGACATGGAGATATATCTGACCTAAAGAGGTGCTGCAAATGGGGAGTAATAATATTTTCAAAGAACTTTGTGATCGCTGACAATTTAGGGATACCTCTATAATAGTTGGCTACTATGCACCCACCTAGGAATCCCATCGGGGCCCGGCTTATAGACGGGCTTAACACGTTGAAGATCAACAAGCAGAGAATTTTCATTTAAAGTGGGACAGAATATTAATTTCGACTTGGATGTAGTGTAAGAACAAGCTTGTGAAGAATGAGGAAAAGTAGAATATGTCGAAAGCAGGATGATTTGGATCTTCGGGTTGAGTAAGAGGTGCTACTTTGGACAGAAACACACAGTCCAAATCCGGACAACAAAGCACAGGTCCAGTTAACGGCCTAAAGAGTTTCTAATGTAGTTAACTTGAGACAAAGGTATGTAAATTAAACCTTCTCCCAGAACAACATGTTGGTCTCTAGTAGACACGTTATTTGAGACTGACTGTACAGCGAAAAGATGAATTAAATACTCCGGAAATTCAGATGAAGGACTTTACGTGCAGGTGATACATATAAGACAATTAAGAAAGGATAGCCTTACACATATGAATTCAGTATTATAGAATTCGTCAACAAGTATCTCTCCCGACTTAAAGATAGAGTCTACGGCAATTAAGAATCCACCTCCTCGCCTGTATAGTCGATCATGCCTATAAATGGTGTACTCACCAGGAAAATATTTCGGAGCTTAGGATCTCCGTTTTTAACCAGGTCTCAGTGAAAACAATAATATGAGATGCAAAGGAAAGACTGTCCGAATACTATTTAGTTAGCTTGCTACACAAGCCTCTGGTATTCTGATAAGAAAGAGTTAAGCTAGTTTTTAGTTTTTTAAGAATGTGCTACGGTAGAAGATGAAGGTGCGACAGTATTCTGGCCTTGGCTGGGGAGTCTGGTTTCAGGTTTTTTTATTTACTTGTATTCCTATTCTTAGTTTCGAATTTCTTTACCACCATAAGTGCCGGGCAGAAGTCTGCAGAACATATAGTTGAAAATAGCTCATTTGGAACAGAAATCTTAAAAGACGAAGTTTCCCTAGCATAGGTAAAATTAAATTTTTTCACGGTAATATTGTTGGCTTTTGTTTTATGTTGTATATAGTCCAACACCTCAGAGGACGTTTGGTCAGGGTAAAGCTGAGAAACAAATATTTGTTTTTTTGGCAGAACCACTGTTTGGGGTTTTGGTACGGCAGATGGTGTTTCTGCAGAGACAACTTGAGCTGGAAGAATCGGCTCAGTATTCACTGACGTGGGCAGGTTATTTAAGGAAAGAGGAATTGGTGAGTTAGTTGCAGACGATCCAGATTGCAACTAATCTTAACAACATTTGAGGACTTGTTTTGGTCGACCGCTGCTTCGTGATGGAGCTCTGACTTTCACTTTCCTAGTTCCCCATAGGCTGCCTACCACCAGTGGCTTTTTTATGCTTTGGAGACTCATCTAATAGCTTGAGGCTATTGAATTGGGGATCCAGAGTTGAGAGTAACTCATCTGCCCGGCGAAGGCTATCTCTAGCTATTCCGAAGCTATTAAATACACCGTTTAAGCCACTGTTAGTATGGCGCATAAACGATTTAATTTCGTGCGCAACCGCAAGACAAGGATCTCAACCATATAGTAAGTTATGACCCTAAGTAAGGTCAGCACTAGTTCGACCGGTATACCCAGCACACTTGGTATAAGCGATTTTTTCACAGGACCAACACGTCAGTTTTGACTGGTCAGCTCTGATTAATTGATGACATTTTTTAATTAAGCAGACAAAAGTATCTATAATTTGTTTAATTCAGACCACTGTACCTAGGCGAATATAATATTCGAAAATTTGCAAACGAGCAACTTAAAGTGCGGGAAGAGCACAATTTCTGCAGACTTATACTTTCGATAAAGGGAGAAAAAAAGACAAATTAAGGAAGAGAAGGCTAGAGTGCGGGAGCGTAATGCAGTTAATGCGCATGCAAAAACAACAACCCTGTTGCTGTGGCGAACAACGCACAAAAGAAAATTATAGAAATTACAAAACCAAAACAAGAAAGAACGCTATGGTCGAGTACCTCGACTATCAGATACCCGTTACTCACCTAAAGGGACCAAAGGGAAATGGAGATATGCAAGCAGCAAAGCGAGATTTAAATGCGCCACCTACCGGCGGAAGACAGATTTAAGCATTGTGGGCGTTAGGGTAGGCGTGGCAAATTTTTTTTTGGATCAATCGATAGGCATTGACGAGACCAATACATTTCAGTTAAAATTTTTAATCTAGTATAAAAATTGTGGGCGCCACAGGCTTGGGCGGTTTGTGGGCGTTAGAGTGGGCGTGGCATATTCGCATAACAAACTTGCGCTGCGTACAAGGCTACGGAATCTAAATCTGAAATCCCAATACTCTATCTTTGATAGTTTCCGAGATATCCGCGTTCATACTTACGATTTTTTGACGTTTGTGGGCGGTTTGTGGGCGTTAAAGTGGGCGTGGCAAACTTTTTTTTAAGTCAATCGATAGGTATTGATGAGAACAATTCATTTCAGTTTAAATTTTTACTCTAGCATCAAAACTGTAGGAGCCACAGTTTTGGGCGGTTTGTGGGCGTTAGAGTGGGCGTGGCACTCTACTGAAACAAACTTGCGCTGCGTAAGAAGCTCAGGAATCTGCTCGCCAAATCTCAATAGCCTAGCTCTCATAGTTTCCAAGATCTCAGCGTTCATCCGGACAGACGGACAGACGGACAGACGGACAGACGGACATGGCTAGATCGACTCGGCTAGTGATCCTGATCAAGAATATATATACTTTATGGGGTCGGAAACGCTTCCTTCTGCCTGTTACATACTTTCCGACGAATCTAGTATACCCTTTTACTCTACGAGTAACGGGTATAATTATGAAGAGAAAACGCAAGTATATGGGGGAGCGGGAGCGTAGTGCAGTTAATGTGCAAATAAATTTTATGATAGGTCGTCGATTAAAAAAAAAAAATTTTAATTTTTTTAATTTTAATTTTTTTTTTTATATTAGTGGGGTTAAACTTTAATTTACTTAACTCATTATGACATTAAAACACAAGACACTTTTACTTTCTATTTTTTTTTCAATGACCGATCGCGGCTCAATCCGAAATTGACTGACTTCTTAATTTTAAAATCTTATCCAATGAACCTTGGCCAGAAGCTTTTCTTTTTTAAGCTAGAACCATAATTTTTGCTTAAATAAAAAGCATTTTCTGCTGGAAGGGGTACCGATTTCCCTGTTTCTTGCCGCTGGGATGGTTGCTGTTACCGCTAGCAAGCACCTCCTTGGATATTTCCTGCTGTTCGATTATGCTTTGCACAACCGACAGGGCCTCTCTCTGATTTCATCGACTATGTCTGTTATTTGGTTGGTGATGGAACGCTTCCCTTCCATTAGCTTCCTCAGATCCCTGGCCTTCTATCTGGCCCAGGTCTATCAGATGTTTAAGCCGTCTCCTCCTTATCGGAAGCTTTATCTTCTTCTTCTGCTGCTGGAAGGTGTTAAATTCCACAAAAAAAATTTTGGTTAATAAAATTTTAATAAAATTTACAAATAGCAGTTTTTGAAGATACCGCCCAATAATTCCTCTTCGTGCTACGGCTACGTGCTATGGCCTGCACCCTATCCGATGCTCGCTGCTCTAGCACCAGAAGCCCCTTTCGCATACTTGTTTGCGAAGTAAAAGCGCAAGTGATAAAATGTAGCAGCAACTACACAAACAAAGAGTGGGACAGAAGAAGCGAAAGATGCCTCCCCGTCCTCACCATCGACCGGCCCCTGCCAGGGCGCCAAACCTGTTTGGTAAAAGAGTCTCCGCCTGTCTTCCCGCCTTTCTGGCGTAACCAATCGCAGGCGTCCAGCTGGTCTCCTGTAATAGTTGCTGAAAACTTTGAGAAAAAATATGAGTGATTTTAAAACGCGACCGTACTCTCTTTTATCGGGTGTGTGATTTGCATACAAGCATTTGTAGTAGACGGGGCAATTGAGTTTCGTTTACATACAAATTCTTTCATTTATATTTGTTTAACATATTTCCTTCAAATGGCAAAGCTAATTTCAAACTAAAAACTTATTTTATTTATTTCCTATGCTTCATTCGTTCATCCGGACGGACAGACAGACGGACATGGCTAGATCGACTCGGCTAGTGATCCTGATCAAAAATATATTTACTTCATGGGGTAGGAAACGCTTCCTTCTACCTCTTACATACTTTCCGACGAATCTAGTATACCCTTTTACTTGACGAGTAACGGGTATAACTACAAACTAATTTTGTATTTCTCAAATTAAAATTGCATTCCAATGTTTAATCAGTATAAATGTTTAAACAATTAGTCTTATGGCTTTACCTCACACCCGTCTGCGACATCCTTGTAGAATTCGAATAAAAAGAAGAATACTGTAATACTGTACTCAGTGCGTTTGTGCGTACTTATGCATTTGTAGCAGACAGGGAAAATGAGATTTGTTTAAACTCAAGTTATTTTTTCAAAAAATATTTGATTTACATTTCATTAACTGATTTAACAAATTTACTTCAAAAGGAAAAACTAATTTTAAACTACAAAATTATTTTGTTATTCTCAAATTGATATTGCATTCCTATAAATGGTTAAAGAAATAGATTAATGGCTTTCCCTCCCACCTTCACTACATTTATTAGTAAAATTGTTTGTGCCTAACCGAAGTAGACACTTCTGGGTCACACCGCGGGACAAGGGGGTAATGAGCACTTGTAGCTGGCAAGGGGACTCTTTGCTGGCAGGACGATCGCGTCGCGGCAATGGTAACGATGGTTACTGCGATGCCGGACCACAGGCGATGCTGAGCTGCGCTGAGGTTGAGCTAACGTGGTTAGCTGCTAGTTGAGATAGTGTATTACGAGCCCTATTCCCAAAGGTAGGAGTAGAACCGCGGAGTTATGAGGTGCGTTGATACCTGATTTATTCTTCATTTGATACATGCTTATATACTACTTGGAACACGGAAGATTAGTGTTGATTTGTTGGGTGTGGTCATGTTGAGCACCTATGGGTACGAATAAAAATTAATATAATTATTAACAAGCACCAGTGGGAAAATCCAAAAATATCGTTTATAGGAAAGCCTTGCAGAATTTGCAAATTTTTAAAATTAAAAAATAGGTGTTTGTTGAAGTAATTGCATTGAATAATAAGCCTCATGGGGAAACAACTCAAAAAAAAAAATACACGATTAGCCTCTACCCATATGGTGGTGTGAAAGTGGGGAATGTTTTAAATTTAGTTTAAGAAGCAAAGATAAAAGCAAATTAAAAGTATAGGATAATATAGCGATCTATTTACCAAATTTCGGAAGGCGAAGCTTTGGGCGACCTTGCTAGTAATAAATAAATCTCATTGTTTACGTAAAAAAGGGCGTTTAATTTCAGGAGGCAGTGTCAAGCGGCAGTTTTTTCCAGATGTCTACATCTCGCGCGCTCGCACTGCCGTCCGCTCTCTCTCACCATCTCTCCCCTAAGTCTGCGCTCCGCTCTGGAGCGCTTAAGTTATGTTAGGCTTAACTAGTTCTTATTTCCAAGTGTACCAATAAACACCTATGGACGTCACGTAAACAACCCCAAGGTAACCACGTATTATTTGCGTACCCTTCGTTCTTGGGACTTCATCTAATTCAGCGATCAACATTTTGGTCCTTCCAGCCGGATTTCAAAATCTTTGGATTTCCCTCTACTGGAGTTTCCTTTGATTTTCCCAGCAGGCTTGAACCGCTCCAGATAAGTTTTATTTACTATAATTTGCCGGTCATACAGCCAGTATTTCGAACCCTATTTCGACTAACTTTCTGTATGATATATTGTCTAAATCCAAAAGTGATTAATCCGACGCAACGTCATTGAATACATGTATTTAAATTCCGTTATTTGTGCCCGACAATATTTAAGTTTCCTTTGCCCACAGTTGTACACTTGAAACAATTCCAGTAGATATTTCAGTGCTACTATTCAACTAAAATATTTTTCAAATATATTTTCAATTCCAATTATGTGTAAAATATAACTCAACCACAGAAAAAAACTCCCTGTCTAAAATGTTTCCTTAAGATTTGCACTCTTTATTTTATACTGTGTTCCAGCTGCGTGTGTATACTTACATAAATATTTTAATGCAGTCCACTCCAACTAATTTTCTCGACCTACAAATACGGCTAAATTATTTCTAACATAAGAAACAAAGTTACAATATCCACAAATTTAATCCAGCAAATCGTCTGCAATTTAATTGTGCAGGTGACAAACAAACGCACCGACTAACAAACATAAGCGAAGTCTTTACACTTTCCGCAACGTTATTCCGCTATTCGCACCCCACGTATGTACATATATACAGTGTATATACATGCGTATATCGATATTGTCGCCGCGGCACAGTGGGTCAAGAGCTCACAATAAATGTTTCTTTCAAACAAACAAAATGAAAGTCCGTAATTCTTTACAAAAGACCGACCGTCCGATATAATAAATATTTATTGGATCTGCCTATCCGACAGTGTGACCGTATATATTTACAATCATGATTGGTTCCTAAATTCCAATTGTATTCTATCCCGTTTCCTTACTTCTGAATTAAAGTTCTAAATTATTTTACGTCATGGCAACATCAGTAAAATCCGCTTTCACCTATTTATGGCCAAAGCTGAATGTCTGATTCACTTTGAGGCCACTGTGAACGCTCCAGGTGCTCCTACCCCAACGTTATCCGCCTGTAAAATCCGTCGCGATCACTTCAATGCCTTGTGGCAAACGGTAAAGGCAGCATACGACATATGCTCCGACTGCATTGTGGCTGCATGCGAGAGCGCCGCAGACACGAAATCCATACTAAAATCCAAGTATTACCAAACGTACTCCACTTATGAAATGTTTGCCGCGCAGTTCATGGAACAAATCCAAAAAGTCTCCTACAGTAACTCCGTCCCAAAATTCCACGTCTTATGGCTGTCGGCTCCCTCCTATCGACACAGAGGTTTTCTCTGGCGATTATCTTCGCTGGCCGACTTTCCAGGACCTTTTCTCGGCAATATACAAAGACAACCCGAGTCTAACGCCCGTTGAAAAATTATTCCACTTAAATTCAAAAACAAGTGGCGGAGCTCATTCCATAGTTTCGAGATCCCCACTCACCAATAATGGCTTTCGCTCAGCCTGACAAAATTCAACTGAGCGTTTCGATTAGCGATCGCAGGTGAACAGTCACCTGAAAACAATTTTTAATGTGCAATCCATAGCACAGGAGTTCTGAGCAGCCTTAAAGGAACTTCAACGCACTTTTCAAGGTTGCTTAACTTTCTTACAATTGTCCGATGCTAATTTTGAGAATTGGGACCATATTCTGCTTTATATGTGCTCGGCAAAACTACTAAAGCTCACGCACTCATTATGGGAGCAATCCATCCAAAACAAAGCCGAAATCTCCTACGTGGCTTGAGCTTGGTTCCTATTTGACGGAGCTCCACCGAACTCTTGAGGCCGTCGATAGCTTCCGATCTGTCCACGCTTCCTACAAATGAAGGTAGGCGATCGCCTAGCCTATATCCAAGGGAAGCAGTTGTGCTCCAATTGCTTTTCAAGCAGTCATAAATTCCGGGATTGCACAAGCGCTCACAACTGTCTCACTTGCCAAGATCGGCATCACACATTTCTGCATCGAAACAGCGGTCCTACTTCTCCTCCGATTCCAGCCGACCCTCCAAGGCCAGTATCCGCCTCAGTTCCCCACACCTTTTCGTCCTATTCAGCGCAAGTTTCCGAATACTCTATCCGAATATTGGTATTAAATCCTACCAATGCCGAGTCTGACAAAAGATCCATCCTCTACGGAAGTGCCACCACTTTATACGGCTAAGCACCCAGAATCGGCTCCAGGAAGTACATATCCAGAAGTACTGCTCCAATTGCTTGGCTCAAAATCATTCCAAGGACTCCTGCCGCAGTGGTTATCACTGCCACAAGTGTGGAAAGGGCCACCAACATATTCCTGAGCCTACTATCCTGAGGTTCTTGCTACGGGTGTCCTCGCCCCAAAAAGGGCGTTTAATTTCATTAGGCAGTGTCGAGCGGCAGTTTTTATAGACATCTACATCTCGCGCGCTCGCAGTGCCGTGCGCTCTCCCTCTCCATCTCTCCCATAAGTCTGCGCTCGGCTCTGGAGCGCTTAAGTCAAGTTAGGCTTAACTAGTTCTTATTTCCAAGTGTACCAATAAACACCTATACACGTCGCGTAAACAACCCCAAAGTACCGCCGTGTTTTTTGCGTACCCTTCGTTCTTGGGACTTTATCTATTTCAGAGATCAAGCCACCCCGCCCCAACACTCATTTAAACCACAGCCTCTTTTAAATTTTTATTGCAGCATTCTCTATTATTTGGGTGTTATTCGAGTGTGTACTACTCGATCTAAAGCAACATCCTTTTTAACTCCAGGAAAACCTGGGACATCACAACCATTCTTTCCTCATTGGAATTTTATATTGTTCCACGTGAAATAGGAAGATACTTCAACATAAAAGAGAATCAAATGGATCAGTTTTATTGGACTCCAAATATATCCGTTGACCATTTTCCAAATGCACAGCCAAATGAGCAAGTGCCGGAAACTTGCTAATGTTTGATTAATGGGAGTTTTAAAAGACCGCAAGAGAACACAATTACGAGGCACAACCAACCTATTATCAATTATGTTTCCATTAATTTTAATGGTGTAGCCACTATCGTCAGGTACTCTTCTCTTATTTATGTATGGGGTATCCGTCCTTTCCGGTATCAGTTTCTTGAAGCCACGATCGAGTATACTTTTTGGAACCAATACCTTCGTTCTACATGGCGATTTTATGTTCAAGCGACCGCATGGTCCATGAATCATATTAGCCTTAACAATCTTATATAGGAGAGGATCCTTTTCGGAATCTGGAATTCTGCAGATATAACAGAATCAATTTGATGAGAAGTTATTTAAGTCTTCAACCAAATCACTATATGTGCATGCGGAATACCACGTTTGTGCCACTCTATCGTAAACATAAGACATTGCCCTTCCCCGAACAAATTATGTTTATCATATATCATGGCGATCGTAAAACTTTTGTCCCGAAAATAGTGCACTTCTTATATTTTTCCAGGGTTAAATTTTGCTACTCCCACTCTAACGCCCGCAAACCTCCCAAGAAAAAAAACTATGACGTCAGAGCCAGACAATGCGAAATGTTTTTACGCGTGTATGTGTGTGTATGTCAATACCCTTCAGTTCTGCATTAGGGACGCGGTGACATGGCTCAAGGCAAAAAGCTTTTTTTGTTTTTTTTTGTGCCTAAAACGCTGTGACGCTGTTGACGTCAGTAGAGCAGTCGGCGCAGCGTAGAAGACTGCCTACGAAAACGGTCGTGCAATAAAGAGAGGCAGATATTCGGAGATATCCCTCTGTTTCTTGTCTTATAATCTGCCTGCACTCCGCGCTCGCAGAGACAAATTTCGGCCGGTCCGTTATTATACCCGTTACTCGTAGAGTAAAAGGGTATACTAGATTCGTCGGAAAGTATGTAACAGGCAGAAGGAAGCGTTTCCGACCCCATAAAGTATATATATTCTTGATCAGGATCACTAGCCGAGTCGATCTAGCCATGTTCGTCTGTCCGTCTGTCTGTCCGGATGAACGCTGAGATCTTGGAAACTGTGAGAGCTAGGCTATTGAGATTTGGCGTGCAGATTCCTGAGCTTCTTACGCAGCGCAAGTATGTGTCAGTATAGTGCCACGCCCACTCTTACGCCCACAAACCGCCCAAATATGTGGCTGCTACAGTTTTGATGCTAGAATAAAAATTTTAACTGAAATGTATTGTTCTTATCAATACCTATCGATTGATAAAAAAAAAGTTTGCCACGCCCACTTTTACGCCCACAAACCGCCCACAAACTTCAAAAAATCTTAAGTATGAACGTAGATATCTCGGAAACTATCAAGGATAGAGAATTGGGATCTCAGATTTAGATTCCGTAGCCTTGTGCGCAGCGCAAGTTTGTTACGCGAATATGCCACGCCCACTCTAACGCCCACAAACCGCCCAAGCCTGTGGCGCCCACAATTTTCATGCTAGATACAAAATTTTTAACACGCCCACTCTAACGCCCATAACGCTTAAATCTGTCTACCGCCGGTAGGTGGCGCATTTTAATCTCGCTTTGGTGCTTGCCTTTCTCCATTTCCCTTTGGTCCCTTTAGCTGAGTAACGGGTATCTGATAGTCGAGGCACTCGACTATAGCGTTCTTCTTTGTTTTTTTTTTGAGTCTCTCCGTTATGTTCGGCTAGCGACTAATATTTCGGCGGAAAAATTTTCGTCGCGCAGCGACATGTGAATGCCCTAATATTTTAGGAGCATTATTGTGTATCAAAAAAAAACATTTAAGATTGTTTTATAAAAGTAAATTATTTGATTATAGTAAAATTAAGTAAATTGAATTTACTTATAATGTTATGTTCACTTATTATACACTTTTATTACAATATAAATTTTTAGTTTAGTTATAGAAAATTTAGTCCGCTAAAATTGATTTCAATTTTAAAATCAATTTGGTATTAACATTTTTTAAAAATTCATATTGTATTTTTTACTCAAGAAGTAAAAATTATATAGTCGGATATTTGTCGCCTTAGAAAGGGTATAGGTGCAGTGGCACGCGCCAACAGCGAAGAGAAAACAAAAGAAATCGAGTAAAGGGGTGAGAAGAAGACTTGGTGCATTTGCATTCTAATTTGAGTGATTGGAAAAGAAGCATCGATTTAAATTTTGCGCATCAGATTACTTGAAACGTGTCTTAAAGTTAAAATTATAAAGTCAGGTAAGTTTTACGTTAAGTCTAATACTTTGTGCATTAAACTAACTTTAAAGGTACGTTAGTTTAAACACTATTTTATGAGTTTGACAAAATAACACAAAAACTCGGATACCGCTGAAAGTGGATTGATAAAATAAATTACATAACGGACATAAATTACATAACAAGAAAAAATAATTTGTGCATGTTTTTAATAATAAACTTCGCTAAACAACTCTCTTTTTCTGGGCAAGTCGAAATGTTTAATTGTGAAATATACAGCTACGCCCAAAAACATTGTGATTTTGCAATGCGCATTATTTAAAAAATTTTAAACAGGCATAAAAATTGATTTATTTAACAAAAATCTAAATCTAATATATTTAAATAAATAATAATTGTTTTGAATAGCAAAATCACTTTCATTTTGGACACAGATGAATATATCATAATTAATAAATAAAAAAGATTATAAAATAAAAATGTTTGGTTATGTTTATCTCAAAAATTTATTGGTAATTTTCAGCTTTAATATTATTATATAATTTAAAAGATTTTATCAAAATGTTGTTAAAAATATGTAAATAAAAGTGAACAAATGAGACATTTACAACAATTATTTAAAATGAAATGGATTTATCTATAATAATTATTTATTCAATTTAAATAAATTGATGAATGAATAATTATTTATTTATTTATTATTTATTCAATTTAAATAAATTGATAAATGAATAATTATCAATAAATTAATTATTTTCCAAAAAAATTATTATAATGTGTAGTTATTGTTTATTATAAATAATTATTATAACGTGTAATTATTATTATTTATTATACGTGTTTGTGCCTAACCGAAGTAGACACCTGCAGGACGATCGCGTCGCGGCAATGGTAACGATGGTTACTGCAATGCCGGACCACAGGCGATGCTGAACTGCGCTGAGGTTGAGCTAACGTGGTTAGCTGCTAGTTGAGATAGTGTATTACGAGCCCTATTCCTAGAGGTAGGAAGTAGAACCGCGGAGTTATGAGGTGTGTTGATAACTGATTTATTCTTCATTTGATACCTGCTTATATTCTACTTAGAACACGGACGCTTAGTGTAATGGTTAGTGAAAGAAGCTATATTCTAAAGTAGGTCAGGGAATTATGATTACGGTAGCAGTTGCGTAGTTGGCTCGGCTGACACCGCAAATGTGCTGACTGCATTGGCGGGTCAGCGTATCGTTGTGACGGTGAGATGGTGAGATGGTGAGTTAGTGAGACATATGATATAATATGCTGACCAGCAATTCTCATCTGCAGTGAGTGCTACTGAGCGCCTGGTACTGTTCCCAATTTGGCTACTGCTTGATTTGTTGGGTGTGGTCATGTTGAGTACCTTTGGGTACGAACATTCTCCCCCCCATTGAGGGGTACCCTCAATTAAAGGCGTGATGTCGGTCAGCCCTTGGCCGAATTGTATAGAAAGCACCTAACAAATCATTGACCACGGGGGATCTTCACTGCGGCGGTTCCTGTTTGTGATTCAGGTCCTTCACATCTTCTTGATGCTGCTGAACACTCCCCTTTGCGATAAAATTTACATTACCGTGGGGACTGAAATTGTGCCCTCGTAGAATTTGATCATTTGGCACGTCTATGGTATGTGGACGTTCTGCAACAAAACTAAGATCTTTCTTGGTTAAGTTTAGAAATGTTGAACCAACGTCAGCCTTCTTGTAGGTTTTGAATTGATGAGACGTCGGTTCTATATTCATCGGATTTTTATCTTTCGTTGGCTCATAAGCAGCGTTCGGTCCTGCAAAATCATCTCTGTTTTCTATTAGATTGGGGTTGATTTCCGTATCAGAAGAGGTTTCTTTATTGAGATAACCTGTGATTACATAACCAAGCCTTGTGCCTTGTGCCAAAGGTTTATTAGGTCCTAGTTCAAGAAGTTCACCGGTAATTACACGAGAAAATACTTCAACCCCTAAAGTTAGGTCAATGGGTCCTGGTTGCCGAAAGTCAGGATCTGCTAACGGCAGTCCCTCGGGAATATTAAGATCGGTTGTAATCGGTACTGACGGTTGGTCTGTAATGACTGTGGGCATAATAAATACCTCTAATAGTTTTTCAAACCCTGATGTACAGGATGAGAGCTTTAGTGTTGATCTAATTGCTGTTGATATCTTTCCTCCGATTCCAGATATTTCAATCGGTGACCTTTGTTTAAGGGATAGCAGATCTGCCATTCTCCTTGAAATAAGATTCACCTGTGATCCACCATCTATTACAGCGCGACATGTTTGTATTTGACCGTTTGGCCCTTGTAATGAGACCTTGGCGGTCGCGAGCAAAGTATATCCTCCTACGTGGTCGTAGCCTGCAACGGTTACTGCGCCGGCCACTGGATTGCTAGTCGGTCCTTGGTGTAACAGTGAATGATGCCGTTGCTGGCAGACTCGACAAGTGGTCGGTGATCCACAGTTTTCAACCTTATGAGCTGTAGACAAACAATTTGTGCATGCTCCTACTTGAACAATGGCTTGGCGCCGTGCTTTGGGGTCCATTTGCTGGATACGGCTACATGCTCTAAGATTATGTTGTCCTAGGTGACAAATCTTACAGCTTTCTTCGTTGTGAACTGACTGATGGCGGAGTGTTGCTGTAGGTTGAGCGCTTATCGTCTCCAGCATGCAAGCGCGCCGCTCAATAAACGTCAGTACACTCCATAACGTTGGAATTTCCGTTGGTGCATCCGCTGAATTTTCGAGAGCAGCTAGAGACTGCTGGTCTAGTTTTCTTCTGATAAGAAAACACAGGATTGGATCCCAGGATTTTGTGCTGATATCAAGGTTTTTAAGAGTACTCATTGAATTTTTTATAGTGTCATGCAAGGCCCTTAGTTGGCGCGAGGAGCCGTCTATAGGCTTATGGTCAATAATTTTTGCAATGGCGGCGAATACTAGTATTTTTCCGTTCTGGTACCTGGCCTTTAAACGCAACCAGGTGTCGTCATAGCCACCCTGTGAGAAGGCTGTGTCTGTCAAGACGTTTCTCGCTTCACCACGAAGCGAACTCTGTAGAATATGTAGTTTTTGACTGGCCGAATATGGTTTGTTATGTACCAATTCCACAAAGAGATCATGGAACCGTGGCCAGTCTAGATACTCGCCGTTGAACTCCGGAATGCTAATTGGCGGAAGTGCCAAGTTTAGGCTCATTGGCGCGTCGTTTTCTCGTAGCAGGTTCATTTCGTATTCCTCGTATAATGTGTGGAATTGGGCTAGCTCCGCTTCTGCCAGAGCTGCGGCCCCAGGTGTGCTATCCAATTCGTCGTGGGCTTGCCTTAGTAACGCCCAATGGAGATCCAGGTGCCTTTGTAGGGCTGGGGTGACAGTTGGGGCGTTCGAGGCTAATGTTAATGATGATTCCAATTCGTTGCATCTTCTCTGCAACTGTCGGATCACCGTGTCAATTGGGGAATCTCCTTTGACTTGATCTCTTGTTGTGATCTTGATGTTGGCCGAAGTTCGTCTGGGGGCCTTCGGAAGCCCGCTTCCAGTCGGCATGTTGTCCAAAAAGATATTCTGATATTTTTCGACCAGCTCTTTAAGTGCTGCTAGTCGTGAAGAGTACTCACTTCCAGTGGGTAGTGCCGCTTGCTGGACTTCTTCATCTAGGTCGCAAAACTGCTGCCAGAGATCGTTTAACTGAGTTAGCTTACCGGAATAATAGCCGTCTCGGTGGCGTCGGTCGTCAGAATCCTTGCCATAATTCTTAATGAGCTGTTGGATTTTCCCTTGCAGCTCGTTTTGGGTGTCTAGTAATCGATTGTGTAAATCGATTCTTGTGTGACTTGTTTCCTCAATGAATGAAGTAGACATATTGTGTGTCTTGGAAACAAAGAATCTTGTGAAGCTGGATGAAGCTGAGTATCCTGTGAAGCTGAATGAAGCTGACTATCCTGTTAAGCTGGATGAAGCTGAAGTTCCTGTGACGCTGGAAGAAGAAGCGAATCCTGTGAAGCTGGATTAAGCTGAAGTTCCTGTGACGCTGGAAGAAGAAGCGTATCCTGTGAAGCTGGATGAAGCTGAAGTTCCTGTGACGCTGGAAGAAGAAGCGAATCGTGTGAAGCTGGATTAAGCTGAAGTTCCTGTGATGCTGGAAGAAGAAGCGTATCCTGTGAAGCTGGATGAAGCTGAAGTTCCTGTGACGCTGGAAGACGAAGCGTATCCTGTGAAGCTGGATTAAGCTGAAGTTCCTGTGACGCTGGAAGACGAAGCGTATCCTGTGAAGCTGGATTAAGCTGAAGTTCCTGTGACGCTGGAAGAAGAAGCGTATCCTGTGAAGCTGGATTAAGCTGAAGTTCCTGTGACGCTGGAAGAAGAAGCGAATCCTGTGAAGCTGGATTAAGCTGAAGTTCCTGTGACGCTGGAAGAAGAAGCGTATCCTGTGAAGCTGGATTAAGCTGAAGTTCCTGTGACGCTGGAAGAAGAAGCGAATCCTGTGAAGCTGGATTAAGCTGAAGTTCCTGTGACGCTGGAAGACGAAGCGTATCCTGTGAAGCTGGATGAAGCTGAAGTTCCTTTAGTGGGAAGGGGGTTGCTTGAGTGTGATCCTTTGTTGTTAAAGGATCACGTCGGGGTCACCAATGTTTGTGCCTAACCGAAGTAGACACCTGCAGGACGATCGCGTCGCGGCAATGGTAACGATGGTTACTGCAATGCCGGACCACAGGCGATGCTGAACTGCGCTGAGGTTGAGCTAACGTGGTTAGCTGCTAGTTGAGATAGTGTATTACGAGCCCTATTCCTAGAGGTAGGAAGTAGAACCGCGGAGTTATGAGGTGTGTTGATAACTGATTTATTCTTCATTTGATACCTGCTTATATTCTACTTAGAACACGGACGCTTAGTGTAATGGTTAGTGAAAGAAGCTATATTCTAAAGTAGGTCAGGGAATTATGATTACGGTAGCAGTTGCGTAGTTGGCTCGGCTGACACCGCAAATGTGCTGACTGCATTGGCGGGTCAGCGTATCGTTGTGACGGTGAGATGGTGAGATGGTGAGTTAGTGAGACATATGATATAATATGCTGACCAGCAATTCTCATCTGCAGTGAGTGCTACTGAGCGCCTGGTACTGTTCCCAATTTGGCTACTGCTTGATTTGTTGGGTGTGGTCATGTTGAGTACCTTTGGGTACGAACAATACGTTATAATAGTTATATAAATAATTATTATAATTATATAAATAAATAAATTATAGATAAATAATAAATAAATTATATAAATAATTATTATAACATGCAATAAATAATAATAATACACTATAATAATTACATATAATAACTATTGAATGTAATTCGAAATTCTTAAAAATACAAATAATGATAATTATAGTATAAGTTAATATGTCAAAAAGCATCGAAGCTATAATTTTTTTTTATATTATTTTACCACCAATTTTCCGATCGTTCCTATGGCAGCTATATGATATAGTCGTCCGATTTTGATAAAATTAAATTCAAAATTCAGAACTAATTTAAAAATGTTATTTCCAAGCGTAGGAGGTTATATGTCAAAAAACACCGAAGCTATAAATTGTTTCATATTATTTTCCTACCAACTTTCCGATCGTTCCTATGGCAGCTATACGATATAGTCGTCCGATTTTGATAAAATTAAATTCGAAATTCAGATCTAATTAAAAAATGTTATTTCCAAGCGTTGGAGGATATATGTTGAAAAACACCGAAGCTATAATTTGTTTCATATTATTTTTCCACCAATTTTCCGATCGTTCCTATGGCAGCTATATGATATAGTCGTCCGATTTCGATAAAATTTAATTGAAAACTCAAAACTTATTAAAAAATGTTATTTCCAAGCTTAGGAGCTTTAAAACTGAGAGACTAGTTTGCGTAGAAACGGACGGACAGACGGACATGGCTAGATCGACTCTTCTAGTGATGCTGATCAAGAATATATGTACTTTATGGGGTCGGAAACGTCTCCTTCAAACTTCTCACTGAAATCAATATACCCTCTGCAAGGGTATACCAATTATTGTTTTAAATTGTTTCATATTAAAACAAAAGTGTAATGCCAAATTTTGATTTTCAGGTCTCATCTAACAAATAACTTTGTTTTTTATCAAAATGCCAGGTTCTCGTCAGGTTAGAAGATTAATTAAAAGAGAAAGGGATCAGTTACGTGAAAGATTTAGATTAGTTGAAGAGAATTCGAACATACATATTGACGAAATTAGGGATCACGAGGAAATTGAAGCTGATCAGGAAAACTTAAAAGTAGGTCAGGTTAATCTAGAGTTAGGGGAGGAAAATTTAGAAGTAGGTCAGGATAATCTAGAGTTAGGGGAGGAAAATTTAGAAGTTCATGAAAATTTAGATGTAGATCAGGAAAATGTATTAGGAGGTCAGGATAATGTAGAAGTTAATCAGGAAGATATAGAAAACATTGAGTCCGATCAGGGAAGCTTAAATTTTAAATTAAAGAAGTGGTTTATAAAGCACAAGCCAACTCGTAGTTGCGCCACAGATTTAACTAAAATTTTAAATGAAGAAAATTTAAATGTTAGGCCTTTTTATAAATTTAAATGCAGGAATGCTCCAGATATTACAGAAATAGATGGGGGTTCATATTTGCATATGGGCTTATCGAAGCAATTAGAAAAATAGTCAGTGGTAG
Organism: Drosophila subpulchrella; assembly: GCF_014743375.2. Classification (NCBI taxonomy): domain Eukaryota; kingdom Metazoa; phylum Arthropoda; class Insecta; order Diptera; family Drosophilidae; genus Drosophila; species Drosophila subpulchrella. The sequence goes on along the minus strand of NW_023665601.1, from coordinate 863,900 downwards.
CAGAATTAACAGAAGTTTTAAGCATTGACGTTAATATTGACGGTCTTCCCCTCACTAAAAGCTCTCGTGCACAATTGTGGCCTATTTTAGTTCGAGTTAATAATATTAATAAATGCCCCGTCTTTCCAGTAGGAGTTTTTTCATCTAAAAATAAGCCATCTAATTGTGTACAATATATGTCAAAATGTACTAGTGAATTGTCCGATCTTTTTATAAAGGGGCTTACAATTAGTAAGTAAAGTAAATTTAGAACTTAGGGCGGTGGTTTGTGATGCACCTGCAAGGGCATTTGTTACAGGAACCCCTGGACATACATCCAGTCACGACTGTACCAAATGTCTTCAGGTTGGTCGCAAAATAGATGGTACATTAACTTACAGTACTGTTGCTAGTGAGTTAATTACTGATGAAGACTTTGCAAATAGAATTTATCCAAACCACCACAGCAAAGGTTATTTGAATAGTCCGTCCGCTTTTGAAACGCTTGGTGTTCGTATGATAACCCAAGTTCCTTTAGATTGTATGCATCTTATTGAGTTGGGGGTAATGCGCAACTTTTTAGAAAGAATTTATTATATTTAAGTTATAAATAAAGTTTCAAAACAAAACCAAAACGGTATTTCCGCTAAATTAATGTCAATGCGAACTTTTATACCTAGGGAATTTGCAAGGAAGCCCAGGACATTGTTAGAGCTTCCTAACTGGAAAAGCACTGACTTTAGGCAGTTCTTATTATACACTGGTATTGTAGCTCTTAAAGATTCAATATTTGATGACCAGTATTATTTGTTTTTATTACTGCACTGCGCATATAGACTGCTCTGTTCGCAAAAGCAACGGGGAAATAATATTGAAAATGCTCAACAAATATTAAATCTATTTGTTGAAAATTTCCCCATTGTTTTTGGAGCAAACAGTGTGACTTACAATGTTCACGGCATACTCCATGTAAGAGATACTATCAATCAAGTCGGAAATCCGGTTTCAGGATCTTCTTACTCCTTCGAAAATGACTTGCAGCTCCTTAAAAAATGTGTTAGAAAAAATCTTTTATCTTAGAACAAATATTTAGGAAGATAGTTGAAGAAAAATACGTAGCCCCAGCAGAAGAACAAACAAAATTAGTAGGCAGAAATCTTAAAATGAAAGACTGCACACTTAGTGATAGGAAACCAGATAACTTTTGTTTTGTAGGAGATGAGGTTCCAATTCAAATAGAATCTTTTGAAGAGGTAGAAGGGGAAATTTTTATTAATGGAAGGGAATTGAAAGATAGGGACAGTTTTTTTATTGAGCCAATGAATTCTTCTGGCCTAGGTAAAAATTTAGTTAATTTAGAAGTGCCTTCTAGAATGAAAAAATTTTCAGTAATGGAATTTAGGAGAAAAGCGGTAGCCATTCCTCATTTAGAAAAAATAGTAGTAGTTCCATGTTTGCATTTTTTTTCAAATAGGATTTTTAGTTTTTTTTTTTAAAGGAGGTGTTTAGTCCGTAGGCGTAATTTTATTATGAGTCGGGCATATTTATTGCGACGGCGCTCTAAATATCTTTTGAAGATTCAACTACCTTGGTTCGAGTACCAAAAAAAAAAAAACGGTAGTTGTATTATTTGTATTATTTGATTTATTATTTATTTTTATTTTATTATTGTTTATTTACTGTTTATTTTTTAAAATTTCATTTTTTTCTAACTATTTACTAATATTTTTTTTATTTACAATTATTGTTTATTTACTGTTTATTATTATTTTCATTTATTTTTCTTTATTTTTTATAATTTTATTAATTTATAATTTTTTACTAATATTTGATTAAAATATTTTTTGTTATTTTAAACATTTTTAAATTAGTATGTCTCAACCTGATTCGAAAATTCGTCGTGTCCAGTTTGAAGGTAAGTGTAACTACAAGAAATTGATTTTCTTGTTTCAATATCCATAGTGATTGCATTAATACAATATTTTTTTTTTACAGAAACCCCATCGGTCTCTAGTGAGTTAATAAATGTGTGTTATTGTGTAATTTTGTAATTTTTCTTCTTTTTTTTAAAGATCCAACTGAACGACAAAGAGTTGAAAGGTATGTTTTATAACCCTACACTGAAAATATTAATCGACCTGATTTTTAGAAATATGTCGTTAATGGCGATTTATTTTATAAATTTAGAGTACGATAAACACGAATACTATTTAATATTAATACTGTTACTTACATAAAAATAGTATTCGGCCGTTTTGTTTGAAAATTTATCGTACTCTAAATTTATAAAATAAATAGCCATTAACGACAAATTTCTAAAAATCAGGTCGATTACTAATTTCAGTCTATTTTGATGTTTCATTTATTTTTTGTAATATACATAAATTAAAATTTCAGAAGAGGTTCTCCAAATCCGCAAGGAGATCTCCGTTGTAACGCAGAAGTTGGACATTTTGGCGGACAAACTGGCGGAAAACACCGCCATTTTAATGGTATCATTTGCTCCTGAGAAGGAGATTTCGGGCGTGGTACCATTTCCGCTAAAAACAGAAGAGGAACTCGATGAATTCGAAAATTCCTTGACCCCGGAGCTTATCGGTTTTTACGCAAGTATCGAGCAAGACCGACTTGTTTTTGCATTTTTATGTTTCTTTTTTATATATATTTGCAGACAAAGAAAATATCAAAAATTATTGGGAGCGAACCGCTGTCAAAGCGGTTCAAACTTATCATAGCGGAAGATATCATCAATAACTACAATTTGGACGGGTCCAACGGGAAAAGTCCCTCAGATGCCGTATAGGCATAGTAAAACGCATTTCGAAACATATGCCATTACATTTTTCAGGAGCGTTGGCCAAGGACTCCGAGGACCCGGACAAATCTTTAAGAAAGGCTTACGAAGCAAAAAAACAGAAACAATAATTGTACAATTTTTGAAAATCTAAATAATACCATATAACTAAAATGAATTAAAATGAAATTAAATATGTATGTATTTTAAATTCTATATTTTTATAATTGAAAACTCAAGGAAAAATTCTGATTTTCACAAGTGATTCACTTGGGACGTCTCCCTTGCCAGTGATTTCATAAGTGAAAACTCAAGGAAAAATTCTGATTTTCCCAAGTGATTTCACTTGGAACGTGTCACTTGCAAGTGATTTCACAAGTGAAAACTCAAGGAAAAAATCTGATTTTCCCAAGTGATTTCACTTGGGACATGTCACTTGCAAGTGATTTCACAAGTGAAAACTCATGGAAAAATTCTGATTTTCACAAGTTATTCACTTGGGACGTGTCACCGGCACGTGACAGGCCATACGAAAAATGAGTATAAGGAACAAGTGAAATCCCGTAGGACTTCGAAAAATTTTCATTTGAATTTTCACTTGTGAAAATTCGGACATCCCATACAATTTTCTATATGGAGCGTCACTTGTGCACGAGGACATGTCCCCGGTGATTCCCAAGGTGATTCACAAGTGAAACTTTTTTTTTGGAACTGAAGGGTAGTTGCCGGCTGAACTTAGCGGCAAAGAAAAAAGCGCCGGCGCTCAGAGAGAGCAAAGTGCGCGGCTAACTTATTCTATTGAATAATGAATTTTTCACGCCTACCCTAACGCCCACAACGCTTAAATCTGTCATCCGCCGGTGGGTGGCGCATTTAAATCTCGCTTTGCTGCTTGCCTTTCTCCATTTCCCTTTGGTCCCTTTAGCTGAGTAACGGGTATCTGATAGTCGAGGCACTCGACTATAGCGTTCTTCCTTGTTTTTTTTTTGAGTCTCTCCGTTATGTTCGGCTAGCGACTAATATTTCGGCGGAAAAATTTTCGTCGCGCAGCGACATGTGAATGCCCTAATATTTTAGGAGCATTATTGTGTATCAAAAAAAAACATTTAAGATTGTTTTATAAAAGTAAATTATTTGATTATAGTAAAATTAAGTAAATTGAATTTACTTATAATGTTATGTTCACTTATTATACACTTTTATTACAATATAAATTTTTAGTTTAGTTATAGAAAATTTAGTCCGCTAAAATTGATTTCAATTTTAAAAACAATTTGGTATTAACATTTTTTAAAAATTCATATTGTATTTTTTACTCAAGAAGTAAAAATTATATAGTCGGATATTTGTCGCCTTAGAAAGGGTATAGGTGCAGTGGCACGCGCCAACAGCGAAGAGAAAACAAAAGAAATCGAGTAAAGGGGTGAGAAGAAGACTTGGTGCATTTGCATTCTAATTTGAGTGATTGGAAAAGAAGCATCGATTTAAATTTTGCGCATCAGATTACTTGAAACGTGTCTTAAAGTTAAAATTATAAAGTCAGGTAAGTTTTACGTTAAGTCTAATACTTTGTGCATTAAACTAACTTTAAAGGTACGTTAGTTTAAACACTATTTTATGAGTTTGACAAAATAACACAAAAACTCGGATACCGCTGAAAGTGGATTGATAAAATAAATTACATAACGGACATAAATTACATAACAAGAAAAAATCATTTGTGCACGTTTTTAATAATAAACTTCGCTAAACAACTCTCTTTTTCTGGGCAAGTCGAAATGTTTAATTGTGAAATATACAGCTACGCCCAAAAACATTGTGATTTTGCAATGCGCATTATTTAAAAAATTTTAAACAGACATAAAAATTGATTTATTTAACAAAAATCTAAATCTAATATATTTAAATAAATAATAATTGTTTTGAATAGCAAAATCACTTTCATTTTGGACACAGATGAATATATCATAATTAATAAATAAAAAAGATTATAAAATAAAAATGTTTGGTTATGTTTATCTCAAAAATTTATTGGTAATTTTCAGCTTTAATATTATTATATAATTTAAAAGATTTTATCAAAATGTTGTTAAAAATATGTAAGTAAAAGTGAACAAATGAGACATTTACAACAATTATTTAAAATGAAATGGATTTATCTATAATAATTATTTATTCAATTTAAATAAATTGATGAATGAATAATTATTTATTTATTTATTATTTATTCAATTTAAATAAATTGATAAATGAATAATTATCAATAAATTAATTATTTTCCAAAAAAATTATTATATTGTGTAGTTATTGTTTATTATAAATAATTATTATAACGTGTAATTATTATTATTTATTATACGTTATAATAGTTATATAAATAATTATTATAATTATATAAATAAATAAATTATAGATAAATAATAAATAAATTATATAAATAATTATTATAACATGCAATAAATAATAATAATACACTATAATAATTACATATAATAACTATTGAATGTAATTCGAAATTCTTAAAAATACAAATAATGATAATTGTAGTATAAGTTAATATGTCAAAAAGCATCGAAGCTATAATTTTTTTTATATTATTTTACCACCAATTTTCCGATCGTTCCTATGGCAGCTATATGATATAGTCGTCCGATTTTGATAAAATTAAATTCAAAATTCAGAACTAATTTAAAAATGTTATTTCCAAGCGTAGGAGGTTATATGTCAAAAAACACCGAAGCTATAAATTGTTTCATATTATTTTCCTACCAACTTTCCGATCGTTCCTATGGCAGCTATACGATATAGTCGTCCGATTTTGATAAAATTAAATTCGAAATTCAGATCTAATTAAAAAATGTTATTTCCAAGCGTTGGAGGATATATGTTGAAAAACACCGAAGCTATAATTTGTTTCATATTATTTTTCCACCAATTTTCCGATCGTTCCTATGGCAGCTATATGATATAGTCGTCCGATTTCGATAAAATTTAATTGAAAACTCAAAACTTATTAAAAAATGTTATTTCCAAGCTTAGGAGCTTTAAAACTGAGAGACTAGTTTGCGTAGAAACGGACGGACAGACGGACATGGCTAGATCGACTCTTCTAGTGATGCTGATCAAGAATATATGTACTTTATGGGGTCGGAAACGTCTCCTTCAAACTTCTGACTGAAATCAATATACCCTCTGCAAGGGTATACCAATTATTGTTTTAAATTGTTTCATATTAAAACAAAAGTGTAATGCCAAATTTTGATTTTCAGGTCTCATCTAACAAATAACTTTGTTTTTTATCAAAATGCCAGGTTCTCGTCAGGTTAGAAGATTAATTAAAAGAGAAAGGGATCAGTTACGTGAAAGATTTAGATTAGTTGAAGAGAATTCGAACATACATATTGACGAAATTAGGGATCACGAGGAAATTGAAGCTGATCAGGAAAACTTAAAAGTAGGTCAGGTTAATCTAGAGTTAGGGGAGGAAAATTTAGAAGTAGGTCAGGATAATCTAGAGTTAGGGGAGGAAAATTTAGAAGTTCATGAAAATTTAGATGTAGATCAGGAAAATGTATTAGGAGGTCAGGATAATGTAGAAGTTAATCAGGAAGATATAGAAAACATTGAGTCCGATCAGGGAAGCTTAAATTTTAAATTAAAGAAGTGGTTTATAAAGCACAAGCCAACTCGTAGTTGCGCCACAGATTTAACTAAAATTTTAAATGAAGAAAATTTAAATGTTAGGCCTTTTTATAAATTTAAATGCAGGAATGCTCCAGATATTACAGAAATAGATGGGGGTTCATATTTGCATATGGGCTTATCGAAGCAATTAGAAAAATTGTCAGTGGTAGCAGAATTACCAGAAGTTTTAAGCATTGACGTTAATATTGACGGTCTTCCCCTCACTAAAAGCTCTCGTGCACAATTGTGGCCTATTTTAGTTCGAGTTAATAATATTAATAAATGCCCCGTCTTTCCAGTAGGAGTTTTTTCATCTAAAAATAAGCCATCTAATTGTGTACAATATATGTCAAAATGTACTAGTGAATTGTCCGATCATTTTATAAAGGGACTTACAATTAGTAAGTAAAGTAAATTTAGAACTTAGGGCGGTGGTTTGTGATGCACCTGCAAGGGCATTTGTTACAGGAACCCCTGGACATACATCCAGTCACGACTGTACCAAATGTCTTCAGGTTGGTCGCAAAATAGATGGTACATTAACTTACAGTACTGTTGCTAGTGAGTTAATTACTGATGAAGACTTTGCAAATAGAATTTATCCAAACCACCACAGCAAAGGTTATTTGAATAGTCCGTCCGCTTTTGAAACGCTTGGTGTTCGTATGATAACCCAAGTTCCTTTAGATTGTATGCATCTTATTGAGTTGGGGGTAATGCGCAACTTTTTAGAAAGAATTTATTATATTTAAGTTATAAATAAAGTTTCAAAACAAAACCAAAACGGTATTTCCGCTAAATTAATGTCAATGCGAACTTTTATACCTAGGGAATTTGCAAGGAAGCCCAGGACATTGTTAGAGCTTCCTAACTGGAAAAGCACTGACTTTAGGCAGTTCTTATTATACACTGGTATTGTAGCTCTTAAAGATTCAATATTTGATGACCAGTATTATTTGTTTTTATTACTGCACTGCGCATATAGACTGCTCTGTTCGCAAAAGCAACGGGGAAATAATATTGAAAATGCTCAACAAATATTAAATCTATTTGTTGAAAATTTCCCCATTGTTTTTGGAGCAAACAGTGTGACTTACAATGTTCACGGCATACTCCATGTAAGAGATACTATCAATCAAGTCGGAAATCCGGTTTCAGGATCTTCTTACTCCTTCGAAAATGACTTGCAGCTCCTTAAAAAATGTGTTAGAAAAAATCTTTTATCTTAGAACAAATATTTAGGAAGATAGTTGAAGAAAAATACGTAGCCCCAGCAGAAGAACAAACAAAATTAGTAGGCAGAAATCTTAAAATGAAAGACTGCACACTTAGTGATAGGAAACCAGATAACTTTTGTTTTGTAGGAGATGAGGTTCCAATTCAAATAGAATCTTTTGAAGAGGTAGAAGGGGAAATTTTTATTAATGGAAGGGAATTGGAAGATGGACAGTTTTTTTATTGAGCCAACGAATTCTTCTGGCCTAGGTAAAAATTTAGTTAATTTAGAAGTGCCTTCTAGAATGAAAAAATTTTCAGTAATGGAATTTAGGAGAAAAGCGGTAGCCATTCCTCATTTAGAAAAAATAGTAGTAGTTCCATGTTTGCATTTTTTTTCAAATAGGATTTTTAGTTTTTTTTTTTAAAGGAGGTGTTTAGTCCGTAGGCGTAATTTTATTATGAGTCGGGCATATTTATTGCGACGGCGCTCTAAATATCTTTTGAAGATTCAACTACCTTGGTTCGAGTACCAAAAAAAAAAAAACGGTAGTTGTATTATTTGTATTTTTTGATTTATTATTTATTTTTATTTTATTATTGTTTATTTACTGTTTATTTTTTAAAATTTCATTTTTTTCTAACTATTTACTAATATTTTTTTTATTTACAATTATTGTTTATTTACTGTTTATTATTATTTTCATTTATTTTTCTTTATTTTTTATAATTTTATTAATTTATAATTTTTTACTAATATTTGATTAAAATATTTTTTGTTATTTTAAACATTTTTAAATTAGTATGTCTCAACCTGATTCGAAAATTCGTCGTGTCCAGTTTGAAGGTAAGTGTAACTACAAGAAATTGATTTTCTTGTTTCAATATCCATAGTGATTGCATTAATACAATATTTTTTTTTTACAGAAACCCCATCGGTCTCTAGTGAGTTAATAAATGTGTGTTATTGTGTAATTTTGTAATTTTTCTTCTTTTTTTTAAAGATCCAACTGAACGACAAATGGCAGAGTTGAAAGGTATGTTTTATAACCCTACACTGAAAATATTAATCGACCTGATTTTTAGAAATATGTCGTTAATGGCGATTTATTTTATAAATTTAGAGTACGATAAACACGAATACTATTTAATATTAATACTGTTACTTACATAAAAATAGTATTCGGCCGTTTTGTTTGAAAATTTATCGTACTCTAAATTTATAAAATAAATAGCCATTAACGACAAATTTCTAAAAATCAGGTCGATTACTAATTTCAGTCTATTTTGATGTTTCATTTATTTTTTGTAATATACATAAATTAAAATTTCAGAAGAGGTTCTCCAAATCCGCAAGGAGATCTCCGTTGTAACGCAGAAGTTGGACATTTTGGCGGACAAACTGGCGGAAAACACCGCCATTTTAATGGTATCATTTGCTCCTGAGAAGGAGATTTCGGGCGTGGTACCATTTCCGCTAAAAACAGAAGAGGAACTCGATGAATTCGAAAATTCCTTGACCCCGGAGCTTATCGGTTTTTACGCAAGTATCGAGCAAGACAGACTTGTTTTTGCATTTTTATGTTTCTTTTTTATATCTATTTGCAGACAAAGAAAATATCAAAAATTATTGGGAGCGAACCGCTGTCAAAGCGGTTCAAACTTATCATAGCGGAAGATATCATCAATAACTACAATTTGGACGGGTCCAACGGGAAAAGTCCCTCAGATGCCGTATAGGCATAGTAAAACGCATTTCGAAACATATGCCATTACATTTTTCAGGAGCGTTGGCCAAGGACTCCGAGGACCCGGACAAATCTTTAAGAAAGGCTTACGAAGCAAAAAAACAGAAACAATAATTGTACAATTTTTGAAAATCTAAATAATACCATATAACTAAAATGAATTAAAATGAAATTAAATATGTATGTATTTTAAATTCTATATTTTTATAATTGAAAACTCAAGGAAAAATTCTGATTTTCACAAGTGATTCACTTGGGACGTCTCCCTTGCCAGTGATTTCATAAGTGAAAACTCAAGGAAAAATTCTGATTTTCCCAAGTGATTTCACTTGGAACGTGTCACTTGCAAGTGATTTCACAAGTGAAAACTCAAGGAAAAAATCTGATTTTCCCAAGTGATTTCACTTGGGACATGTCACTTGCAAGTGATTTCACAAGTGAAAACTCATGGAAAAATTCTGATTTTCACAAGTTATTCACTTGGGACGTGTCACCGGCACGTGACAGGCCATACGAAAAATGAGTATAAGGAACAAGTGAAATCCCGTAGGACTTCGAAAAATTTTCATTTGAATTTTCACTTGTGAAAATTCGGACATCCCATACAATTTTCTATATGGAGCGTCACTTGTGCACGAGGACATGTCCCCGGTGATTCCCAAGGTGATTCACAAGTGAAACTTTTTTTTGGAACTGAAGGGTAGTTGCCGGCTGAACTTAGCGGCAAAGAAAAAAGCGCCGGCGCTCAGAGAGAGCAAAGTGCGCGGCTAACTTATTCTATTGAATAATGAATTTTTCACGCCTACCCTAACGCCCACAACGCTTAAATCTGTCATCCGCCGGTGGGTGGCGCATTTAAATCTCGCTTTGCTGCTTGCCTTTCTCCATTTCCCTTTGGTCCCTTTAGCTGAGTAACGGGTATCTGATAGTCGAGGCACTCGACTATAGCGTTCTTCCTTGTTTTTTTTTTGAGTCTCTCCGTTATGTTCGGCTAGCGACTAATATTTCGGCGGAAAAATTTTCGTCGCGCAGCGACATGTGAATGCCCTAATATTTTAGGAGCATTATTGTGTATCAAAAAAAAACATTTAAGATTGTTTTATAAAAGTAAATTATTTGATTATAGTAAAATTAAGTAAATTGAATTTACTTATAATGTTATGTTCACTTATTATACACTTTTATTACAATATAAATTTTTAGTTTAGTTATAGAAAATTTAGTCCGCTAAAATTGATTTCAATTTTAAAAACAATTTGGTATTAACATTTTTTAAAAATTCATATTGTATTTTTTACTCAAGAAGTAAAAATTATATAGTCGGATATTTGTCGCCTTAGAAAGGGTATAGGTGCAGTGGCACGCGCTAACAGCGAAGAGAAAACAAAAGAAATCGAGTAAAGGGGTGAGAAGAAGACTTGGTGCATTTGCATTCTAATTTGAGTGATTGGAAAAGAAGCATCGATTTAAATTTTGCGCATCAGATTACTTGAAACGTGTCTTAAAGTTAAAATTATAAAGTCAGGTAAGTTTTACGTTAAGTCTAATACTTTGTGCATTAAACTAACTTTAAAGGTACGTTAGTTTAAACACTATTTTATGAGTTTGACAAAATAACACAAAAACTCGGATACCGCTGAAAGTGGATTGATAAAATAAATTACATAACGGACATAAATTACATAACAAGAAAAAATCATTTGTGCACGTTTTTAATAATAAACTTCGCTAAACAACTCTCTTTTTCTGGGCAAGTCGAAATGTTTAATTGTGAAATATACAGCTACGCCCAAAAACATTGTGATTTTGCAATGCGCATTATTTAAAAAATTTTAAACAGACATAAAAATTGATTTATTTAACAAAAATCTAAATCTAATATATTTAAATAAATAATAATTGTTTTGAATAGCAAAATCACTTTCATTTTGGACACAGATGAATATATCATAATTAATAAATAAAAAAGATTATAAAATAAAAATGTTTGGTTATGTTTATCTCAAAAATTTATTGGTAATTTTCAGCTTTAATATTATTATATAATTTAAAAGATTTTATCAAAATGTTGTTAAAAATATGTAAATAAAAGTGAACAAATGAGACATTTACAACAATTATTTAAAATGAAATGGATTTATCTATAATAATTATTTATTCAATTTAAATAAATTGATGAATGAATAATTATTTATTTATTTATTATTTATTCAATTTAAATAAATTGATAAATGAATAATTATCAATAAATTAATTATTTTCCAAAAAAATTATTATAATGTGTAGTTATTGTTTATTATAAATAATTATTATAACGTGTAATTATTATTATTTATTATACGTTATAATAGTTATATAAATAATTATTATAATTATATAAATAAATAAATTATAGATAAATAATAAATAAATTATATAAATAATTATTATAACATGCAATAAATAATAATAATACACTATAATAATTACATATAATAACTATTGAATGTAATTCGAAATTCTTAAAAATACAAATAATGATAATTATAGTATAAGTTAATATGTCAAAAAGCATCGAAGCTATAATTTTTTTTTATATTATTTTACCACCAATTTTCCGATCGTTCCTATGGCAGCTATATGATATAGTCGTCCGATTTTGATAAAATTAAATTCAAAATTCAGAACTAATTTAAAAATGTTATTTCCAAGCGTAGGAGGTTATATGTCAAAAAACACCGAAGCTATAAATTGTTTCATATTATTTTCCTACCAACTTTCCGATCGTTCCTATGGCAGCTATACGATATAGTCGTCCGATTTTGATAAAATTAAATTCGAAATTCAGATCTAATTAAAAAATGTTATTTCCAAGCGTTGGAGGATATATGTTGAAAAACACCGAAGCTATAATTTGTTTCATATTATTTTTCCACCAATTTTCCGATCGTTCCTTTGGCAGCTATATGATATAGTCGTCCGATTTCGATAAAATTTAATTGAAAACTCAAAACTTATTAAAAAATGTTATTTCCAAGCTTAGGAGCTTTAAAACTGAGAGACTAGTTTGCGTAGAAACGGACGGACAGACGGACATGGCTAGATCGACTCTTCTAGTGATGCTGATCAAGAATATATGTACTTTATGGGGTCGGAAACGTCTCCTTCAAACTTCTCACTGAAATCAATATACCCTCTGCAAGGGTATACCAATTATTGTTTTAAATTGTTTCATATTAAAACAAAAGTGTAATGCCAAATTTTGATTTTCAGGTCTCATCTAACAAATAACTTTGTTTTTTATCAAAATGCAAGGTTCTCGTCAGGTTAGAAGATTAATTAAAAGAGAAAGGGATCAGTTACGTGAAAGATTTAGATTAGTTGAAGAGAATTCGAACATACATATTGACGAAATTAGGGATCACGAGGAAATTGAAGCTGATCAGGAAAACTTAAAAGTAGGTCAGGTTAATCTAGAGTTAGGGGAGGAAAATTTAGAAGTAGGTCAGGATAATCTAGAGTTAGGGGAGGAAAATTTAGAAGTTCATGAAAATTTAGATGTAGATCAGGAAAATGTATTAGGAGGTCAGGATAATGTAGAAGTTAATCAGGAAGATATAGAAAACATTGAGTCCGATCAGGGAAGCTTAAATTTTAAATTAAAGAAGTGGTTTATAAAGCACAAGCCAACTCGTAGTTGCGCCACAGATTTAACTAAAATTTTAAATGAAGAAAATTTAAATGTTAGGCCTTTTTATAAATTTAAATGCAGGAATGCTCCAGATATTACAGAAATAGATGGGGGTTCATATTTGCATATGGGCTTATCGAAGCAATTAGAAAAATTGTCAGTGGTAGCAGAATTACCAGAAGTTTTAAGCATTGACGTTAATATTGACGGTCTTCCCCTCACTAAAAGCTCTCGTGCACAATTGTGGCCTATTTTAGTTCGAGTTAATAATATTAATAAATGCCCCGTCTTTCCAGTAGGAGTTTTTTCATCTAAAAATAAGCCATCTAATTGTGTACAATATATGTCAAAATGTACTAGTGAATTGTCCGATCTTTTTATAAAGGGACTTACAATTAGTAAGTAAAGTAAATTTAGAACTTAGGGCGGTGGTTTGTGATGCACCTGCAAGGGCATTTGTTACAGGAACCCCTGGACATACATCCAGTCACGACTGTACCAAATGTCTTCAGGTTGGTCGCAAAATAGATGGTACATTAACTTACAGTACTGTTGCTAGTGAGTTAATTACTGATGAAGACTTTGCAAATAGAATTTATCCAAACCACCACAGCAAAGGTTATTTGAATAGTCCGTCCGCTTTTGAAACGCTTGGTGTTCGTATGATAACCCAAGTTCCTTTAGATTGTATGCATCTTATTGAGTTGGGGGTAATGCGCAACTTTTTAGAAAGAATTTATTATATTTAAGTTATAAATAAAGTTTCAAAACAAAACCAAAACGGTATTTCCGCTAAATTAATGTCAATGCGAACTTTTATACCTAGGGAATTTGCAAGGAAGCCCAGGACATTGTTAGAGCTTCCTAACTGGAAAAGCACTGACTTTAGGCAGTTCTTATTATACACTGGTATTGTAGCTCTTAAAGATTCAATATTTGATGACCAGTATTATTTGTTTTTATTACTGCACTGCGCATATACAGTGGTCGGCATATGTATTTTGACAAAATAAAAGTTAAGTATACTCATAACTTGAATTTACTTCTTGTAAACTATAGGCATCAATGGAAAGGTAATTTCAATGCCGTTTGAATGATACAATACATTTCTTTACCCATTCAGTACTTATTGAAAAGGACGAATTTGTGTAAATCAACTTTGAAATTTTTAAAAAAAACTTTTTTCCTCGTCTTGAAAACTTAAATTTTTTGATGCAAAAAGTTTCTTCAAACAAAAACAATAGTAACTGCAAAAAGAATTTTTCAAAAATCATTTTTCTTATATTTTTTATGAATTTTTGAAAATGCTTAAAAACAGGCATTTGAGCCATATTTTTGTCTTTTTCATACAAATTTTTTCCGACATTGTCACCTTCAAAAAATCATAAAAAATATAAGAAAAATGATTTTTGAAAAATTCTTTTTGCAGTTACTATTGTTTTTGTTTGAAGAAACTTTTTGCATCAAAAAATTTAAGTTTTCAAGACGAGGAAAAAAGTTTTTTTTTAAAATTTCAAAGTTGATTTACACAAATTCGTCCTTTTCAATAAGTACTGAATGGGTAAAGAAATGTATTGTATCATTCAAACGGCATTGAAATTACCTTTCCATTGATGCCTATAGTTTACAAGAAGTAAATTCAAGTTATGAGTATACTTAACTTTTATTTTGTCAAAATACATATGCCGACCAGTGTAGACTGCTCTGTTCGCAAAAGCAACGGGGAAATAATATTGAAAATGCTCAACAAATATTAAATCTATTTGTTGAAAATTTCCCCATTGTTTTTGGAGCAAACAGTGTGACTTACAATGTTCACGGCATACTCCATGTAAGAGATACTATCAATCAAGTCGGAAATCCGGTTTCAGGATCTTCTTACTCCTTCGAAAATGACTTGCAGCTCCTTAAAAAATGTGTTAGAAAAAATCTTTTATCTTAGAACAAATATTTAGGAAGATAGTTGAAGAAAAATACGTAGCCCCAGCAGAAGAACAAACAAAATTAGTAGGCAGAAATCTTAAAATGAAAGACTGCACACTTAGTGATAGGAAACCAGATAACTTTTGTTTTGTAGGAGATGAGGTTCCAATTCAAATAGAATCTTTTGAAGAGGTAGAAGGGGAAATTTTTATTAATGGAAGGGAATTGGAAGATGGACAGTTTTTTTATTGAGCCAACGAATTCTTCTGGCCTAGGTAAAAATTTAGTTAATTTAGAAGTGCCTTCTAGAATGAAAAAATTTTCAGTAATGGAATTTAGGAGAAAAGCGGTAGCCATTCCTCATTTAGAAAAAATAGTAGTAGTTCCATGTTTGCATTTTTTTTCAAATAGGATTTTTAGTTTTTTTTTTTAAAGGAGGTGTTTAGTCCGTAGGCGTAATTTTATTATGAGTCGGGCATATTTATTGCGACGGCGCTCTAAATATCTTTTGAAGATTCAACTACCTTGGTTCGAGTACCAAAAAAAAAAAAACGGTAGTTGTATTATTTGTATTTTTTGATTTATTATTTATTTTTATTTTATTATTGTTTATTTACTGTTTATTTTTTAAAATTTCATTTTTTTCTAACTATTTACTAATATTTTTTTTATTTACAATTATTGTTTATTTACTGTTTATTATTATTTTCATTTATTTTTCTTTATTTTTTATAATTTTATTAATTTATAATTTTTTACTAATATTTGATTAAAATATTTTTTGTTATTTTAAACATTTTTAAATTAGTATGTCTCAACCTGATTCGAAAATTCGTCGTGTCCAGTTTGAAGGTAAGTGTAACTACAAGAAATTGATTTTCTTGTTTCAATATCCATAGTGATTGCATTAATACAATATTTTTTTTTTACAGAAACCCCATCGGTCTCTAGTGAGTTAATAAATGTGTGTTATTGTGTAATTTTGTAATTTTTCTTCTTTTTTTTAAAGATCCAACTGAACGACAAATGGCAGAGTTGAAAGGTATGTTTTATAACCCTACACTGAAAATATTAATCGACCTGATTTTTAGAAATATGTCGTTAATGGCGATTTATTTTATAAATTTAGAGTACGATAAACACGAATACTATTTAATATTAATACTGTTACTTACATAAAAATAGTATTCGGCCGTTTTGTTTGAAAATTTATCGTACTCTAAATTTATAAAATAAATAGCCATTAACGACAAATTTCTAAAAATCAGGTCGATTACTAATTTCAGTCTATTTTGATGTTTCATTTATTTTTTGTAATATACATAAATTAAAATTTCAGAAGAGGTTCTCCAAATCCGCAAGGAGATCTCCGTTGTAACGCAGAAGTTGGATATTTTGGCGGACAAACTGGCGGAAAACACCGCCATTTTAATGGTATCATTTGCTCCTGAGAAGGAGATTTCGGGCGTGGTACCATTTCCGCTAAAAACAGAAGAGGAACTCGATGAATTCGAAAATTCCTTGACCCCGGAGCTTATCGGTTTTTACGCAAGTATCGAGCAAGACAGACTTGTTTTTGCATTTTTATGTTTCTTTTTTATATCTATTTGCAGACAAAGAAAATATCAAAAATTATTGGGAGCGAACCGCTGTCAAAGCGGTTCAAACTTATCATAGCGGAAGATATCATCAATAACTACAATTTGGACGGGTCCAACGGGAAAAGTCCCTCAGATGCCGTATAGGCATAGTAAAACGCATTTCGAAACATATGCCATTACATTTTTCAGGAGCGTTGGCCAAGGACTCCGAGGACCCGGACAAATCTTTAAGAAAGGCTTACGAAGCAAAAAAACAGAAACAATAATTGTACAATTTTTGAAAATCTAAATAATACCATATAACTAAAATGAATTAAAATGAAATTAAATATGTATGTATTTTAAATTCTATATTTTTATAATTGAAAACTCAAGGAAAAATTCTGATTTTCACAAGTGATTCACTTGGGACGTCTCCCTTGCCAGTGATTTCATAAGTGAAAACTCAAGGAAAAATTCTGATTTTCCCAAGTGATTTCACTTGGAACGTGTCACTTGCAAGTGATTTCACAAGTGAAAACTCAAGGAAAAAATCTGATTTTCCCAAGTGATTTCACTTGGGACATGTCACTTGCAAGTGATTTCACAAGTGAAAACTCATGGAAAAATTCTGATTTTCACAAGTTATTCACTTGGGACGTGTCACCGGCACGTGACAGGCCATACGAAAAATGAGTATAAGGAACAAGTGAAATCCCGTAGGACTTCGAAAAATTTTCATTTGAATTTTCACTTGTGAAAATTCGGACATCCCATACAATTTTCTATATAGAGCGTCACTTGTTCTTCACTTGTGCACGAGGACATGTCCCCGGTGATTCCCAAGGTGATTCACAAGTGAAACTTTTTTTTTGGAACTGAAGGGTAGTTGCCGGCTGAACTTAGCGGCAAAGAAAAAAGCGCCGGCGCTCAGAGAGAGAAAAGTGCGCGGCTAACTTATTCTATTGAATAATGAATTTTTCACGCCTACCCTAACGCCCACAACGCTTAAATCTGTCATCCGCCGGTGGGTGGCGCATTTAAATCTCGCTTTGCTGCTTGCCTTTCTCCATTTCCCTTTGGTCCCTTTAGCTGAGTAACGGGTATCTGATAGTCGAGGCACTCGACTATAGCGTTCTTCCTTGTTTTTTTTTTGAGTCTCTCCGTTATGTTCGGCTAGCGACTAATATTTCGGCGGAAAAATTTTCGTCGCGCAGCGACATGTGAATGCCCTAATATTTTAGGAGCATTATTGTGTATCAAAAAAAAACATTAAGATTGTTTTATAAAAGTAAATTATTTGATTATAGTAAAATTAAGTAAATTGAATTTACTTATAATGTTATGTTCACTTATTATACACTTTTATTACAATATAAATTTTTAGTTTAGTTATAGAAAATTTAGTCTGCTAAAATTGATTTCAATTTTAAAAACAATTTGGTATTAACATTTTTTAAAAATTCATATTGTATTTTTTACTCAAGAAGTAAAAATTATATAGTCGGATATTTGTCGCCTTAGAAAGGGTATAGGTGCAGTGGCACGCGCCAACAGCGAAGAGAAAACAAAAGAAATCGAGTAAAGGGGTGAGAAGAAGACTTGGTGCATTTGCATTCTAATTTGAGTGATTGGAAAAGAAGCATCGATTTAAATTTTGCGCATCAGATTACTTGAAACGTGTCTTAAAGTTAAAATTATAAAGTCAGGTAAGTTTTACGTTAAGTCTAATACTTTGTGCATTAAACTAACTTTAAAGGTACGTTAGTTTAAACACTATTTTATGAGTTTGACAAAATAACACAAAAACTCGGATACCGCTGAAAGTGGATTGATAAAATAAATTACATAACGGACATAAATTACATAACAAGAAAAAATCATTTGTGCACGTTTTTAATAATAAACTTCGCTAAACAACTCTCTTTTTCTGGGCAAGTCGAAATGTTTAATTGTGAAATATACAGCTACGCCCAAAAACATTGTGATTTTGCAATGCGCATTATTTAAAAAATTTTAAACAGACATAAAAATTGATTTATTTAACAAAAATCTAAATCTAATATATTTAAATAAATAATAATTGTTTTGAATAGCAAAATCACTTTCATTTTGGACACAGATGAATATATCATAATTAATAAATAAAAAAGATAATAAAATAAAAATGTTTGGTTATGTTTATCTCAAAAATTTATTGGTAATTTTCAGCTTTAATATTATTATATAATTTAAAAGATTTTATCAAAATGTTGTTAAAAATATGTAAATAAAAGTGAACAAATGAGACATTTACAACAATTATTTAAAATGAAATGGATTTATCTATAATAATTATTTATTCAATTTAAATAAATTGATGAATGAATAATTATTTATTTATTTATTATTTATTCAATTTAAATAAATTGATAAATGAATAATTATCAATAAATTAATTATTTTCCAAAAAAATTATTATAATGTGTAGTTATTGTTTATTATAAATAATTATTATAACGTGTAATTATTATTATTTATTATACGTTATAATAGTTATATAAATAATTATTATAATTATATAAATAAATAAATTATAGATAAATAATAAATAAATTATATAAATAATTATTATAACATGCAATAAATAATAATAATACACTATAATAATTACATATAATAACTATTGAATGTAATTCGAAATTCTTAAAAATACAAATAATGATAATTATAGTATAAGTTAATATGTCAAAAAGCATCGAAGCTATAATTTTTTTTTATATTATTTTACCACCAATTTTCCGATCGTTCCTATGGCAGCTATATGATATAGTCGTCCGATTTTGATAAAATTAAATTCAAAATTCAGAACTAATTTAAAAATGTTATTTCCAAGCGTAGGAGGTTATATGTCAAAAAACACCGAAGCTATAAATTGTTTCATATTATTTTCCTACCAACTTTCCGATCGTTCCTATGGCAGCTATACGATATAGTCGTCCGATTTTGATAAAATTAAATTCGAAATTCAGATCTAATTAAAAAATGTTATTTCCAAGCGTTGGAGGATATATGTTGAAAAACACCGAAGCTATAATTTGTTTCATATTATTTTTCCACCAATTTTCCGATCGTTCCTATGGCAGCTATATGATATAGTCGTCCGATTTCGATAAAATTTAATTGAAAACTCAAAACTTATTAAAAAATGTTATTTCCAAGCTTCAGCCCGATAGCTTTAAAACTGAGAGACTAGTTTGCGTAGAAACGGACGGACAGACGGACATGGCTAGATCGACTCTTCTAGTGATGCTGATCAAGAATATATGTACTTTATGGGGTCGGAAACGTCTCCTTCAAACTTCTGACTGAAATCAATATACCCTCTGCAAGGGTATACCAATTATTGTTTTAAATTGTTTCATATTAAAACAAAAGTGTAATGCCAAATTTTGATTTTCAGGTCTCATCTAACAAATAACTTTGTTTTTTATCAAAATGCCAGGTTCTCGTCAGGTTAGAAGATTAATTAAAAGAGAAAGGGATCAGTTACGTGAAAGATTTAGATTAGTTGAAGAGAATTCGAACATACATATTGACGAAATTAGGGATCACGAGGAAATTGAAGCTGATCAGGAAAACTTAAAAGTAGGTCAGGTTAATCTAGAGTTAGGGGAGGAAAATTTAGAAGTAGGTCAGGATAATCTAGAGTTAGGGGAGGAAAATTTAGAAGTTCATGAAAATTTAGATGTAGATCAGGAAAATGTATTAGGAGGTCAGGATAATGTAGAAGTTAATCAGGAAGATATAGAAAACATTGAGTCCGATCAGGGAAGCTTAAATTTTAAATTAAAGAAGTGGTTTATAAAGCACAAGCCAACTCGTAGTTGCGCCACAGATTTAACTAAAATTTTAAATGAAGAAAATTTAAATGTTAGGCCTTTTTATAAATTTAAATGCAGGAATGCTCCAGATATTACAGAAATAGATGGGGGTTCATATTTGCATATGGGCTTATCGAAGCAATTAGAAAAATTGTCAGTGGTAGCAGAATTACCAGAAGTTTTAAGCATTGACGTTAATATTGACGGTCTTCCCCTCACTAAAAGCTCTCGTGCACAATTGTGGCCTATTTTAGTTCGAGTTAATAATATTAATAAATGCCCCGTCTTTCCAGTAGGAGTTTTTTCATCTAAAAATAAGCCATCTTATTGTGTACAATATATGTCAAAATGTACTAGTGAATTGTCCGATCTTTTTATAAACGTACTTACAATTAGTAAGTAAAGTAAATTTAGAACTTAGGGCGGTGGTTTGTGATGCACCTGCAAGGGCATTTGTTACAGGAACCCCTGGACATACATCCAGTCACGACTGTACCAAATGTCTTCAGGTTGGTCGCAAAATAGATGGTACATTAACTTACAGTACTGTTGCTAGTGAGTTAATTACTGATGAAGACTTTGCAAATAGAATTTATCCAAACCACCACAGCAAAGGTTATTTGAATAGTCCGTCCGCTTTTGAAACGCTTGGTGTTCGTATGATAACCCAAGTTCCTTTAGATTGTATGCATCTTATTGAGTTGGGGGTAATGCGCAACTTTTTAGAAAGAATTTGTTATATTTAAGTTATAAATAAAGTTTCAAAACAAAACCAAAACGGTATTTCCGCTAAATTAATGTCAATGCGAACTTTTATACCTAGGGAATTTGCAAGGAAGTCCAGGACATTGTTAGAGCTTCCTAACTGGAAAAGCACTGACTTTAGGCAGTTCTTATTATACACTGGTATTGTAGCTCTTAAAGATTCAATATTTGATGACCAGTATTATTTGTTTTTATTACTGCACTGCGCATATAGACTGCTCTGTTCGCAAAAGCAACGGGGAAATAATATTGAAAATGCTCAACAAATATTAAATCTATTTGTTGAAAATTTCCCCATTGTTTTTGGAGCAAACAGTGTGACTTACAATGTTCACGGCATACTCCATGTAAGAGATACTATCAATCAAGTCGGAAATCCGGTTTCAGGATCTTCTTACTCCTTCGAAAATGACTTGCAGCTCCTTAAAAAATGTGTTAGAAAAAATCTTTTATCTTAGAACAAATATTTAGGAAGATAGTTGAAGAAAAATACGTAGCCCCAGCAGAAGAACAAACAAAATTAGTAGGCAGAAATCTTAAAATGAAAGACTGCACACTTAGTGATAGGAAACCAGATAACTTTTGTTTTGTAGGAGATGAGGTTCCAATTCAAATAGAATCTTTTGAAGAGGTAGAAGGGGAAATTTTTATTAATGGAAAGGAAATTGGAAGATAGGGACAGTTTTTTTATTGAGCCAATGAATTCTTCTGGCCTAGGTAAAAATTTAGTTAATTTAGAAGTGCCTTCTAGAATGAAAAAATTTTCAGTAATGGAATTTAGGAGAAAAGCGGTAGCCATTCCTCATTTAGAAAAAATAGTAGTAGTTCCATGTTTGCATTTTTTTTCAAATAGGATTTTTAGTTTTTTTTTTTAAAGGAGGTGTTTAGTCCGTAGGCGTAATTTTATTATGAGTCGGGCATATTTATTGCGACGGCGCTCTAAATATCTTTTGAAGATTCAACTACCTTGGTTCGAGTACCAAAAAAAAAAAACGGTAGTTGTATTATTTGTATTATTTGATTTATTATTTATTTTTATTTTATTATTGTTTATTTACTGTTTATTTTTTAAAATTTCATTTTTTTCTAACTATTTACTAATATTTTTTTTATTTACAATTATTGTTTATTTACTGTTTATTATTATTTTCATTTATTTTTCTTTATTTTTTATAATTTTATTAATTTATAATTTCTTACTAATATTTGATTAAAATATTTTTTGTTTTTTTAAACATTTTTAAATTAGTATGTAAATTAGTGTAATTATAGAAAATTAGTCCGTTAAAATTGATTTCAATATTTAAAACATTAGTAGTATTAGTATTAACATTTTTATAAAATTCGTATTGTATTTTTTACTTAAGAAGTACAAATTATATAGTCGGATATATTTCGCCTTAGAGCCAACAGCAAAGAGGAAACAAAAGAAATCTAGTAAAGGGGTGAGAAGACTTGGTGCATTCTGTTTGAGTGATTGAAAGGGAAGCATTCATTTTAATGGCGCGCAGCAGAGTAACTTTAATCGTTTAGTTAATATAATAAAGTCAGGTAAGTGCTACATTAAGTTTAAGATGTTGTGCATTGATCTTAGTTTAAAGTACGTATATTTTGATGGTATTCAATGGGTTCCGTTAGCCGAAAGTGGATGACGAAATGTTTTGTGCCAATAAAAATCCTGCAAAGGGTTAAACACAGCTATAAAAGGTAAATATACAATTAAACAAATAAAACGCATTTTTTAAACATATGTTTTTTCAGGAGCGCTGGCCAAGGATTCAGAGGACCCGGACACAGGTTTAAAAACGGCGATGACTAACGTTAAAAATAAGCTTACGAAGCAAAAAAACAGAAACAATAATTGTACAATTTTTGAAAATCTAATATAATTAAAATGAATTAAAATTAAATTAAATATGTATGCATTTTAAATTCTTTATTTTTATAATTGAAAACTCAAGGAAAAATTATGATTTTCACAAGTGATTCACTTGGGACGTGTCCCTTGCAAGTGATTTCACAAGTGAAAACTCAAGGAAAAAATCTGATTTTCCCAAGTGATTTCACTTGGGACATGTCACTTGCAAGTGATTTCACAAGTGAAAACTCATGGAAAAATTCTGATTTATACAAGTTATTCACTTGGGACGTGTCACCGGCACGTGACAGGCCATACGAAAAATGAGTATAAGGAACAAGTGAAATCCCGTAGGACTTCGAAAAATTTTCATTTGAATTTTCACTTGTGAAAATTCGGACATCCCATACAATTTTCTATATGGAGCGTCACTTGTTCTTCACTTGTGCACGAGGACATGTCCCCGGTGATTCCCAAAGTGATTCACAAGTGAAACTTTTTTTTTGGAACTGAAGGGATGCATACCTCCATTTCCCTTTGGTCCCTTAAGCTGAGTAACGGGTATCTGATAGTCGAGATACTCGACTATAGCGTTCTCCCTTGTTTTAAACTACAAACTTATTTTGTTATTCTCAAATTGATATTGCATTCCTATTTGTAAGCAACTATAAATGGTTAAAGAAATAGATTCATGGCTTTCCCTCCCACCTCCCTACACTTATTAGTAAAATTGTTTGTGCCTAACCGAAGTAGACACTTCTGGGTCACACCGCGGGACAAGGGAGTAATGAGCACTTGTAGCTGGCAAGGGGACGCTTTGCTGGCAGGACGATCGCGTCGCGGCAATGGTAACGATGGTTACTGCGATGTCGGACCACAGGCGATGCTGAGCTGCGCTGAACCCCGGAGTTATGAGGTGCGTCGATTCTATTCTTCATTTGATACATGCTTAAATACTACTTGGAACACGAAAGATTAGTGTTGATTTGTTGGGTGTGGTCATGTTGAGCACCTTTGGGTACGAATAAAAATTAATATAATTATTAACAAGCACCAGTGGGAAAATCCAAAAATATCGTTTATAGGAAAGCCTTGCAGAATTTGCAAAATTTTAAAATTAAAAGATAAGTGTTTGTTGAAGTAATTGCATTGAATAATAAGCCTCATGGGGAAACCACTAAAAAAAAAATACGCGATAAGCCTCTACCCATATGGTGTAGTGAAAGTGAGGAATGTTTTAAATTAAGTTTAAGAAGCAAAGATAAAAGCAAATTAAAAGTATAGGATAATATAGCGATCTATTTACCAAATTTCGGAAGGCGAAGCTTTGGGCGACCTTGCTAGTAATAAATAAATCTCATTGTTTACGTCAAAAGGGCGTTTAATTTCAGGAGGCAGTGTCAAGCGGCAGTTTTATCCAGATGTCTACATCTCGCGCGGTCGCACTGCCGTCCGCTCTCCCTCACCATCTCTCCCCTAAGTCTGCGCTCCGCTCTGGAGCGCTTAAGTTATGTTAGGCTTAACTAGTTCTTATTTCCAAGTGTACCAATAAACACCTATGCACGTCGCGTAAACAACCCCTAAGTACCCACGTATTTTTTGCGTACCCTTTGTTCTTGGGACTTCATCTAATTCAGCGATCAACATTTTGGTCCTTCCAGCCGGATTTCAAAATCTTTGGATTTCCCTCTACTGGAGTTTCCTTTGATTTTCCCAGCAGGCTTGAACCGCTCCAGATAAGTTTTATTTACTATAATTTGCCGGTCATACAGCCAGTATTTCGAACCCTATTTCGACTAACTTTCTGTATGATATATTGTCTAAATCCAAAAGTGATTAATCCGACGCAACGTCATCGAATACATGTATTTAAATTCCGTTATTTGTGCCCGACAATATTTAAGTTTCCTTTGCCCACAGTTGTACACTTGAAACAATTCCAGTAGATATTTCAGTGCTACTATTCAACAAAAATATTTTTCAAATATATTTTCAATTCCAATTATGTGTAAAATATAACTCAACCACAGAAAAAAACTCCCTGTCATAAAATGTTTCCTTAAGATTTGCACTCTTTATTTTATACTGTGTTCCAGCTGCGTGTGTATACTTACATAAATATTTTAATGCAGTCCACTCCAACTAATTTTCTCGACCTACAAATACGGCTAAATTATTTCTAACATAAGAAACAAAGTTACAATATCCACAAATTTAATCCAGCAAATCGTCTGCAATTTAATTGTGCAGGTGACAAACAAACGCACCGACTAACAAACATAAGCGAAGTCTTTACACTTTCCGCAACGTTATTCCGCTATTCGCACCCCACGTATGTACATATATACAGTGTATATACATGCGTATATCGATATTGTCGCCGCGGCACAGTGGGTCAAGAGCTCACAATAAATGTTTCTTTCAAACAAACAAAATGAAAGTCCGTAATTCTTTACAAAAGACCGACCGTCCGATATAATAAATATTTATTGGATCTGCCTATCCGACAGTGTGACCGTATATATTTACAATCATGATTGGTTCCTAAATTCCAATTGTATTCTATCCCGTTTCCTTACTTCTGAATTAAAGTTCTAAATTATTTTACGTCATGGCAACATCAGTAAAATCCGCTTTCACCTATTTATGGCCAAAGCTGAATGTCTGATTCACTTTGAGGCCACTGTGAACGCTCCAGGTGCTCCTACCCCAACGTTATCCGCCTGTAAAATCCGTCGCGATCACTTCAATGCCTTGTGGCAAACGGTAAAGGCAGCATACGACATATGCTCCGACTGCATTGTG
Source organism: Drosophila subpulchrella (assembly GCF_014743375.2). Taxonomy (NCBI): domain Eukaryota; kingdom Metazoa; phylum Arthropoda; class Insecta; order Diptera; family Drosophilidae; genus Drosophila; species Drosophila subpulchrella. The sequence goes on along the minus strand of NW_023665601.1, from coordinate 838,016 downwards.
GCTGCATGCGAGAGCGCCGCAGACACGAAATCCATACTAAAATCCAAGTATTACCAAACGTACTCCACTTATGAAATGTTTGCCGCGCAGTTCATGGAACAAATCCAAAAAGTCTCCTACAGTAACTCCGTCCCAAAATTCCACGTCTTATGGCTGTCGGCTCCCTCCTATCGACACAGAGGTTTTCTCTGGCGATTATCTTCGCTGGCCGACTTTCCAGGACCTTTTCTCGGCAATATACAAAGACAACCCGAGTCTAACGCCCGTTGAAAAATTATTCCACTTAAATTCAAAAACAAGTGGCGGAGCTCATTCCATAGTTTCGAGATCCCCACTCACCAATGATGGCTTTCGCTCAGCCTGAAAAAATCTAACTGAGCGTTTCGATTAGCGATCGCAGGTGAACAGTCACCTGAAAACAATTTTTAATGTGCAATCCATAGCACAGGAGTTCTGAGCAGCCTTAAAGGAACTTCAACGCACTTTTCAAGGTTGCTTAACTTTCTTACAATTGTCCGATGCTAATTTTGAGAATTGGGACCATATTCTGCTTTATATGTGCTCGGCAAAACTACTAAAGCTCACGCACTCATTATGGGAGCAATCCATCCAAAACAAAGCCGAAATCTCCTACGTGGCTTGAGCTTGGTTCCTATTTGACGGAGCTCCACCGAACTCTTGAGGCCGTCGATAGCTTCCGATCTGTCCACGCTAGGCGATCGCCTAGCCTATATCCAAGGGAAGCAGTTGTGCTCCAATTGCTTTTCAAGCAGTCATAAATTCCGGGATTGCACAAGCGCTCACAACTGTCTCACTTGCCAAGATCGGCATCACACATTTCTGCATCGAAACAGCGGTCCTACTTCTCCTCCGATTCCAGCCGACCCTCCAAGGCCAGTATCCGCCTCAGTTCCCCACACCTTTTCGTCCTATTCAGCGCAAGTTTCCGAATACTCTATCCGAATATTGGTATTAAATCCTACCAATGCCGAGTCTGACAAAAGATCCATCCTCTACGGAAGTGCCACCACTTTATACGGCTAAGCACCCAGAATCGGATCCAGGAAGTACATATCCAGAAGTACTGCTCCAATTGCTTGGCTCAAAATCATTCCAAGGACTCCTGCCGCAGTGGTTATCACTGCCACAAGTGTGGAAAGGGCCACCAACATATTCCTGAGCCTTCTATCCTGAGGTTCTTGCTACGGGTGTCCTCGCAAGGGTGGGAGAGAATGTTTACGTCAAAAGGGCGTTTAATTTCATTAGGCAGTGTCGAGCGGCAGTTTTTATAGACATCTACATCTCGCGCGCTCGCAGTGCATTGCGCTCTCCCTCTTCATCTCTCCCATAAGTCTGCGCTCGGCTCTGGAGCGCTTAAGTCAAGTTAGGCTTAACTAGTTCTTATTTCCAAGTGTACCAATAAACACCTATGCAAGTCCTTTTTAACTCCAGGAAAACCTGGGACATCACAACCATTCTTTCCTCATTGGAATTTTATATTGTTCCACGTGAAGTAGAAAGGCACTTCAACATAAAAGAGGATCAAATGGATCAGTTTTACAAAGTTCGTCTTTGATGCGTTGGTTAACTAATTGACTTTAATTATTGGACTCTAAATATATCCGTTGACCATTTTCCAAATGCACAGCCAAATGAGCAAGTGCCGGAAACTTGCTAATGTTTGATTAATGGGAGTTTCAAAAGACCGCAAGAGAACACAATTATAAGGCACAACAAACCTATTGTCAATTATGTTTCCATTAATTTTAATGGTGTAGCCACTATCGTCAGGTACTCTTCTCTTATATATGGGGTTTCCGTCCTTTCCGGTAACAGTTTCTTGAAGCCACGATCGCGGATACTTTTTGGAACCAATACCTTCGTTCTACATGGCGATTTTATGTTCAAGCGACCGCATGGTCCATGAATCATATTAGCCTTAACAATCTTATATAGGAAAGGATCCTTTTCGGAATCTGGAATTTCTGCAGATATAACAGAATCAATTTGATGAGACGTTATTTAAGTCTTCAACTAAATCACTATATGTGCATGCGGAAGACCACGTTTGTGCCACTCTATCGTAAACATAAAACATTGCCCTTCCCCGAACAAATAATGTTTATTAATTAAAAGCATTAGAGCTTTGACCTTTAAGAATCGAGAAATAATATCATGGCGATCGTAAAACTTTTGTCCCGAAAATAGTGCACTTCTTATATTTTTCAAGGGTTACAGGTAAATTAAATAAAAATATCAGGACGACCATAATAACGAACATATATCATGGCATCTTGGCGAACTATTGAAGGAAGAAGGTAACATTACCATCTGTCTAAACTCAGCTAAGTCTGCATCGTTTCTACCTATAGCATCTTTAAGATGTATGTAGCTTTCTGCTCCTGGCGTTGTTTAATTTTTCGGAATAAAATTAAGCCTTTCTGTTTCTATTTTAGCATACATTTCCACCAAAAATTGACTGAAGAGAGATCTCAAATAGTGCAGGTGGTTTCTATCGTTTTCTATAAAGATTATTCGAAAACTGTATAAACCTAATGCTGAGACTGCTTTCTAAGCGGGTTTCTTTTGAAACACGGTTAATTTAGGCAGGTTTTACCCATGGCAAAAAAGTAATGGATATTATAAAGCATCATAAGATCGGTGAAATTCATCAATTCTTTTAGCTGATTATTATAATATGAATATTTTCAACTAACTTTGTTAAGGAGGCTTAATTGTTCTCAGTCATTTGTGGGTATGGGTATATAAGATTATGAACAGCACATTTTAAAACCACTTTCACAAAATTAATAACAGAGAAATGGTAAAAGAAAAAATTAAAAACAAGGAAGAACGCTATAGTCGTGTACCTCTACTATCAGATACCCGTTACTCAGCGCCACCTACCGGCGGTAGACAGATTAAAGCGTTATGGGTGTTAGAGTGGGCGTGGCAAATTTTTTTTGGATCAATCGATAGGTATAAACGAGACCAAAACATTTCACTTAAAATTTTTTATCTAGCATGAAAATTGTGGGCGTCACAGGCTTGGGCGGTTTGTGGGCGTTAGAGTGGGCGTGGCATATTCGCGTGACAAACTTGCGCTGCGCTCAAGCCTACGGAATCTAAATCTGAAATCCCATTTCTCTATCTTTGATATTTTCCGAGTATGTGGGCGGCTTGTGGGCGTTAAAGTGGGTGTGGCAAACTTTTTTTTATGTCAATCGATAGGTATTGATGAGAACAATTCATTTCAGTTTAAATTTTTACTCTAGCATCTAAACTGTAGGAGGCACAGTTTTGGGCGGTTTGTGGGCGTTAAAGTGGGCGTGGCACTCTACTGAAGCAAACATGCGCTGCGTAAGAAGCTCAGGAATCTGCACGCCAAATCTCAATAGCCTAGCTCTCATAGTTTCCGAGATCTCAGCGTTCATCCGGACAGACGGACAGACGGTCAGACGGACAGACGGACATGGCTAGATCGACTCGGCTAGAAGAATAGAAGAATATATATACTTCATGGGGTCGGAAACGCTTCCTTCTGCCTGTTACAAACTTTCCGACGAATCTAGTATACCCTTTTACTCTACGAGTAACGGGTATAAAAATTGAATTATGAGGTTGCTTATTGTACCGAATTTATACTTAGCAGGCGTCTTCGAATTATTTCTGAATTTCTGTTATTTTTAGATTTTTATGTCACGCAGTTATTACTTACTAATTTATTAATTTTAGTAAATAATGTAATGTGTTAGGGAAAACCGTAAAACGGGTTTTAGACATTTGTTTTTGTTTAAACTAGGAAAGCATTTCAGTTTGAGAATAACAAAACAAGGAAGAACGCTATAGTCGAGTACCTCGACTATCAGATACCCGTTACTCAGCTAAAAGGACCAAAGGAAAATGGAGATATGCAGCAAAGCGACCACCTACCGGCGGTAGACAGATTTAAGCGTTGTGGGCGTTAGAGTGGGCGTGGCAAAGTTTTTTTTGGATCAATCGATAGGTATTGACAAGACCAATACATTTCAGTTAAAATTTTTTATCTAGCATGAATATTGTGGGCGCCACAGGCTTGGGCGGTTTGTGGGCGTTAGAGTGGGCGTGGCATATTCGCGTGACACACTTGCGCTGCGCTCAAGCCTACGGAATCTAAATCTGAAATCCCATTTCTCTATCTTTGATATTTTCCGAGATACCTGCGTTCATACTTACGATTTTTTGAAGTTTGTGGGCGGTTTGTGGGCGTTCAAGTGGGCGTGGCAAACTTTTTTTTGGGTCAATCGATAGGTATTGATGAAAACAATACATTTCAGTTAAAATTTTTATTCTAGCATGAAAACTGTAGGAGCCTCAGTTTTGGGCGGTTTGTGGGCGTTAGAGTGGGCGTGGCACTCTGCTGAAACAAACTTGCGCTGCGTAAGAAGCTCAGGAATCTGCACGCCTAATCTCAATAGCCTAGCTCTTATAGTTTCCAAGATCTCAGCGTTCATCCGGACGGACAGACAGACGGACAGACGGACAGACGGACATGGCTAGATCGACTCGGCTAGTGATCCTGATCAAGAATATATATACTTTATGGGGTCGGAAACGCTTCCTTCTGCCTGTTACATACTTTCCGACGAATCTAATATACCCTTTTACTCTACGAGTAACGGGTATAATTAGCTTGTAATATAATATTAGTAATGTCCTTTGATATAATGTGGTAAACCTGTTAAAGAATTTCAGTGTGTATAATAAAGAATTTTTAAACGAATCTCATATCCCCCGTCAGGTGCAAAAGCATTATGTATACACACACGCACGCATATCTTTGCATTCAGTATTATTTTCATAAGTTTTCGATTTGTACTTAGAAGGCACCCTCAAATTATTTTCTTTATTTAGTATAGAATATAATTATTTAAATCAAGTTAAAGTTAAAAACAAATAATAATAATATAACAAACTCAATAGAGTGCGAGAGGGATGGATATGTATTCATCCAGGAAATCTGTTACTTACAAAATTTTAGAAACCGCCAACTGGATTGTTTTCTTTAATAAATAAAATAAAGCAAAAGAACGCAAAACTAAATACAATTTCAACGCTAACATGTGGAATGTTTTCAGCGCCAAAAAGGGTCAGATCAGGGCCACAAAGGACCATTGTGGGCCAACAGTGACGCTTTTTTTTTTTTTTGGGTCAATCAATAGGTATTGACGAGACTAATACACTTCACTTTACATTTTTTGGGTGAACTTCCGTTTAGCTCCAACGCCCGATTTCGTTCAAACTTTCAGTATCCACGTTATTTGGGGTCCTGATTACTGGAAAAATAGTCAAAGTTGGCGCAAGTAACGGGATCATAGAAAATAACGGTTTTTACCGTTTTTCGTAAATATCTTCGAATATATTAACCCAATCAAAAAGTTTGCCAAGGAGAAGTGAAAGCTATTAAAGAATTGAGTAATTTATGTTTTAAACATTTTTTCTGTACATCTAATAGTTTTCGTTAAAAACGCTGAATAAGATTACATTTTCACAAGGTTTGAAAGAAAAAACCGTTGGAACACACTTGCACGAAAGCTTGTTGTTATATCGGCGTGTCGATATTGATATCGATGTCACTCGATGTTTTAGTGATGGAACGACCAAGACACGAGAACGGCATTAAAATTTGTAGGAACACATAATTTAAAATAGTAAAGTCTAAATGAAAAGAAAAAGCAAAATATTGTTACGAACTGCTTTTTTCGGTGGCAGTGCCGCTAGCTCAGTCTTTTCTCAGGGCAGTGTACCCCTAATGCCACAGCTCGCAACATAAATATCGATTACTTCACGGTCTCACATTACTTAACTATCGGTCATCACTAAGACAAAAACGTAAACAAAGCCAAAAATTTACAAATATTGACGGAAAAATGGATTACATTTGGTGGCTACCGGTGACCTAGCCAAGCGCTCCACCCAACCATGGGTGCCCTCGAGGTGCTGCAGGGCACCACCCATTCTCTGTCGGCAGGCGCTCCCTCCTTGCGACTACGGCGGTTCCATCTCCCTCACTGGGAAAGTTCACTCACACATTGTGGGTTTTACAAAGGTTTAATAAATATCGTAAGTACAATCGTTTATATACATGCTCCTCTTAACAGATCTATCCTTCCTCAGCCTTTAAGACCGAAACCTGGCCGCCGTCTTCAACATTTACGCGGTCAAAGCAGAGGATTGGTTTTGCTGGAAAAGGGTACAGGCGCCGCGTAAACTATGCTCTACCAGTCATGTATTGGTAGAGCTCGCATGGAAACGCGGCCCTCAAAGTAACATACGCGATGCGCGTGTGTGTGGTCACCTAATCCTGAGGAGCTCCAAGGGAAAAGAAGGGACAGGCCAAAAAGGTACGTAACTGCACTGTAAGCTATACCATTTGAAACTAATGCTCGCGACCTTTTAAATTTTAGGCAAACAACGAGGACAAAAAAGGCTCTCGGGACTAACTCCGGATAAGTTCACAAGCAGGGAAGTAGATATCAATATATATATAATAAAGGTACACATGTATTTAAATTTTCCTAAATTTCAGCCACTATTGGGCCGGGCCTGGAGGCAATGATAGCCCGGGCGGAAAACTTCTCGCCGGAGGCCAGCAGTGATCCGGATCTCCACACAGGAAAAAGGCAAGATTCGGCTGCCAGACAAAATGGCGATACTTCTCAGCGCCGCGATGCGACCGCTGGAAGTTCCCGAGATGAGGACGCGGCACACCGGAACGGACTCACCGGGAAATTCTTGATGTTGTCGGCGTCGACTGTGAAAGGCTTCTCTTGCTGGTCGTTGATACGGGTCGAACGAACACCGTTTGCTGGGCAGCCAAGTCGGACTGGCAGGTATGGCGAAGTCGCGCAGATGTCAGCAGAACTCCAAATAAATATTCCGGGGCCCTTTGTATTGGGACCCCGGCTGCCTTTATAAATTATAAATATTAAACACTGAACTACTATCTAAGTTTAACCTCACTCACTATTTAATTTTAAGCACAAAGACAAATTTGTAGTTTCCCGTCTAGCTGCATCTACCTGGCTGGACAGTAGGGCCGCGACTATCTCGACGTCTGCTGATCATCGTTCATACCCCCCGCCATATTACATGGCCTCTCTCAAATTGGGTCATTGGATACATGGTCCATCTAAAGTAATCCCAGAGCGAACCGGGACTAATCTTCAAATGGCCAGATCGCCCGCCAGACTCATCCCGCTGCTGCAACTATCGCCCTATCGACCTAACCTATCGACAAAGTCCCTCCCATCCGACTCCAACTGCAACATCAACCAAAGATTTCGAGAGGCGCTGCCCGAAGTTTCAACAGAACGATGAAATAATTGGTAGCTTTGGAGATGCGATGGGATTCAACACGGCAGTTCGATCGGCGCCTAACGCGGGGCCCACGCATGACGGGAAGTATTGCAGATGTGATCGCGATGCTCGTATACTTTGTTTTGTCCTTTCAGATCACAACCGGATGTCTTTGGCGTGATACACTCCCAGACTGCGGCCTTGGAGGTCCTCCAGCAAGTATGCATTGCTGCCGACGGATTTGACCACCCTGGCTTTAAGAAACTTGCGAGCAAATTTGGCGTTAAAAGATTTGCTGAAATCACTCAGCACGAAGTTGCGGCGGAAGACTTCTTGGCCTGGCTTGGCGAGCAGCGTACGGGCTCGCTTATCGTAGCGCTGCCGGCTCATCTGGTATGCACCCTCCAGTTGCTTCTGCACCTTGGCGTGGATTACCCTTGGTTTGCATTCCGGCCATTTCATGATCGACCAGAGACCTGAGTCGTCTGGCTAGTTTGTAGCTGGAACCGTTGAGGAACATGTGATGGCCTAATAAGGTGAAGAACGGCGCTTCCCCTGTGGCTGAATGGACAGAGTTTCGGATGACCACCTCAATCTCCGGCAGATGTGCATCCAATTCCCGGTGATCTTCGTCCAAGAAGCTGCGAATTGCGGCCAAGACATTCCGGTTTACCCTCTCCGCGGCATTGCTCTGTGGTGAATATACTGGAGTCTTCATGTGTTGGATGCCGAAGCCATCAACCATCTCCTCAAACGCCTTGGATACGAACTGTTTGCCGTTGTCCGAATGTATCGTCTCAGGCACCCCGAACTTGTAAAATACCTCGTTTACCAGGAAATTTACAACGTTCGACGCCGTCGCCTCCTTCATCGCCTTCAAGAAGGTGTACTTGGAGAAGTGGTCCACCACGATGAATATCCAGGCGTGTCCACTCTTGGACCTCGGATACTTTCCCAGGAAATCGATGTACAGTTTCTGGAATGGCCTCTCCGTCTCTACCCTTCTTCCGATTCCGACCTGCATCCGGAAGTTTGGCGCTTTGGATTCCTTGCAAACCTCGCAACGCCGGACGTATTCCCGTACCTGGATAGTCATCCCTGGCCAATAGATCTGGCGTCGCAGGATCTCCAAGGTCTTCGTCATCCCACCATGGCCAGCCTTGGGGTCCGAATGAGCACGCTCTACCAAGCTGTGCGTCAGGCTTTGCGGAATACACAGCTTCCATTCGGATCCTTCCAATTCCTCGTCCATTTTGAGGTCCGGTAAGTGCTCCCTGTTGGACTCCACGTCTTGCACTAATTCCTTGTAGTCCTCCGCAGCAAATTCGGTCGTCTCGAATCCCAGTAACTCCGTTGGATCTATCCGGACTTCCTCGATGATGCGGGATAGAGTGTCGGCGACTACGTTCTCGCTGCCTTTGCGATGTTCAATGCTGAAATCGTAGCCCTGCAGCTGGAGAGACCACCTTGCGAGTCGTCCGGACAGATCCTTCATCGTCATTAACCACTTTAGGCTGGCGTGATCAGTAATGCAAGTGAACGGCATCCCTTCCACATACGGTCTGAACTTCCGAATGGCTAGGATGGCCGCCAGACACTCCTTTTCCGTGACCGAGTAATTCACCTGGTGTTTGTTCATCTTGGCCGAGAAGAACGCGATGGCCTGCTCGTCTCCGTCCTGGTTCCGCTGAAACAATACCGCACCGACGCCAACGTGGGATGCGTCGCACTGGATGTAGAAATGCTTCTTGAAATCCGCATGAACCAGGACCTTGCTTTTCTCATCCAGTTCGATCTGCCAAAACGCAAACTTCAGGTCAACGCTGGAGATGTGATGCGTCTGATCTATTCTGGAGAGGATTCCCTCAATGCTGGGCAGAGGGTATGCATCCTCAATCGTCAAGGCGTTCAACTACCGGGCATCCAGGCAGAATCGGTCTTTCCCTGGCTTCGACACCACTGTTGTGCGATTGCTCCACGGGCTTTTGCTCTCCTCAATGACACCCAGCTCCAACATCTTGTCGATTTCATCTTCAACCACCTTCTGCTTCGCCGGAGACATCGGATACGGACGATTCTTAAAGACCCGAGCTCCTTCCATTAGCTCAATGGAATGCCTCTCCATGCTGGTGACTCCGAGGCCGTCCCTTTCAAAGGTAAGGAACTCCTCCTTGACCTTGCCTAACGCCAGCTTTTCCTCCACAGAAAGGCTCCAGGATTCGGGTTCCTCCTTTGCCTCGTCCTCATCTTCCTGGTCGGCATAGTGCTCCATCTGGCTGGCATGGATTTCCTCCGCTGCCTTGACGCCTCTCGTCACCGGCTTCCCCACGACGGCTGGAGCTAGTCCGAAGGCACGCCAGAAGTCGACTCCGAAGTACGCGGTTTGTTCCAGGTATGGGCACAGGTAGAACGTGACCGGCTTACCTACGCCTTTCTATCTCACAGGCAGCTCCAAGCGTCCGATGATGGATCGATCCTCGCCAGAAGCCGTCCGGACTACCGAAAAATACGGTTGGACGGTAACTCCCAGCGCTTCCACGAGCTATCGACAGCCTTTGCCCAGCACACTCACGCTGGCGCCTGTATCCAACAGGCCGGTAAGCTGCTTGCCCAAGGTCTCCACGTCGGCGAAGGGTCGAGGATCGGCGGAATCTATGCGTTTAACGGCCGCCACTACCTCTCGTCGTCTGGATCTCCTCATCCTGAAGCGCTCCCTTGCCTTCTGGACTCTCCGTGAGACTAGACGCATGCCGCTCAGCTGATGCTCCGAAAAGATCCGGTTCCGTGCCTCCATATAACGGCGAAGCCTCTCATCCTCCGGCAGGTATCTTAGCAAATACTTATGACTATTAGACGGACTATGTATATTCTTGTTTTCGTCTTCTTTCTTGGAAACTACTTCGCGGGATTCCAACCTGGGCGAGTCCCTCCCGCTTTCGGACTGCCCAGCCGACCGTTTTCCGCGCAATCGGGACATTTTGGTGAGATCACGCCCGGCCTGCCGCACCGGAAACAGAATCTCCTCCCCTCCGTGGCCTCGCAATCCTGGAATCCGTGCTCCGCAGCCCCGCAATTCCAGCAACCTGGCCTGAACGGATTTCGGACTCGCCCACGTAGCTCGTCCACTTCCAGGTTTCGCGGCTCGTCGACTTCGTCCTGTACGTGCGCCTCGCTGACCCGTAACTTGCTCTGCTGCAAGTAAGCAGCACGCCCTCGACGACCGAAACTCCTTTCTACTTCGACGCACTCCTCCCGAAGTTCGTCCACCGTGAGTACGTCCATCGCGTAAACGTATCTAGCGCCCTTTTTCACAACCTTCACCAACTGTCGCTCTGGCATTGGTTTTTTTTAGGCGTGAGGCGAGTTGCTGCATCGAATGGATGTAGTTACCCGCGCTCTCTCCCGGCTGTTGCTCACGTTGCAGAAGCTCATGCATCCTTTCGTGTTCCGTCTGGTGACCACGGAACCGATCCATCAGAGCCCTGCGCAGCTGGGCCGAAGTGTCCACTCTGGACTGGCGTACGTGTACCCAGTACCACTCCTTCGCTCTGCCCGATAGGAGTACGTGGAAGTTGCGCAGAACTTCACTCCACGGACACTGATGCTGCCGCTGCAGGAACTCTAGACGGAACACGAAGTCGTCCACGGAATGGCCATCGTCCTCGCCGCCGAAGGAGAGGTTCCAGTGGTCCACTCGGACGTAGTAGTTCCCGTTGCCGGCTCCAGCGTTTGCGTACCACCGCGGCTCGTCCCGAAAATCCACCGTCCTTCGGTCCTCGCACCACGGCCGTGCATGGCGATCACTCCTGCCTGTCGGATGATACTCGGGTTCCTGGCTCAGGCTGCTGTCGATCCCTGGAGAGTCATTTACCGACAGTCGAGGTCGCTGCCTGGGTGGCAATTCCGGTGGCCTTCGGTAGCCTCCTCCTGTCTCCTGCCGCTGCTGAACTTCCGGTGGACCAGTTGCGCCGCCTTCCGGACACGACGGAGTGGGCACTTGGCGACTCGCGCCCTCCTGGAGCGGCTGCGGTTTGCCATCGGCTGGCCTAAGGACATCGTTCAGCAACTTCATCATGTCCATGAAGCCGTTCTGGATTTCCTCCCTCAACGCCTGGCTCACTCCCGACTCCTGCCATGCACGATACGTTTGGGCCGCTTGTGCAAGAGCTGCGTTCACCGCCGACTCCGCCGCTGTATCCCGTCCCGTGTTCAGCTTTTGTGGACCTGTCTGCTCCGGAACCAGAAGTTGATCTTGCGCCTCGACGATTGCCTTAAAATCCAGGACCCTGGGCGACCGATGGTGCAGCCTACCGGCGTTCTGGGTAAACCCCCAGCCAGCGACATCCGCGGCAACCCAGCAGCACCCTCTACATCCGTGGACCAGACATCATCCTTGTCGTCGCCAGGAGGACCCATCGACCTGAGCTGGTGGCCGTGCCTATCCCTGACGTCCTTACCCTCGGACATGACTTTACAAGAATTTTTAAATAAATACTTAATAACTACTAATACGATAATAAATAATATGATAAATAAATAAATAAATAAGACAACAAATAAATACAATAATAAATAATATAGTAAATATCAAAATAAATACGAAAATAACTAATAGCAAAAATAAATAACAATAAACAAATCTTCCTCACTTTCCAACACCTTTCAAAATCTCCTATTTTTTCTAATTATTTTTTTTCTTCCTATTACTCTGGACTTGGGGAGATGGAACTGACCCTCGCCGATGGGCTTCCGACCTAACTTTCTTGCGCTTTCTCCAAACTCCTATTTTCCCGTCACCGCCTAGCCGTTCGTCAACTGGACTAGCTATCACCCGTGGTGATAGCCGCCAGTTAAGGACATCGGCTGGCTTGGCTCCTGTTGGCTTTTCTTTCCCGCCCTCTTTTTCTATTTTAAATCGAGGTAACCGTGCAGCGCGTAGGGTTACTACGGGTCACGATTACGCAATTAAGTTTACAACCGACATAAAATTAGAAATCCAGGACGGGGAGAAAAACCCAGGAACCCAACATCCTAACAAAAAAACATTTCAAATAAATAAATAACAAAATACAAGCTCTAAAACTACTCTATCACAGAAATTATCACAGATTTTCTTCAGTGCATCCCGTGATGCAAATCTTGGTTTGCTCCAAGATGCCATCACCGGTTCACTGGTAAACCTGTGACCAGGAGCAAATCGTCGGCAATGTCCGCCGACCCGCCTCCCGTTCTACTTCCAACTTTCCTACACAGCTGACTTCCCCGTCACCACTCCCTAGCAATTGCAATCTATGATGCAAGACATAGGTCGTGATGGCGGGGGCGTCAGGGTCATAAATGGGCGAGACGTCGTCGCCTCGACATTTTATTTTGTTTAAATTGGGCGCCAATATGTTACGAACTGCTTTTTTCGGTGGCAGTGCCGCTAGCTCAGTCTTTTCTCAGGGAAGAGTACCCCTAATGCCACAGCTCGCAACATAAATATCGATAACTTCACGGTCTCACATTACTAAACTATCGGTCATCACTAAGACAAAAACGTAAACAAAGCCAAAAATTTACAAATATTGACGGAAAAATGGATTACATTTGGTGGCTACCGGTGACCTAGCCAAGCTCTCCCACCCAACCATGGGTGCCCTCGAGGTGCTGCAGGGCACCACCCATTCTCTGTCGGCGGGAGCCCACTCCTTGCGACAACGGCGGTTCCATCTCCCTCACTGGAAAAGTTTACTCACACATTGTGGGTTTTACAAAGGTTTAATAAATATCGTAAGTACAATCGTTTATATACATGCACCTCTTAACAGATCTATCCTTCCTCAGCCTTCAAGACCGAAACCTGGCCGCCGTCTTCAACATTTACGCGGTCAAAGCAGAGGATTGGTTTTGCTGGAAAAGGGTACAGGCGCCGCGGAAACTATGCTCTACCAGTCATGTATTGGTAGAGCTCGCATGGAAACGCGGCCCTCAAAGTAACATACGCGATGCGCGTGTGTGTGGTCACCTAATCCTGAGGAGCTCCAAGGGAAAAGAAGGGACAGGCCAAAAAGGTACGTAACTGCACTGTAAGCTATACCATTTAAAACTAATGCTCGCGACCTTTTAAATTTTAGGCAAACAACGAGGACAAATAAGGCTCTCGGGACTAACTCCGGATAAATTCACAAACAGGGAAGTAGATATAAATATATATATAATAAAGTTACACATGTATTTAAATTTTCCTAAATTTCAGCCACTATTGGGCCGGGCCTGGAGGCAATGATAGCCCGGGCGGAAAACTTCTCGCCGGAGGCCAGCAGTGATCCGGATCTCCACACAGGAAAAAGGCGCTCTCCGGTGAGTTGTGCAATGGCAGTCCGAGATTCGCCTGCCAGACAAAATGGCGATACTTCTCAGCGCCGCGATGCGACCGCTGGAAGTTCCCGAGATGAGGAGGACGCGGCACACCGGAACGGACTCACCGGGAAATTCTTGATGTTGTCGGCGTCGACTGTGAAAGGCTTCTCTTGCTGGTCGTTGATACGGGTCGAACGGACACCGTTTGCTGGGCAGCCAAGTCGGACTGGCAGGTATGGCGAAGTCGCGCAGATGTCAGCAGAACTCCAAATAAATATTCCGGGGCCCTTTGTATTGGGACCCCGGCTGCCTTTATAAATTATAAATATTAAACACTGAACTACTATCTAACTTTAACCTCACTCACTATTTAATTTTAAGCACAAAGACAAATTTGTAGTTTCCCGTCTAGCTGCATCTACCTGGCTGGACAGTAGGGCCGCGACTATCTCGACGTCTGCTGATCATCGTTCATACCCCCCGCCATATTACATGGCCTCTCTCAAATTGGGTCATTGGATACATGGTCCATCTAAAGTAATCCCAGAGCGAACCGGGACTAATCTTCAAATGGCCAGATCGCCCGCCAGACTCATCCCGCTGCTGCAACTATCGCCCTATCGACCTAACCTATCGATAAAGTCCCTCACATCCGACTCCAACTGCAACAATATAAATGTTGGAAGGACCATTTAAGTTGTTGTAGTTAAAAATAAGATAAGAAAACAAAATCAAATTCAAATTATAAAACGGAAATAAAATGTATAACCCAAAAAAAAATATAAAAAGCATTTCTAATGTCGCAAGCAAAAATTTTTTTTAACAAAAATCGCCGCGATTTACTTCCTCGGCTCCTTGCACTTCACTATGTTTGTGTGTACCTGACTTTTTTTTTGCCTTTTTCATTTTTATCTAGCAAAACAATTAAATTAGTTTCCGGGATATACTTTCCTAATGTCTTTCAATAGTAATGAAAACGGGTCGAGCTTAATCTTTGTAGCCTGTCGTCGCCACAAAAATTCGCAAAGAGCTCGTCCAACTTGGCGAAAAATCTGTCTGCCACAGTTTCTGAGGAAACAGTTTGATCTTCTTTTACGCTACATTCCCGTATAGTTTGGGCAAACGTAACAGAATTTGCAAAGCAATAGGTTATAATTATGCATGATGCTGGCGATATATGAAACCTTTCCAGCCACGTGTTCTTCGCAACACTCTTGGAATGGTCCTGCTTTCCCCTGTTAACGCATCTAAATTCCGCGCATATTGATTTATGATCTAACAAAATCATGCTCTGCTTATGTTTATGGCAATAGCGCTCTTGGGGTATTAACCCGACATCCCGCAGCCATTGCAAAGTACTCTCCCGGGTGCTCTGAATGGGGACCAATTTGAACAAATTAAGTTGTTCCATTTTCAGGTCTTCTCAGTTCAAGCTCTGAATGAGTAGTGATTGTATATTTCGCTAAGTGGGAAAAAGAAACATAAGCACGAAAAGTCGAAAGAGGTCCATCACCTAAAATGCTGTTATCGATTAATCGAAACTATCTGACGCCATTTTTATGGCGGGATAATGCAATATTTTTAAATGTTAACCTGCTATTTAAAATATTTCTTTTCCGTTTTTTTCGAAAACCATTAAGTTTTCGGAATAAATAATTATTACAAAAAAATCCGTTTTTGATTTTCCTTATATTTTCGGGAAAAAGCTGCAAAAAACAAAACATTTTACGGTTTTTACCGTTATTTTCCAAGATCCCGTTACGTGCGCCAACTTTGACTTTTTTTTCCGTAATCAGGACCCAAAAACACGTTGATATGGAAAGTTTGAAAAAAATCGGGCGTTGGAGCTAAACGGAAGTTTATACCTTCAACTATTCTGCGGTTTCGTGCTGTTGTGAATTGCTTTCTGGTCAACAGCTTAGATTAGGCGTCTTTTTTCATCTGCACTGACATCTTGCTGGCGTTTTCGGGGTTTTCCTTACACTATTAATATTTTGTTTCCACTCCGCCTTTGCACGAACACCGTCAAAGATTACATTTCTTATTCTTTTTGGCCGCGCCTAATGGCGTTCATCGAAACTCATTCGCTAAATATGGTATTTTTCTGGTATCTCCTTAGCTCGTCTCAGTACCGCGACGAAAAGCAGAGCCGGCGAAAAGCGTTAGCCGCGTATTCGCCTCTCGCTCACTTCTATGGCTAAGCTTTAGAATGTTGTGATAGGCCGAAGAGAAAAAAAAAAGTTCGCCCTAAGTTGGTTGTTCTTTCTTTCAGCTTAATTTAAGATGATGAAGAGAGCCTATATTAATAAATTCCCTAATAAGCTTAAGTTTATTATCAAGTATCGAGGATTTTTCAAATGTTCTTAGATCTTTTATATATTGAGTCGCAGTTCAATGCATTATGTCAAATAGAAACAGGCGAAGCTGTTGGCGACCTTGCTAGTGGAATTGCCTAATGTACCAAATTTCTGTTATTTTTTAAGTTTCTCTATGATTTCCTTTGCTGCCTGTTCATCTTTCAGTTTACCGAGCCGAAACTCTGTCTGGGTTCCACCTTTGCCAAAAAACCAAACTGTTTCACACTGACAGACTGTGTGGGAAGAGGCTATTGAGCGGATGGTGGTTGAATAAGAATATGGGAATATAAGAATATTTAGGATATTGATAATCAATTTCGATATCGAATTGCTAATAGAGGTGTCAAAACATCGATGTATTGAGACATCGATGTTTTCGATGTTTTCCACCCAAAACATCGATGAAGCATTGATGTTTTAAAAAATTAAAATAAAATTTTGGTAATTCTTAAATACTAGGGCCGACTAATTTACCCGACTAATTTACAAAAATCCATATTTAGAGGGCGATGAATCATGAATTTTGATGTAAAAATTATTTTGGGGACGCGCTTAGTTTAGCCAGGAGAAATTTTTAAGGTTTGACCAAATTGCACTTAAAAAACCGTTGGCGATCGCCGAAAACCAACAGCGGGCACGCACACAGACACACCACACACATAATTTTACGTTAATGTTAATGTTTATGCTTTTTTCTTATTGTTTTTAATTTTTGTTTTTGTTGGTTTTGTTTTTAGTAATTTGCAATGATTTAAGTTGCATTTAACATGTTAAACACCAATAACTGTAAGTGTATCTTCACTTATACACAAAATATACATACATTTATGCTTATATGTGACAAGTATATAAATCATTTGAAATTTGCAACTCTTTAATGAATATTATGTAGCCCTGAAAAGGGTCGATTTGGTAAAGAGGCAAACTTTAAAAATTTGACTTTTTTCTTAAAAGTGACGGCACAGAAACATCGATGGTTGAAAAAAAAACATCGATGATTTAGAAAATTTCAAAAACATCGATGCATCGATGTTTTCATCGATGTTTTGACACCTCTAATTGCTAAGACATACCTTTAAAAATTTACATATTTTCAAGATTTGTCCGTAATTTGTTTACAGACCTCCGCAAAATTTATTTATCAACGCTTAGAAGTGTTGCGGGATTAAGCAACGCTAATGGAAGCGTTGTGGGAGTAATCAACGCAAATAAAAGAGTTTCCCAGAGCTCAAAACTAAAAGGCGCAAAAGAACCAAAAAAGATTTGAAACTCAGTTAAAGACTTGGTCACTAGGTCCAAAGGTAAGGACGGTAGGAAATAATAAACTAGTTCTTGCAATGTCGGAAACTATGTCGGGCGATCACCAAGTTTTGCTAAAAGGGCATTCGTCTCAGTACTTGAAACTAAATGTTGGTGGTCGCTTGTATTATACCACAATTGGAACACTCACGAAAAATAATGACACGATGTTGAGCGCAATGTTTAGTGGTAGGATGGAGGTACTGACTGACTCGGAAGGTTTGTTATAAATATAAATATAAATAAAATAAAATAAAGATGGTGTTCTAGGATGGATTTTAATCGACCGATGTGGAAATCATTTTGGTATCATACTAAATTTTTTAAGAGATGGCGCTGTTCCGCTGCCGGAAACTAACAAAGAAATCGCTGAACTGCTTGCTGAGGCCAAATACTACTGCATCACGGAGCTGGCTATGTCTTGTGAAAGGGCCCTATATGCGCACCAGGAACCCAAGCCAATTTGTCGCATTCCTTTAATAACTTCGCAAAAGGAAGAACAACTTTTAATTAGTATATCTTCAAAACCTGCTGTTATTCTTGTGGTACAGCGCCAGAATAACAAGTATTCGTACACAAGTACTTCAGATGACAACTTACTAAAAAATATTGAACTTTTCGATAAATTATCGTTGCGCTTTAATGAACGAATTTTGTTCATTAAAGACGTAATTGGGCCAAGTGAAATCTGCTGCTGGTCATTTTACGGACACGGCAAAAAAGTTGCGGAAGTCTGTTGCACTTCAATAGTTTATGCAACTGATAGGAAGCACACCAAAGTTGAATTTCCGGAAGCTCGTATATACGAGGAAACTCTGCAGGTCCTACTTTATGAAAATCGCAATGCTCCCGACCAAGAACTCATGCAGGCGACGTCTTCAGCACGAGTGGGAAGTGTTGGTGGAACCAGCATGCATCAGTATACAAGCGACGAGGAGGAAGAACGCACTGGACTGGCGCGATTACGATCCAATAAGCGTAATAACCCATCCTGATTTACGTAAATGTTTTCGATCACATAGATTTGATTGTTTTTTTAACCGACCTATAAAAGTAAACACTTATTTTTATTTCGAAAGAAAATGTACAGGTAAAAATCCAGTGACGATCGCACTTTTAACAAACAAAAGTTCTGATATCAACTTTTGTGAAAAACACTTCCTAATTTTTTCTCATTCGACATGCTTTACCAAAATCGTACGGCTAAGCACAGGCATATTGAATTGCAGCATGCCGAACGTAAAACTTTTGTTTGTTGAAGGTGCGATCGTCACTAGATTTTTACCTCGTTAAGAGGTGTTTTTGTTTGAATAGGAAAGGTTTTTGTATTAAACATCAATCAAATAATTAATATACATACTTTTATATGGAACTGTTGATAGCAATTTAAATGATTTCATGACCCTAAACTAGCGTGTGGATACACACATAGAAAATTCAATGTTGTTCAAAGTTGAGGAATCTCCAGAGCTACAAAGTTTAAAGTTTTAACCAAAATCGTTTTTTTTACATAAGAAATCAAAATTAAAGAAATTTTGCTCATAATTTTTAAACGAAGAAAATTCATACAATATACAGTTTTTCAATACACCTATTCAACGACATAGCACAAGCATGTAAATTAAATTGAGAAGACTTTGATTTCGCGAGGTGATGACCGTCACAATTTATTTCCAAAATTCAACTAACTGCTAGGTACATATCTTCTTAAACGAAAGCTATCCCTATGCTCTGAAACTGCTGACCCGGCGTCACGTGCATGGAGTTGGACGCCGATTGTGTGCTGCTTTCGTCGCAGTGCATTGTCCGCTGATTATGCTGACCATAGCACCGTCATTGTGCAATAACCGCAGCTGACGCTGGCCTTGCATTATTCCCATCCGGTTATGCGGGATCAGCCTGGCAACTTTTCTGTTGCTGGGTGACCGTGTTAACTCCTCCCTTGCTTAGATGAAGGACGTCCTCGGACTTTTTTTTGTCAATAATAACTTGGAGACCATGCTGGCGACGGACCCGCTGGCGTCTCTGATAGAGTTTGGAAACAGTAAAGCAGATGGCCAAAAAAGCGATCGCGGCCTGTCCAGATACTATAGGCCGTTTTACCAGTCCCTTTTCCATTTCACCAATGTATCGGAAATTTTCCATATTTAATTTTTGCAAGTATGGTAAACTCAGTAATTCTTGATGACCCGTAATGTTAATGACCGTTGATGCAGCTGGCGCTAGGTTTTTTTTTAAGGCGTTTACGGTGGTGTTTACTTTTGCTTCTTCATCGAATGTAACGAGAAATTTTCCGTTGATCGTAGCTGTTCCGTCAGTGAGAATAATGCCGTCGTCGATGATTGTTAGCGGCTCGAGGTGTCTCGTGCGAGTCCAACAGTGTGCGTTGCCCCCTGAGTGGAGTTGTGCGCATGTTGTGAAGGTAATTTCTGCAGTTTCCAGTCGGCATAATTTTGTTACCGCAGTCAGCTATAATATCACCTTCGGCAAAATTAAGAATAGTGCCGTTGTGTTCAACGGGGTGCAAGATTATTTTTTACATGCAGGGTTAGGTTACTTGAGTGCTTAAGGTATTGGAAGTCTTTCCAAATAGTTACATCCCCGTCTATGATTGGTATGTAATTTGAAGTCGGCCATTTTTGTTGTTATGGATACAGCGATAAGTAATATTGTCCAAAACCTAGTGTGTTGGTGAAAAAAGAAAAATAAGATTTATTTAAATTACCTCAAATTATCCTTATAGACCGACCCCCCTCCCTTTTATTAAGACTGTGGTTCCCAAGTCTGCTTCTTTAATTTCTTCAGAATACAAATTTTTGAGTTTGTTCCCCAATCTCTTGTTTGATTTTACAAGGACCTTGTCTCCTACCTGAAAATTTCTGTCTTGTCTTGTTTTGATTAATCTTTCTAGTTGAATATTCTGCGCATTTAAGACTTTATCCCTAATTTCTGTGTTAAGCTCTATCGTCGACGAGTGTATTACGTCGATGGGTCGTTTATTTGTTACTGAGAGAATGGTTTTATTGTATTCTATAACCGCGAGAAGTATTCATTCAACCGTGTCCTTAATTCCTCTCTCGATTTTTGAGCACCGTGCAATTTCTGCCAGTGTACTGTGTAATCTTTCCACTTGTCCGTTTGACGTACTATGATGTGGCGGTGCATTAACGATTTGTATGTTAAACTGGTTACTTAGAAGGGTTTTAATTGTTTCGGATTTTATAGAAGGCTCATTGTCGCAATATACTGTTTTAGTTCGTCGATAGAAATTAATAAGTTGTTAAGTCGCGGTTTGTACGTCTGCAATGGTTCTGGAAGCGATTGGTTGGGCAATTGAAAATTTAGATAATTTGTCTACACAAGTAAGAAAGTATTTTTTATCTGTAGAAAATATGTCCATATGTAAAAATTTGCCTGTATATGAGGGAATCGGTGTTTCTCCGAGAATCTGTTTCTGAGGATGTCGATCATATTTTGCCTTTTGGCAGGTTTTACAATTAGCGACGCCCTCACTTGCCATATGAGTCATTTTGGGAAAAAAAAGTCTTGCATAATCTGCTTCACATTTTCCTGAGCGGCTCTATGAGCCCTGTTATGTTCTGACACCGTAATTTCTTTTTGTTCATTTTTGTCTAAGATGTCAGTCACCATGCGGTTCGTGTAACGGAATATGGTTGTCGGGAATGTTTCTACTAATTTATGCTGGATAAATGCCAGTACTGAAAGTTCGCACAAAATTGCATTGACTACGTCTTTTTTGACCACATCGCACTCTCTGTATAAGTTTTTCTCTATCCAAGAAATACAAGAGATGTCGAATCTTTTCACCGAAAATAATGACCGTTCTAGCTGAATCAGTTCCGTTTTCTTCTATTATTATTTGGTTCCGAAAGCACTAGACCGGCTTGTCTTTTTTTTTCGATGGTGTAGGTGAGTCATAAGTCGCTATGTATTGTGGCAATATCTGACTGTGCATCCTATTCCAGTGAGTGGATGTGCTGTCGGGGCAGCGCGTCAGCGACGTATGTAATTCTCTTTTCCTGGCTTGTAAAAAATTTAGGCGTTATGCTCGTCAATAAAAGCTTTCCACCGCTTAATTTTAGCGTTTGGATTGCGATCTGAGACGGCGAAAGTGAGTGGTTGATGGTCAGTAAAAATGTAGAAATTTTTCACCCCATATGGTTGTTTCTGATTCTCTTTAGGGCCCATACAATCGCTAGTAACTCTCTTTCATTCGTTTCAAAGTTCAGTTCCCTGTCTTTTAAAGTTCGTGATATCATGGTTATGGGTTTTCCGTCCTGTTATAGGACTGCTCCCAAACCGAAAGACGAAGCATCTGTCGTTAAGTCGGCCGCTCTTTTGTAATTTGGGTATAATAACATTACATTTTCAGATCCGAGAACATTCTTAAGCTTCTCGAATGCCTGGCGCTCATTCTCATCAAAGTTAACTAGTATTTTCTTTGATTGTCCAGCACTTTGCCGTTATCACCTTATAGGATGTAACTTATAGGTTTTGCAATAGACGCGAAGTCTTTAATAAAACATCTATGGTAACTTTCTAATCCAAGGAATGATCTGACATTGAATAGTGTGGTTGGTTGCTCGTAGTTACGAATTGCATCTACTTTGTTTAGGCATGTTCTTATGTCCTCGTGAAACTACGCAAGCTAAATACTCTACGCATTCTTTATAAAAATTAGATTTCTGACGCGCAACCCTTATATTGGCCTCATATAGTGTGTGCGAAACCCATGCTGTGTTTCACATATTCATACATATTTTCCCTATTTGTTTTCTGAGCACAATCTTCAGTCCAAAGGGAAGTCAGCAGAATTCGTATTTAGCATTTCCTACTGAGAGGGCCGTTTTTTCCGTCATTTTCGGCGAGTAGTATCTGGTGAAAACCAGACTTCAAATCCAAACTGGTAAAGTACTTTGCCGTGCCTAAATTGGCCAGGATGAAAACTACATTCGGAATAGGATATTTGTCGTCTACCGTCTTAAACTAAGTTTTCTGAAGTCTATTACAAGTCGTTTTTTTGTGTTTCTCTGTTTATCAGTCCCTTTCTTATCTACTAGCCAAATCGGGTTGTTATATGGAGACCGAGATGGTCGGATTATGCCGTCTCGTAACATGGCCTGTGTTTCTGTATTTACAAAGTCGGACATACCCATCGGGTATGGGTACAATTTTGAATATATTGGTTCTTCGTTCTCCGTCCGGATAGTACCAATGATATCAGTGTTGTAAGGCAGCGCCTCATTCGGCTCTGCAAATATACCCGTGCTGTTTTCTAACATTGACTGGAATTTTTCCATAACTTCGTGTTGTCGTAGCTCATAATTGTATTGTTTATTAGCAGAGTCGGTTTTTTCTCCACTTGGTCATAGTATTGCAAGAGAGTCATGTTTCCTTGGCGAAGCGTTGACATCTCATGTTCTTTTAAGTATACCGGTCGTTTGTCTGTGTATATAAAATCTAGTCGGTTTATTAAGGCTTTGAAGTTCATAGGTGTGTCGAAAGACGAAAGAACCATAGCGGCTGAACCTTTTATTTTATTTCTTAGTATTCCTAGTGCTTGGTAGTGTTTGGAACTACCGTCGTATTAACAAGTCTCTATTTCACTAACACTCAAATGTTTTCTTTAACACAAAGAACATAGAATTTTGTTCCTTTTGTATTTAATTTCTTTCTCGAAAATTTTACGAAATTTTGTCTGAACTTGCGCCTTATTTATACCCTTGCAGAGGGTATTATGATTTCAGTCAGAAGTTTGCAACGCAGTGAAGGAGACGTTTCCGACCCCATAAAGTATATATATTCTAGATCAGTATCACTAGACGACAAACAAATAAAACAAATCAAAGTTTCGGTGTTTTTTGACATATTATCTTATACTATTGGGATTAACTTTTTGTATTTTTATACCCGGTACTCGTAGAGTAAAAGGGTATACTAGATTCGTCGGAAAGTATGTAACAGGCAGAAGGAAGCGTTTCCGACCCCATAAAGTATATATATTCTTGATCAGGATCACTAGCCGAGTCGATCTAGCCATGTCCGTCTGTCCGTCTGTCCGGATGAACGCTGAGATCTTGGAAACTATGAGAGCTAGGCTATTGAGATTTGGCGAGCAGATTCCTGAGCTTCTTACGCAGCGCAAGTTTGTTTCAGTAGAGTGCCACGCCCACTCTAACGCCCACAAACCGCCCAAAACTGTGGCTCCTACAGTTTTGATGCTAGAGTAAAAATTTAAACTGAAATGAATTGTTCTCATCAATACCTATCGATTGACTTAAAAAAAAGTTTGCCACGCCCACTTTAACGCCCACAAACCGCCCACAAACGTCAAAAAATCGTAAGTATGAACGCGGATATCTCGGAAACTATCAAAGATAGAGTATTGGGATTTCAGATTTAGATTCCGTAGCCTTGTACGCAGCGCAAGTTTGTTATGCGAATATGCCACGCCCACTCTAACGCCCACAAACCGCCCAAGCCTGTGGCGCCCACAATTTTTATGCTAGATTAAAAATTTTAACTGAAATGTATTGGTCTCGTCAATGCCTATCGATTGATCCAAAAAAAATTTGCCACGCCTACCCTAACGGCCACAATGCTTAAATCTGTCTTCCGCCGGTAGGTGGCGCATTTAAATCTCGCTTTGCTGCTTGCATATCTCCATTTCCCTTTGGTCCCTTTAGGTGAGTAACGGGTATCTGATAGTCGAGGTACTCGACCATGGCGTTCTTCCTTGTTAAGAATTTCGAATTATATTAAATAAAAATCGGACAACTAACATATAGCTGCCAAAGAAACGGTCAGAGAAATAATGAAATAATTATACCCTTGCATTTATTATACCCGTTACTCGCAGAGTAAAAGGGTATACTAGATTAGTCGGAAAGTATGTAACAGGCAGAAGGAAGCGTTTCCGACCCCATAAAGTATATATATTCTTGATCAGGATCACTAGCCGAGTCGCTCTAGCCATGTCCGTCCGTCCTGATGAACGCTGAGATCTCGGAAACTATAAGAGCTAGGCTATTGAGATTTGGCGGGCAGATTCCTGAGCTTCAAACGCAGCGCAAGTTTCAGCAGCGTGCCACGCCCCCTCTAACGCCCACAAACCGCCCAAAACTGTGGCTTCTACAGGTTTGATGCTAGAATAAAAATTTTACCTGAAATGTATTGTTCTCATCAATACTTATCGATTGACTCAAAAAAAGTTTGCCACGCCCATTTGAACGGTCACAAACCGCCCACAAACTTCAACAAATCGTAAATATTAACGTGGATATCTCGGAAACTGTGTAACAAATAAATAAAATATAATAAACTATAGAGAATTGGGATCTCAGACTTAGATTCCGTAGCCTTGTACGCAGCGCAAGTTTGTTACGGGAATATGCCACGCCCACAAACCGCCCAAGCCGGTGGCGCCCACATAAATGCTAAATAAAAAATTGTAACTGAAATGTATTGGACTCGCCAATGATCCAAAAAAAATTTGCCACGCCCACTCTAACGCCCATAACGCTTAAATCTGTCTACCGCCGGTAAGTGGCGCATTTCAATCACGCTTTGCTGCTTGCATATCTCCATTTCCCTTTGGTCCCTTTAGCTGAGTAACGGGTATCTGATAGTCGAGATTTTTATATTATTTTTTGTAATTGATTTTTATACCCTTGCAGAGGGTATTATGATTTCAGTCAGAAGTTTGCATCGCTGTGAAGGAGACGTTTCCGACCCTATTAAGTATATAAATTATTACAAAAGTGATTTCATTATATTTGAATATATTTATTGGTAACCCGTTAGGGCTTCGGCCAAAGAGCTAGTGGGATGGCTCGGAGGGCGCCGAGCTGAAGGCTACCGAACGTGTCGCAGGTTGCGGATAGCGAGCGCCCTGGTTCTCCAGGGTAGCTACGAATAAGCGTGGAAGTTGGACACGGCCCGGCTACCGCAAAGCCTCCAATATTTATTTATTTATTTATTTATTCCGCCAACAGTTGGTACCTTAACTGGCTACTTGTCTATTACTTAACTAAATACTAAGGGACGAAAGGTAATTGTAAAGGGTTTTCTTAATTAATTGTCTGGGGGAGCATGGGTCCAGCCGCATGTGAGATGGCAGTTTGTTCCAGTAGAACAAGGCTCTACACAGAGGCTCATTAAAAGCATAGTTAGCTCTATGGCCGGAATAAAAAAAGGTTCAAATGACCTTAAAGACCTACCAGGTACGGAAAAGCCTATGCTACTCAGCAATGCAGGGCAGTCTATTTTGGAGGACAGCAGGTCACAAATAAAAACTAGTGCGCTAGTTGTTCTACGATCTTGTAGGGAAGAAAGGTGCACAAGACGACATTTCGCAGAGTAAGAAGGAACCGGGTCATTAAAGTTTAGAGAAAGAGGGGCAAAAGATAGGAATTTTTTTAAACACGCTCAATACGATTGATGTGTGTAGTACCAGTCAGACTCCAGACAAACGAAGCATATTAATTTATTTAATATTATTTTGAAGAAGTTCACTATCGGAGATTGAATTCACAGACCTAAATATTTTAAGATCGTCCGCAAAGAACAGGAATTCCGAATTTGTTATGCAATAGCTTAAATCATTAATGAAGATGATGAATAGAAACGGACCCAATTCACTTCCCTGAGGGAATTAAACCAATTTAATATTGATGAATAAAATTCCAATTTCTGTAATTTTGCCAATAAAGCATTATGGGAGACTTTGTCAAATGCTTTGGCGAAGTCGGTGTAGACTACATCAACTTGATGATGACTGATACACGAGTGGATGCAAAAAAGATTGAACGTAGCTAAGTTAGTGTTAGTTGACCTTCCAGGCATAAAACCATGTTGGTTAGGACTGATGATCCGACCAGCAAGAAAAGTTAGCTGCTTAGCTACAATTTGTTCAAGCATTTTTGAGACATTACTTAGCTTTGCAATTGGCCTATAATTTGAAACAATATTTTTGTAACCAGACTTGAATATAGGAGAAACTGTGGCAAGTTTCCATCTATGCGCAAATACGCCAGTGGAAAGAGACTTGTTGAAGATCATTTTTAGGGGCTCACAAAGAACACCTATACAGTTTTTCAAAATAAATGGAGAAAGGCCATAGCAGTCAAATTTTCCTGAGTCATTAAAACTCTCAGCCGCCATATGACAGTACAAATCAGTAACATCTAAGCACCCAATATTTAGCATCGTGGCAATGGCACTGAGTTAATCATCGTCATTCCACAGCGAGCTCGGTTCAAAGTTAGATGCAAAATACTTAAAAAATAGATTAGCGACCCCAATATCTGAAGAAGCTGAAAGACTTTCATATGACTTATGGGAAGGAAAGTAGGAGGTTGATCGTTTAGAATTGACAAAGTTCCAGAATGATTTAGGATTGGTAATTAGTTTACACTCTATATCAGCAATACATTGGCTGTATAAGAATTTATTGAGGAACTCAAACTCACGCTTATGTTGTTTGTACCGACCAAAGTCAGCAGCATCACCGCTTTCTATGTAGCGCTTATAGAATTTATTTCGGAGATTTTTATATTTTTTAGTCTATTGTGTACCATGGTAGTGTATAAGAGCTTTGAACTCTAGTTTTAGCGTATCTGCCTATAATAGTAGAGAGAAAAGATGTAAAAACTTCATAGGTTGTATTCACATCCGCATGCGAGAGGACTTCCGCCCATCTGATATTAGAAATGTCACTACGGATAGAATCTAAACTGCTAGAATTAATATAAGTAAGAGGCAAGCGAGAATTATTTGGTGAGAAAATATAACAAGTAATTAAGATTAAAAGGGGCTTGTGATGAGCATCACACGCGGCTAGAGGATTATCGCTGCAACATAAAGTAAGGCATAAATCAGGGTGTACAAAAACTAGATCTAGAAGCTTTTTTAAGTTATTAAATACATGGTCAATCTGGACTAATGCCATACTAAGAAGCTCATCGATGACTAAGATTTCGTGGGGGAGATGCAAATTACTGGGAACCGTTGCTGAAGACTCAAGATCATGAGCCCACACGAGCGAAGATAGGTTTTAGTCGCCCAAAACACATATATATTGGCCATCTTCCAGCTCCTGGTATAGGTGGGCAATGTTGTCCACATGCGCTTTGTATAAATCAAAACTGCTGCTTGGGGGTATGTATGATACTATCAGGAAAATTGTTTCCGTAGGACCAGCGAGAGACACACAGAGTTGGTCGAGCAGAGAATCCTTGTTCTGGAGACGAATAGCAATGCAACGCAGCTCACGCCGCACAGCAATTAAAACTCCGCCACCTCTGGAGCATCGTGTTTTAACGGAATCTCGATCCTTACGGAACACGTGATAAAGATTTGTATCAAAGAATTCATTATCGAAGAAATCCATGTTGAGCCAGGTTTCAACAAAAATGATGACGTCATGATCACCATGAGACGTTGCCTGGAAAAGGGATTGAGCTTTCGTACGCATACCACCGATATTTTGAAAATAAATATTGAAATTTGTATTGTTAGCGCATATCCGGTCATCCATGGTCATGCTATCAATAACTGGTCCAGCATCATGGTCCGAATTCGTAAGAGGCCTCGCTGGGATTTTATCATAATTAATAAAATTATTTGTAAGAACCTTTAGTATAGTAGTGGTACGGATACGAATAGGCTGGTGATCGGCGCTCCAAATATTAGGTGGGCAGTCAATATTAGCGTTCAAGATATAACTGCACGCAGGTGAATCCACTCCTGGTAATAATGAGCGAAAACGTACTACAGCAGCCGCAGTACATTGTTGTTGTTGATGGCGAGAGCATCTCCAGAGAGCACCTTCAGAGAGAGCACTCTGAGAGGCTCGCCATCCAGCCAAATGTGTCGATAAAAGTTGTTGTAGAAAGTCGAACGTCAGAAAGGTAGAGACGGAGAGCACATAACTATTAGGCGATAAAGAGTAAGAATCCAGCCGACTTTCTAGGTACTTCCGGAGGGAGACGCAAGATGATGAGAGCGCAACTCCGAGGAGCGCGCCGGTATTAGAGCCAGGCGGACGGCGAAAGTCGCGCACAGCGGACCACAAAATCTCCAGCTGATGTTGTTGATGAAGCATCAGGAGAGCAACGGGAAATCATGTGAGCGCAACTCCGAGGAGCGCGCCGATACTCAAGCCAGGCGGACGGCGAATGTCGCACAAAGTGGACAACAAAAGCTCCGGCTGATGTTGTCGATGGTGCGTTAGGAGAGAGTCAGAAGATGAAGAGAGCGCAGTGAGAAAGGCAGGCAGCTGCCGATGTTGTTGCGAAAACGACTCCGACAAATGAGGAAAGGCTTGAAGACGATGTCCCGCAAAAGTATCGACGCCAGTGGCGTCGAACACTAGGGATTTTTTGATGGCTGACTTGGTGATGAAATTTGTCCAGGCTCCGGCAAATTAGATAAAATTCCATCCCCTACCACAATGGCCCGTTCTCTATGAATAAATCTTTTGACCTAACTGAGTTCGGCCAGAAATCGTTTTTGAAGACTATATCGTAAAGCTGATTGGGGATACCAAGCTTGAAGTTTAGAAACTTTAAAGTTGTAACGTCAACATCTTTTTTTTACAAGTTTTGCACAAGTGAGAGAACCAGCATCCACCTTAAGCTTGGTGGACACATATTTTAAAACAGCATTCGGCTCTGTATCAGTTGCAAACTTTCCGACATGCAAAAATTTCTTGGTCGGCAAAACATGAAGATCTTCGGCATTAGGAGCCACTCCAACAACATGTTTATTGGGCTTGTTGTTGTTCCTTCTCCTCTTATTTCGAACTTGTATGAAATTTCATCTCAATATCCAGAGCATGATTAGAAGGGTCAACGACCGCGGAAGCCGTAGCAGCAGCAGCCGCATATGACTGGGGAGCTGCATCTACGTTGGTAGGCCTCGGTAGACGAGGTTTGGAATTTACATTCTGATTCAATGCATCATCTTTAGGGGGAACGCCTCCAAGAATTTATTTTGAAGGCCCTGATATAAGCGCTCCAGGGCTTTCAATTTATCATCGAATTCATCAATTGTAGAATGCGAATCATTCGCAACCACACAGCTATTACATTGCCGCAGTATATTTGGATTTAATAAGAGTTTGAGCACATCATCCGGTAGGGCTACGCAAGAAGTATGATAGGCGCGACGGCACAAAGAAGAGCAGCGAACAGCATCCGAAGCGCGAAGCTGAGCCAATGTAACATCGGTTTTGCACTCGGGACAGCGGGGAAGTAACATAGCGAGAATTTTAAGCACGTCTGGACGCAAAGAAAGCTAGATGAGGACTGAAGCGTAAATAAGTAGTCCCGGACAGTCAGCGGGTATCTGCGCCGTAGCAGTACCGACGTCGCGCTTGTGCTGCCGCCTCTGACAAATAGCTCACACTTACCCCCTTCCCACACGTTTTAAACCTACCTCTTCCCTACCCACACAACACTCATCTCACCCCGGGCTGGACTAAGGTGTCACTCGTACCGTGCCGAGAGTCAATCTGGCTGCGAGCCCGAGTCAGCAAATAACTCAGTCTCAAACGGTGAGCTCAGGCAAGTGGCGACCGCCTGTTCTAGTCAGCTTTACCCGGATACAGCGGATCTCTGCCCGCAGCTCGTGGGATTAAGTATGGAGAATATTAACAAAAAGAAAACGGAAAACACCAAACAAGAGCCCGACACTCTCAAAAAGTCGGAAGTTGCAACCAGCGACGATAAGACGACCAAGAACACTGCTCCGAAAACCCAAGTCAATGTGACGTCGACCCCTGCCAAGGCCAGGGAACAACGCAGCCACCAGCGTAGGTGTGGCTAACCAGCTACTCCAACCTCAGGGGAGGGCCAAAGCCGGTCTTGTGGTGAGCAGTGTTGCCAACATTTGCTGAGAAAAAAAGCTGCTTTCGGCGGGGAACGGGTGGTAAAGAAGTTTTTTTTTTGCCAAAAAAAGCGCAAAGATTTTCAAACAAATTTTGCTATTATAGAAAATACAAATATCTGTATTATTTGAAAAAAAACAAGATAGGAAGTTAACTTCGGCAAGCCGAAGTTTGTATACCCTTGCAGAAGTAATTATTAAATGTAATTCGAAATTCTTAAAAATACAAATAATGATATTCCCAATAGTATAAGATAATATGTCAAAAAGCACCGAAGCTATAATATGTTTCATATTATTTTACCACCAATTTTCCGATCGTCCCCATGGCAGCTTTATGATATAGTCGTCCGATTTTGATAAAATTAAATTCGAAATTCAGAACTAATTAAAAAATATTATTTCCAAGCGTAAGAGGTTATATGTTAAAAAACACCGAAGCTATAATTTGTTTCTTATTATTTTCCCACCAATTTTCCGATCGTTCCTATGGCAGCTATATGATATAGTCGTACGATTTTGATTAAATCTAATTTCGAAATCCAGAACTAATTCTAAAATGTTATCTCCAAGCGTAGGAGGTTATATGTTAAAAAACACCAAAGCTATAATTTGTTTCATATTATTTTCCCAGCAATTTTCCTATCGTTCCTACGGCAGCTATATGATATAGTCGTCCGACTTTGATAAAATTTAATTTGAAATTCAAAACTAATTCAAAAATGTAATTTCCAAGCTTAGAAGGTTATATGTAAAAAAACACCAAAGATATAATTTTTTTTTCCGATTATTCCTATGGGTGCCATAATATATAGTGTCCGATCCGGCTGGTTCCGACTTATGTACTACCTGCAAAAGATATAAGACTTTTGGGAAAGTTTTAGCCCGATAGCTTTAAAACTGAGAGACTAGCTTGCGTAGAAACGGACGGACAGACGGACATGGCTAGATCGACTCGGAAACGTCTCCTTCACTGCGTTGCAAACTTCTGACTGAAATCAATATACCCTCTGCAAGGGTATAAAAATGAAAATAAAGAGCACCAGTATTTTCCTTTAGCTTTCTATTAAAATGAGTTCAAAATAATGTTTTTTTAGTATTAAGGATTATATATTATAATATATTTAATATGCCATCTTCAACATCATTGTTTATATCCTTGTCATAGGCCTCTAATGTGCCTATAAGCTTATTAAATTCTAAGGGGTCTACCCAACATTTGATGTGCCTTGGCGACCCATATCTGTAATCAGACTAATTATATACACAATATTGAGCTAAGAGTGGTAACGTTCATTCTATTTCTCAGTTTTGATTTTACAATTTTTACTTGGCTAAACGAACCTTGAATCGCAAACGTAGATAATTCAGAAAATCGTTCGTTGCCCCCAGAGTCATTAAAAAGTTTTACTTCCGACCGAAACTTTATTGTATCTAGATGTATATAATTATATTGGCGCTGTATTCTGCCGATATCTGCAACAGAAAACTCTTCCAAAATGGGGAACAATGTTGGATTTTTTTGGACATAAAATAAAGATGACACTCTCGAAGACGATTAGAATCGATAATAGAAAATCTGCTGTGACATAATATCGATATAAAAAAGCTGATTTAAAATTAAAAAGAGACGGAATTCCCGCTTCCCGCTGTTCCTTAAATATGCCCGCTAGTCATGTAAAAAAAAAGCTGAAAATGACGGGAAAAAAGCTGATTTGGCCATACTGGTGGTGAGTACCAGGTCAAAGGAGTTCAAGAAGACACCACCCAACCAGGCAGAACCAGGCATTCCGTAACCTCAAACGGCTGGCCACCAACCTAATACGTAAGGATCAAATTGGATTACCAAAATTGGATTACAAAATAATCCAAGAAGACATAGCCTGGGCAAAGGCGGTAATCCCAGACTTCGACATCGCTATGACCACCAGCAACAGCAACAAGCGAGAGAGGTCGATGGAAGCAGCGCAACCAGCGAGCAAGAAGGCTAAGATAACCAACCGCGGCACATGGTCGAGATCCTTTGCGGAGGTAGTACAGAAGATCATTGGCGTCATCGTCCAGAGCGATGAAGGCGGAAGGATCCCTAGAAACCAATGGGGTCTGGTTAGACGGGCCCTTGCGTCAGTGGCCTTAAAAGTGCTAGATGAGAACCCAGGTCCGCCACCCGATTGCACAAATGCAGGGTGATACTAGGGCAACGTAAAGTTGATCGCCTGTGAAGACGAGAGATCGGCAGCACTTTACAAGGCTGCCATTAACAAGGTCGGCGAGGTCTAAACCGGGGCCAAGTTGGCAGTTTGCGATGCTGCAGATATCCCGTCTCGACCGACAGCGAGGGTGTGGCTGCCGTCGGAACCCTCGGAGCCAGGGGCTATTCTCAGCCTGCTGACCAGGTTCAACTCGAAGCATCCGACAGATGGTTGGAAGGTGGTTAAGATGGAGAAAACCGAGCGCGTCACTATGAACGTGGTAATCCTCCTAACCCAGGCCCTGCAGCGCTACAGAACCGGCTGAATTAAGGGTTCGACAAGATGCAACTTCGCAGCTACGACACAGACAAACTAGCGGCGGACAACCTGGCGGCCTATGCGTCGTATGAACCCACGAGCGACGACGAAATGGAGCACGAGGAGGCCACCCATACAGGATTCGTGTCAACAGACTCAAAGCTTACAGAAAGCTTGAAGCAGCTGTGCACTTAGGACACGACCCGACCAGGGCGCACTGTTCTCCAAGGCATAGCTGAGGAAGCGGAGGGTACCCAGCCCGACCACGGTCCTAAAGGTGGTGCTGTTCCTGCAGATTAATCTGCACCACAGCCAGGCAACATAGACGTAGTCCTTATTCAAGAGCCATGGATTGTTGGTAAAAACATCTGTGGCTTATCAACCCCCCTATACAAGCTATTTTACACCCAGGGTAAGGGTAAAACCAGAACCTGCATTCTTACAACGACACACTTTAACGCATTTCTCATTCCACAGTTTAGCGAAAGCGACCTCACCATGGTCAGACTGGAGCTAAACGAACACACTCATCACACTATAGCATCATTCTAACTGGCTCACGACTATGACGGGCCATTACCAAACACCACAACACAACAACTCATACATGCACACTCATCAAAGGAACTCATCCTGGGTGGGGACTCTAACTCACATCACACACAATGGGGAAGTACAAACACAAATGAAAGGGGTGAGTTACTTTGCGACTTCAATCAAATCTATTCATCTGCAACAAAGGTAATGATCCAACTTTCATCACTAGAAATAGGAGGGAAGTCTTAAACATTACACTAATATCTGATCCCCTACTTAACCAGCTAAAAGCGTGGAAGGTGGGGATCGAGCACTCATTCTCAGACCACCGATACGTAGAATTTACAATAACTCTAGACTGTCCTCCCGCCGAGAACATTAATAATCTAAGATTAACCAACTGGGGGTACTACAAAAATCTTTTCAATAGGAACCTACACGCTCAACCGACTCACGTCGGTCAAGAATTAGAAAACCTAGTTAATACTTTCACTGACATCTGCGGTGAGGCCATAAAAAGGGCTTGCCCAAGCAGAACAGTCAAAGCAAAGCATAAACCCCCATGGTGGAACACAACCCTGACGAAAATTAAAAGAGAGTATAGAACTTACTTCAATAGAGCTAAATACAACAATAGCGAATCTTCCTGGAACGTATACCATACAAAGCTAAGCCTATACAAAAAGGAAATAAGAATATCAAAACGAAGAGCGTGGGCTAATTTCTGCAGTAGCATAGTGTAGTATGCACTTATATCGAATATCTACTGTACCAAAAGTACTTGAAACAAACACACTGTAACACTTTGTTGCATTGTTTTTATAAACAAAAGGCTCGGTCAAAAACCCTAAGTGGCCGAAACATGAGTCGATCGGCGCGCTTAAAGAAAGTGCAAGTGTCAGCATTCTGTTGCACACGCCGGCCGCTCAGCCAAACTCAAGTACATACACATGCCCTCGCGCTCCAGCCAAAGAGAGCATAATTAAATACACTTTATATACATAAGATATACATAGCCATCTCTCTGCCGCCCAACTGTAAGCAGCGCAGCTACGAGAATTAGGCTTACTTAGATCCTAAGGCAAATTGTAAAATCAGAAACAACTTGACGTTGGAAGCGGCATTAACGCTGCTCCAATCATGCAAACCAAATAAATAAAGAATATAATAAAACTACTCAAAAGGATGTGTTCTCAATAAATGGATAAAGATTATTAACGTTTCCAACACAAGGAGTTTCACACAACATGGCGACCGTGACTTTGGTCCTAAAGGATCTGGACCTGGATCTGGACATGGTTCGGGACTTCGAAAAATAAGAAGACAGCAACCAAGGCGACAGCAGCAATCAACAGCAACAAAGACAACAGCAACAACAAAGGCAACAACAGCAAAAACGGCAACAACAACAAGAGCAAGAGAAGAAACGCAGTGAGTAGAGTGTGATGTGTGCCAAAAGAAGTGGCGTGGTCAAAAGATTAAAAGCCAGAAAGGCTCATCTACTGAAGCTGCTCAACAGCGGCAAAGCAATACAGTGGAACGACTCGGTAAAAATACATGCCGAAGTTGAATACCTAAAAAATTTGCTATCAGAACGAAAAAATCAGACCACAGCTACAGCCACATCCACCTACCCTAGTTGTTTATGAATGACATTAACAACATTTTCGAATTGATTCAAAAATCCAAAGAATTTGACAGACCAAGATATATATTAAGAATACCAACCCCAAAGATGGGTTTAATAGATACAAAAACAGTGGATTCCACTGCAAATGTTATTAATAAGGTAGAATCAAACCCCATAGACTTAGAATTAATTCATACATTGCTTATAATAATTGTTGTAATAATGTGCGCAAACTGTTTCTATAAACTTTATAAATTGCACAATAAATGTCTTAAAAAAAATATATGAGCCAGGCTAATGATCTGGACAAAATTTAAACATTTTGGCACAAACAACATTATTATAAAAATATTGCTGTATTGAAATTTTAAAAAGTTAAAGAAAATGGAATAAAATACAAATAAATAAATAAAAACAAATTAATTAAAAATGGCTACGCCAAAAGCAATTGCAAACACATATGATAGGGACATCTATTTTAGAGAAAGAATTCTGCAATTAGTTGCACCAACTTCAGTAAGCATTTACGAGTTAGAAAACTTATATATTGGAACATTTAATTTAGATGCCTCTCTACTAATTCATTGCACAAGCACCCAAAAGGCAATTGTCCTATCAACCATCCCAGGGGTACAGGTTAGATCAGTAGTAGACGAACACCCAATACTAGGTAAAACAATAGTAATGATGGTCTTCAAGAAATAATTCATCTCCACAATATAATGGAATGGAATGAATTATATAAGCAGCTAAATAACATAAAAGTTGACTTTGACAAATCATATAAGTCACTTACTCAAAACAGGCCAATTCAAAAGAATACCATTAAAAAACATGTGGAAATTCTAGTAAAATGCTTTAATGAAGCACGAATACTAATATATGGCCAGAAGGAAAAATTAAATCAAGATCATTGGTCCCAAGTATCAAAATTTTTGATCAGACAACGATATAATTTAATATCAATTAAACAAAAGTTTAAGTTGGACATATCGGTACCAACTATACTTAACACCTCCCTAGCAGTTGAAACTGGTGATGAATCGGAATCAACAAAACAAACTGACAGTGACCAAATAGAATCAGAAGACCTTACAGAAACAAATCCTAAAATAGAAGAGCAAGATTTAAATAATCTTACTATTCCAGCTGTTTTAATGTCAGATCTGGATAATTCTACAGATTCTGATGATAATTCCATAATAGAAAATAAAATAAGAAACAATATCACAATGGAACAATCTAATATTGATTTCATTAACACAGCATCCAAGCTTATACCAGTTTTCGATGGTAAATCTGAAAACTTAACAAGTTTTATGGATGCATTAGAAATAATAGAATCAATAAAAGGTGAACACGAACAATTAGCAGTTTCAATTATAAAAACAAAGCTAAAAGGTGTCGCCAGAAATCTAATCGGAGATGAAACAACAATAGCTGAAGTCATTTCCAAATTAAAAAACAACGTCAAAGGCGAAACTGTAGAAGTGTTGTCAGCAAAACTGATGAGCCTACAACAACGCAATAAAACTGCCAACCAGTACACACAAGAGGTTGAGCAGATGACGAAATCCTTAGAAGGTGCATTTATAACAGATGGCTTATCCCTAGAGTTAGCCAGACGTTATTCCACTTGGCATGCAGTGAAAGCAATGACTAAAAATTGCCAAATAGATAAGGTAAAAACTATAATGCAAGCCGGTACCTTCAACACAATGAATGAAGCCACATCCAAATTTGTAAGCAGTTGCACAGAAGCAATCGGACAGCCAAACACTGTCCTATATTACAAAAATTACCCGCAGCGCGGTGGAAATCGCGGACGAGGTAATAATCGAGGTAATAATCGAGGTAATTATAACAATACCAGATATTATCAGAATAACGGATATAATCAAAACAATGGTTATAACAGAAATAACCAAAATAACAATTATAACAGAAACAACAACCGTGGTGGAAACACCAGCGGCGGAAACAGCCGTGGGGGAAACAACAACCACAATAACAATGTTAGAGTGGCGCAAACAAATTCGGGAAACTCCCAAACACCTTTAGATACACGACAGTAAACAACATCAAAATTCACACTTTAAATCTCAGTCAAAATACATTTGTCACTTTCACGAACGTAGCAACAGGAAAAGAATTAGTTCTCTTACTAGACACAGTTGCGGAAATATCCTTATTGAAGGAAAATTCTGATAATTTTCAAAACATTCAAGATAATCACATCATAAACATACAGGGTATAAGTCAGGAAGTTACAAAATCAAAAGGCTTAACTTCTATTGAAATTCAAAATTCTAAGTACATAATTCAACATGATTTCCATATCGTAAATATGCAATTCGCTATTCCATGTGATGGAATACTAGGAATCGATTTTATCAAAAGATACATCTGTCAATTAGACTTCAAGCCGTCTGAAGACTGGCTTATAATAAGACCAAATAACCTAAAATATCAAATTTATGTTCCAATAGCATACAGTTCTGGCAACAACTCCCTAATTCTGCCAGCAAGATCCCAAATCGTCCGAAAAATCGAAATAAATTCAGAAGAAGACAGTGTATTAATTCCGAATCAAGAAATTCAGCATGGTATCTATATCGCAAATACCATAGCAACCGTCCAAAATGCACATATAAGATTACTAAATACTACAAACACAGATTAAGTAGTCGATATCAAAAACATTCATCAATAACCACTTTCAAACTACGACATAGTAAAAACGAACTTAGAAGACAGACAAAAAATTGTATTATCCCAACTTGCAAAAAACTTCCCGCCTCAATTCAATAAACAACTTACAGCATTATGCACCCAGTATAGTGATGTGTTCGGACTAGAAACCGAATCGATCACTACCAATAATTTTTATAAACAAAAGCTGAGATTAATTGATGATGAACCCGTATATATAAAAAATTATAGAAATCCTCATAGTCAACAAGACGAAATTCAAAAACAAGTACAAAAACTAATTAGTGATGAAATAGTGGAACCCTCTGTATCACCTTAAATAGCCCACTTTTGTTAGTACCAAAAAAGTCACTTCCAAATTCGGAAAATAAAAAATGGCGATTAGTAATTGACTATCGTCAAATTAATAAAAAACTCTTGTCTGATAAATTTCCACTCCCTAGAATCGATGATATTTTAGATCAACTAGGTAGAGCAAAATATTTCTCATGCCTTGACTTAATGTCAGGTTTTCATCAAATTGAACTGGAAAAAAGTTCACGGGATATAACATCTTTTTCGACAAACAATGGTTCGTACCGATTACCATTCGGTTTAAAAATAGCGCCAAACTCTTTTCAAAGAATGATGACTATAGCTTTCTCTGGATTAGAACCTTCGCAAGCATTTCTTTATATGGATGACTTAATAGTTATAGGTTGTTCCGAAAAACACATGCTCAAGAACTTAACTGATGTTTTCGAGAAATGTAGGAAACACAACTTCAAGTTACATCCTGAAAAATGTTCATTTTTCATGCATGAAGTCACTTTCTTAGGACATAAATGCACAGATAAAGGAATCTTGCCCGACGACAAAAAATACGACGTCATTCAAAATTATCCAGTCCCACATGATGCGGACAGCGCTAGAAGATTCGTTGCATTTTGCATTTATTACCGACGTTTTATAAAGAATTTTGCTGAATACTCCCGTCACATAACAAGATTATGTAAGAAAGATGTAAAATTCGAATGGACAACACAATGTCAAAACGCCTTCGAACATCTTAAATCAGCATTAATAAATCCCACTCTGTTGCAATACCAAGATTTTAGCAAAGAATTTTGCATAATCACAGATGCTAGCAAATACGCTTGTGGAGCAGTCCTAACTCAAAACAAAAATGGACTACATCTTCCAGTGGCATACGCATCAAGAAAGCAACAAGAGCACCACAGAACAAGAATTAGCAGCCATTCATTGGGCAATAACACACTTCAGACCATATATTTATGGTAGACACTTCACTGTCAAAACAGACCATAGAGCACTGACATACTTATTTTCAATGGTAAATCCAAGTTCCAAACTAACACGAATGAGACTTGAATTGGAGGAATATAATTTTACGGTAGAGTATCTAAAGGGTAAAGATAACTACGTAGCCGATGCGCTCTCTAGAATAACCATCACAGACTTAAAAAATGTACAAACAAACAATACAATTCTGAAAGTCACTACCAGAAACCAAAGTAGACAAAAATCCTGCGCAGGAAAATAACAAATAGAATTGCATAAGCAATCTATAGAAAAAGCTTCAAAGCCCAACGTATATGAAGTCATAAACAATGATGAAGTACGTAAAGTAATGACCTTGCATGTAAATAATAAAATGTGTTTATTTAAGCACGGAAAGAAAATTACAGCAAGTTATGATATTAGCGATTTGTATACTAATGGAACCATTGACTTAGGTCAATTCTTTCAAAGGCTTGAAAAGCAGGCCGGTATTCACAAAGTCAGCCAACTCAAAGTGGCACCGTGGGAAAATATCTTTGAACTTGTTTCAATTGATAATTTTAAAATTATGGGCAATAAAATATTGAAATCATTGAGAGTAGCGCTACTCAACCCGGTGACCGTAATAAAACATAATAAAGAAAAAGAAGCTATATTGTCTACATTCCATGATGATCCAATACAAGGTGGTCATACAGGCATTACAAAAACCTTGGCCAAGGTCCAGAGACACTATTACTGGAAAAATATGTCCAAAGACATAAAAGAGTACATAAAGAAATGTCCTAAATGCCAAAAGTCGAAAACGACTAAACATACTAAGAGCCCACTAACTATAACCGAAACTCCACAAAGAGCTTTTGATATAGTAATTGTAGATACTATTGGTCCCCTTCCAAAATCTAATAACGGAAACGAATACGCAGTAACACTCATCTGCGATTTAACTAAATACCTAGTAGCTATACCTATACTAAATAAAAGTGCAAATACAGTAGCAAAAGCTATATTTGAAGATTTTATTCTAAAGTACGGTCCAATGAAGACGTTCATTACGGACATGGGAACAGAATATAAAAATTCAATTATTGAAGATCTATGTAAATACTTACATATTAAAAACATAACTTCAACTGCACACCACCACCAGACTGTAGGTACCGTGGAGCGAAGCCACAGAACACTAAATGAGTTCATTCGTTCATACATCTCTATGGCACATGACTATTATCCATATGAGCTAGTTTTCGGTAAAACTTCAAATCTACCAAAACACTTTAATAGCATAGATAAAATAAAATCCCTTTATAATATAGAAGATTATGCAAAGGAATCCAAATTTAGATTAGAACAGGCAATTAAGAGAGCTAGACTAATGCTAGAATCTCATAAGCTAAAACAGAAAATTAGTTACGACAAAACTAGTTTAGATTTCGATTTAAAAATAGGAGATAAGGTTTTATTGAAAAATGAAACAGGACATAAGTTAGATTCGAAATATACAGGTCCTTATAGGGTAGAACAAATAGGAGATAGAGATAACATAACTATAATAAATAACAAAAATAAAAAACAAATAGTACATAAAGATAGATTAAAAATGTTTATTTCATAAATGCATTTAACATGGCCATGTTTAGAAATACTTATGAGTGTCACCATGTTTAGAAATACTTTTACACTCCATGTTTAAAAATACTTCTTCTTTTAATACGTATATTATTCCCAATTCCATTCTCTTTAAAAAAAAAATAAATAAGAAATTGTTACGTACGCCCTCCCCCATACCAAGATTAACCCCGGCAAAACAACTGCCATTAGTTGAGGGTAGAGGCCGTAATGACTAACCACACTGCGATTGACAAAAAGCAAAAACAGCAATTACCATTCGACAACTCATGGGTGTCGCGTGGCCAGAACAACGACCACGATCGACCTACTCGTAACCATATTCCAGTAAGGTGGCAAAGTGCACCAGCCGGCCATTGACTCCTAAAATAGGGGAAATGGAGAAACAGTACCCCTAGGTGGGAACACCTAGTTAATTCATCCAATATGGGGGGCTAGCGAAAGCTCTAGTC
This sequence comes from Drosophila subpulchrella, assembly GCF_014743375.2. Lineage (NCBI taxonomy): Eukaryota > Metazoa > Arthropoda > Insecta > Diptera > Drosophilidae > Drosophila > Drosophila subpulchrella. Next base: position 797,020 of record NW_023665601.1, on the reverse strand, counting down.
CGGTATAAAAGACCCCAGCCAAATGGAGAAGAGACAGAAATTGTTTTGATCTCTCCCTGACGGTGGTCTAGAAGTACAACTCCCATCGACACAGACCACGACTGGAAGAAAGCTGGTGTCCAGAAGGATGTCTTGACGTTTCCCTAGGATCTACTTCACCCAGGAGAAAGTCCCGATAACCGGTCCTGCGATCGACCACAATCTGGAGGAAGTCAACCAGCAAAATTCCGAAGGACGAAAATAACCAGTAAAACAAGTGAATGGCCTAAAGACCCCAAGATGGGTAGCAAAACGTCCAAGGTGACTGGCAGCACCGCCAATGTGATTAACACCGTAGAGATCGTTGACCACCAAGATGATATTCAAGATGTCAACAAAACCATGAAGCTCATCGTTGGACTACTATTGGTTATAGTGATCCTTAAAGTGGTCAAGATGTACAAGCGCTCTGTTCAGAGACGCCGCGACCAACATCATGCCCTGGAGAAAGTGGTGACCCACATTGGAGCATAAGCCGAGCCGATACCGTGAAGTGAAACCCCAAAAAGACAATAAAAACAATACAAATAATAATAAATAAATTGCACTCCAATCTTATAAACAAAAAAGTGAATCGCCAAAACAATCAAAAACAATTTGCGAGTACATGCATTTCTGAATGCAAGTGTAAACAGAATCCCCAATTACATACGCTGAACAAGAAATTGGAGCTGCACCGACCAGCCAGCCCGAGCATTGGAACCGACGTGTGCCTCAGTGGAACTCTCATACAATGCATACATACATACATATCTATACAGCGATAGTGTTATTTTTTTTGTGTAACGTAATTTTTGTGTTTTGTTTTTGTAAGCCACCATCAAGTCTTGCACGTATATATATGTATAAACCAATTCTAAAATCTCCCAAAGCCCAGGATCCGGAGCGTCGAGATCTCATCGCCCAGGATTAAAAAGAGGGTAAGTTTGTCGGAACACGGTTCCTTTTTTCTTATACATACATATATATATCCGTGCGCCATGATTACATCAGAAGCTTTAGCAAAAACAATAGACTCCGATCCACAATTTAACGTAAGAATTTTATACTTGTTATCCAAAGCCAAACTGCCAATAACAGTGAGTGAATTAGAGTACTTATATATTGAGACCTTCCGTCTAGATTTTTCACCACTTGTCCACTGTAATAAGACACAAAAGGCTATCATTATCTCAACCGTTCCAACGGTCATTGTTCTCTCCCGTCTGGATAAGAATTTGTTTTTGGGCAATATTAATACTTTCCTAGTTAAGACAAAGAATTAATCTGTTAGGAATACATGTAATAATATATAATATCCACATATAATAATTATTTCATATATATAATCATTTAGATATACTTTTCTTTTTATACCTTTTTTATACATAATAATTAAATGTTAATTTTTCAGCGGCGAGTATCAGCCTTGTAATTGTATGACAATTGCAAGAGCCCTCTGAGCGACGTTTGTAGTCGTGAATAGTCAGCATTTTTGCTGATGTGTGCACCTTCACAGGTGGTCAAATCGATACTCTCCGCTAAAACAAATATTGTCAATTAATTTAATTTCCATATGATTTAGCCAACATTATGTTATTCATTCACGGCACTCGCCGATATAAATATTATCCAATAAATTTGTAATGTAAAAGAATATCAAAACATGAAGTGCTAGAGCTTTATTAAGGGGGTGTGCTGACGCGAGAAGTGGAGTAGGTCAAGAACAATGACATAACTTTTGACGGACAACCTTGACAATAGGGGATCGTATTGCGCGGCCCGCGACGATCCATTGGCACACGAATGTGTGAAGGGGAGGGAATATGGCCAAAACACAGCCCGATCGTAATGCGATCAAGCGACAGCTAAGCTTGTGGGGCAGTGTGGACTGACGACCGACGAACTTTATGAAGTAATATTATTTTCCAGGCACTTTTAATATTTATTCTCGTTATGTTGGAGAGGAGAGAGGCTTACCAAGATCCCACGACCCGAATACGACGTAGCTTATGCCGGCAAATGGTGCCAGAATATCGGACGCCTCTCCCTCGGCCCAAGTCCTTGTCAGGACTCGGGCACTAATATGCCCACGTAACAGAATTGGCGCCCAACGTGGGGCTTTTCATATTCCTTAAGGAATATTATTAGGGTCAACCATCTCGATGCCTGCGGTATCGGAGTGGATGCACCTAAGTATGGCAAAGCTTTCATCTTCATTTGCCATGAGTAATTTAACTATTTTATAGAGCAGGGAACTTAAATAATTTTAAATATGCACCTACTTATTTGTTTTTGTCTTTAAATTAATAACTGTAAAGTCCCCAACTTCTGTGACTGTCAGTGTTGAGTGGCCACTCAATCAGAACTTTGTCGCAGAATAGAGGCCTGACTTTGAAATGTTTTTAACCTTAGAAATTCTCTGTTTTGTTCATGGACAAATTTACCAGAACTTCCTTAAATCAAGAACTATGAGTTATCCTTTTTTATAATACTATACCTATAACTAAGTGTCGACGACTACTTGTTAAAATTAACGTAAATACAATTTATAGGTGCTTTCTGGCCGACGCCACACGACGTACTACGCATTTGCCCGGTCGTTTGAATTGGTTCGAGTCCAGAAAGAACAGGAGCGCAAGCATTACGGTAACGCATTTAGCAGTTGCGGTGCGGGTCTACTGTTCGTTTGTCGATCCAGGACAGAATGGGGGTGGGGGAACTGACAGGAAACGCAAAGCCGACGCCCCACAACGTACTGGGCATTTGTCCGGTCGTTTGCTTGGTTCGAGTCTTTGCTGTTTCCCTTGACATATTTGGGGGGTGGACGATTTTTAGTTTCTCTGGCCGACGCCCCACAACGTATTAGGCTAGTTGGTCAGGTCGTTTGCTTGGTTCGAGTCCAGAGAAATAGGAGACGGTTGTGGAGCCCGAGAATGATCGGTCAAACAACTTGTTTTCCGACGACTGGCGGGAGGGGGTTTTTGGACAGATTCCTTATCTAGACACAGCCATTCCGTTTGGAACATTTGGGATGTCTAGAAAAAGGGAAAGTAAGGGCATGTTAGCTTAGCGGAACCGCGTTGTGTAGAAGCGGCTAACACCCCTAGTTAGGGAAATTTATTTTGTTTTTTTTTGGGGCTTAAATATCGGACGGTTCTTGACCGAAGAGAAACTTGAGAAGCAGAGAGAAGCACCCCCAGTTTATAAACATTTTTATTGTCGACTTATTCAGCGTATACATCGCTGACCGGGTGTTTTGAAAAGAATCACGTGAACTTTTTATACCAAAACGCAAAAAAAAAAGTGAAGACAAATTTTAGTGCGTGTATTAATCCGCACAAAGTGACAATTTATAAAAGAAAGCGGAGGCCTTTGAAGAAGGTCCAATCACATAAATGAAGGGGGCCAAGAAGAAGGTCTTATTCCAACCCAGCACCGGAAGAGTGACCCGAGCAACAACGCGCGGAGACAATCACCAACCCCGGAGTGCGAGCGCGCCAAGGCTAGGAGACTCATCTGAAAGAGAGCCGTGGGAGCTCGCACAGAATCAGCCAGGACAGGTAGATACCCTGTCCGAAGAAAACAATTTGGACCAATATACTGAAATGGAAGGAGCCGCCGGTGGGGAGAATCTACCTCTAGGACCGCCGAAAGGAAGGTCCATTTCGTGGCTGCACCTGCCAACAGATAACAGAATTGCAGTCTCCGACATCCAGGAAACCCGAACAGAAGGGACTGCCTTCGCCGCCCCGAACTGTTCCGAATCCAACGGACAGCTTCTTGATATACCAAGAGACCCCGCCTCTGGAACCAGTAACGCAGGACATGCTTAGTAGCCAGATGCACCGGTTAAGAACACCCAGGCGGGTGAACACCCCGTCACACAGGCAATCCAGAACAAATGAAAGGGAGACGAGTCACCAACTGCACCCAGAGATCGATCGGAACTCATCGTTTCAGGGACCAAGACCAAAAGACGTCAGATTGGACAGATGGAACCTAAAGTTCGATGGAAGCGGTCGCGGCATGACAGTTGAAAGTTTCCTGTTCCGCGTAGACCGATTGCAAGAATTGTACGACCTCAGTCGCCAACAAGTCTTTCGTGAATTCCATCTTCTGTTGGCAGGTGCAGCCACGAAATGGTATTGGCAGTTGATGGAGGACAAGGCAGAAGATTACGATTTTGACTACTACTCATTGACCCAAGAAATGAAACGAGCATTTTCCACTACCGGATGTGACCTTATGAAAGTCAAGGAATTAATGGAACGCAAGCAAGGGCCACACGAAACCTTTAGCGATTATGTCTCGGATATGCATAACTTGCATTTCAAGCTCAAGCACAAAATCGCTGAAGATGAATTCGTTGAGCTCTTAAAGGACAACATGAACTCCCAGATGGGGGGATTGCTGCTAACATCCCCAATAACCTCATTAGCGGAGCTCAAACGAGAGGGTCTTAGAGTTGATCGCTGGCTGAGAAGTACTGGAAGAAACCTGCGCAGCCGAGCTGCAGTCAACGAAATAGAGGAATTCCAGACACTGGAGGACTTGCCGGACGCGGTCACGGTGGAGGAATTCAACCGGCAGCGGAAAGATACGCGAGGGCGTTACGAGGATGGACAAGGATGCCGAGGCCCATTACACGCGCTGGTGTGTTATAAGTGTGGCAAAGGAGCAGACTTCTACAGGAAGCAGCCTTCGAAGGAAGAATCCTGCCCGATCAAATTCCACGATGCCACTTGCAGGTTCTGCGAGAAAGTCGGGACGGATGCAGATGCTAACCAAGCGGCTTTTGCGCGGAGTCCGTCAGGCAAGACCGGGATAGCCGGGCGGACCAGGACCAACCCTTTCCGGTAAGAACACCGAAGCCCAACCAAATCTCCCCCCATAAGAGCCTAGAACAACGAGAGAGGGAGTACGAACTTGCTCGTGAACGTATCTTCACTGGCTCGGAAGATGCAGACAACGAGACACGAACAACACGGAAAATACTTAAATTATATGATGCCCGAGCAGACTATCGCCGGCTCAAGCAAAAAGTGGTGGACACGGTTGTGAGCGTGCAAAATGACAACCGTTTCTTTGCTAAAACGAAGGTCGACGGAGAAGAGATACTCGCATTACTGGACACAGGCGCCAGTGCGAACTGTATTGGCAGAGGAGCACACGCTTTCTTGGAAAACCGGACGCGGCCGATAAGGAAGCTAAGCGAAGAATGCGTACGCACAGCAAGCGGTGGCGAGACCCAAGTAACCGGAGCCATAACGTTACCGGTGGAATGGGAAGGAGAAACCAAGGACCTAGAGTTTTTGATAGTGCCAGGTCTGACACAGCGATTTTATTTCGGAATTAATTTCTGGGATACGTTCGGCCTCACCTTCCTCGGTAAGGGTAGACGCGAGGTTGCCGCCGTTGAAACAACTCCGGATTTCGACCTTATGACCGGCGACCTAGACATGAACAATACGCTCAAGCCCGAGACCGCCTATACCCCACATCAGCTTACCCCAGAACAACATTGTAAGCTGCAGCAAGTGATAGACACATATCCCTCTTGTCTAGAAAAAGGACTAGGAAAGACGAGCTTAGAGCAACATGTAATTGAAGTGACCAACGAGGACCTACCAATCAAGCAGCGACATTACCCGATATCCCCAGCTAAACAGAAGCTGGTGTACGCCGAACTAGATCGCATGTTAGGTCTAGGCGTGATCGAGGAGAGCAATAGCAGCTGGAGTTCACCAGTAACACTGGTGCAAAAAGGGCCGAAAAATCGCCTATGCCTCGATGCGCGTAAAGTAAATTCCCGGACAATCAAAGATGCGTATCCACTACCACATATTGAGGGTCTGTTGAGCCGACTACAGGAAACGTATTACATTTCCGCAATTGACTTAAAAGACGCCTTTTGGCAAATACCTCTCGAAACCAAAAGTAGAGAGAAAACCGCGTTTACAGTGCCCGGCAGGCCACTGTATCAGTTTACAGTCATGCCGTTCGGCTTGTGCAATGCCGCGCAGCGAATGTGCCGACTAATGGATAAAGTTATACCAGCGGCGCTACGCGAGAATGTATTTGTGTATCTGGATGACTTACTGGTCTGTTCACCTACATTTGAAGCCCACATGGATATGTTGAGCCAGGTCAGTGCCTGCTTACAGCGGGCAGAGCTAACGATAAATGTAGACAAGAGCAAGTTTTGCTACAGCCAGGCAAGATATTTAGGATATGTAGTTGGGGGAGGATGTATCCGAACGGATGACACGAAAATACAATCGATACAGGAATTTCCCCAGCCTAGCTCCGCCAAACAGATGCGGAGGTTCCTGGGAATGACAGGCTGGTACAGGAGGTTCATCCAAAACTACGCCCAGACAGCGGCACCGCTTCACGACTGTTTGAAGAAAGACCGCATAAAGAAATTTGAGTTGTCAGAAGAGGCAATCAAGGCGTTTGAACTTTTAAAAACCAGCATGGCAACAGCACCTGTACTCGTCACCCCGGATTTTAAGAAACCATTTACCATCCAATGTGATGCCTCGACCACTGGAGTGGGGGGAGTTTTGTTCCAAACAGATGACGAGGGCGGAGAACATCCAATCGCCTATATGTCAGCCAAATTGAACAAAGCACAGCGGAATTACAGCATAACCGAGTTGGAGTGCTATGCCGCTATCCTCAGCATTACCAAATTCCGTGCCTACGTAGATGGGATGCCCTTCAAAGTGATCACTGACCACGCTAGTCTAAAATGGCTGATGAGTCAGAAAGACTTATCAGGCAGGCTTGCGCGATGGAGTTTGAAGCTACAAGCATTTGACTTCACCATAGAACACAGAAAAGGGTCACTAAATGTAGTCCCAGATGCGCTCTCACGAGTTCATATGGACGAGCTACGGAAGGCTGGGGCGGAAGAACTGGACATACACATCAACCTCGATTCGACAGCGTTCCAGTCATCGGATTATGTCAACCTAGTGCAGGCGGTGGACGAAAATTTAGGTAAAAGTCCAGACCTTCAAACATCAGAAGGCTATGTATATAAACGGATGGGATTCTGCCTAAATGACGCTGTGGATGAAGCCCGAGCATGGAAGCTCTGGGATCCCGCCGAGCTGCGTCCTGATTTAGTCTGGAGAGCACATCATGCCATAACCGCAGGGCATGGGGGGTTGCACAAATCGCTAGCCAAATTGAGACAGTTTTACTATTGGCCAGGCATGGCTGTAGATGTCCAAAAGGTAGTGAAGGAATGCGAGGTCTGTAAGATCACCAAGACCGCCAACAAAAATGACCGACCACCCATGGGAGAACAGCGAGTTACTGAGCGGGCTGGCCAAAGGTTGTTCATCGACTTTATGGGACCATACCCGAGGACCAAAGCTGGGAACTCGGTGATTTTTGTATGCCTAGACCATTTCTCCAAATTTGTCTGGCTGCAGCCGATGAGACATGCAGTAGCTGCAGAAGTCATCAAATTCCTTGAGACAAAGATTTTCCATCAATTTGGAGTCCCCGAGTTTGTACACTCAGACAACGGCAAACAGTTTGTGTCTCAAATTTTTGGCGAGCTAATGACCCGCTACGGTATTCGACACGTAAAGACTGGACTTTACTCCCCGCAAGCGAACGCGGCTGAGAGGGTAAACCGATCTGTACTCCAAATTTTGCGAGCGACAATTGCCACCGATCAGCGAAATTGGGATACCCAACTAAGTCGAATAGAGTGTGCCCTTAGGAATGGCCTACACGAATCAATAGGCATGGAACCATATTACGCAATGTTCGGCACGCGGATGGTTACCCATGGAACAGCTTACCCGATCCTACGGAAACTAGGGGGAATACAGGCAGGAGATCCACAGATAAGTCTCCCAGACAAAATGGAACTTATCCGACAAAAAGTGACCCAAGGATTAAACCGAACTCATGAACGCGCAGAAAAGGCATATAACACCCGTAGCAAGCTCGTAGAGTTTTCCGTAGGACAAGTTGTCTATAGGAAAAACTACAAGCAGAGTAACAAAGCTGACGGATATAATGCCAAACTTGGCCCGAATCGAATTCGCTGTGTGGTACTCCAGCGTAAGGGCAAAGCGCTATATGAGCTGGGCAATGCAGTAGGGAAAAGTGTCGGGGTATTCCATGCTAAAGACCTGTATGTCGCCTAAACCTCTGAACGTAATCCGACGACTCCAAAAGGCGACGAACTCAGAACTGCGGGATTGCACTACTTGATAGAAGCTCCCGATCACATGATGAGTAGAACAGTCATCAGAACTGCCCCGGTTCTGCTATAAAAGCCACAACCAGGGACCGACCAGTCACCAGACATGATGCAGTCCTCCAACACTTATAACCAAGCCATCCGAGCTGCCCGCCGGCTTCGTCGGCTACAGGTTAGGTACGGGGACCAGGCATCATATCTGGCGCTCCTCGTCGAGTGGATGAACGGGCTTTGCCATACCATCCGCTTGAACGAGGACCATATCCAGCAATGCTGGATACACCGATACCAGTCGGAAGATGAAGAACTGGCATGTGAACTAGAGCAAGAGATCCGGCACCGGAGCCGAGATCAAGAGGAGGACCAACACCAGTTGCTCCGAGTCCAGGAGCAACTAACAAGGAGCCAAGCACACGTCGCCCGGATACAACGGGAAACATGGAAAATGAGCCGGCGGATGAACCGCGCGGTCAGAAGACTTTACATTCGAAGCCCTCCACTTGGTATCCAGGCGAGGCGAGAAGTAGCAGCCATTATGAAAGAGCCGCTAAACTTAGATTAAAACATTGTAATCAATATAATATGTTAAACATATAAAAAAAAAAATAAAAAAAAAATAAAAAAAAAAAAAAACAATTCTCATACTTTTTAATATATTTTTCTTCGGGAAATGGGAAAACTTTTCACTTTTCAGCTGAGTAGCCCCCGGTCAAAAACCGTGGTTACGGCACACTCAGCAATTTTATTCTCAACTTTGTAGCTTTTACTCATTTCTGATTTTTATATATATTTATATATTATTATTTTTTTTTCATTAAAACTATATTATATATTTTATTGTGAGCCATATTTTTATTTACAGGTATAAATATGTATGTATGTATGTTTCCGTGCGAGGCCGGAAAGCTTTTCTTTTTCAGCATATATAATAAGAAAATAAACAAATACAATATTAAAACAGTAAAGTAATAAGCCCGACTAGCTCATCTGAGACTGGGTTGAGGTAGTGGGTCGAAGCCACACGTGAATGGGCGCTTAAGAAGAGAATAAAGGAGAAGAAGGAGATCTAAAGAGATGGCCGTACGAAGATTTCTTTTGCGAAGTCATTCCATGCGAAGCCGCATCGATCACTTCGAGCCTGTTACGTACGCCCTCCCCCATACCAAGATTAACCCCGGCAAAACAACTGCCATTAGTTGAGGGTAGAGGCCGTAATGACTAACCACACTGCGATTGACAAAAAGCAAAAACAGCAATTACCATTCGACAACTCATGGGTGTCGCGTGGCCAGAACAACGACCACGATCGACCTACTCGTAACCATATTCCAGTAAGGTGGCAAAGTGCACCAGCCGGCCATTGACTCCTAAAATAGGGGAAATGGAGAAACAGTACCCCTAGGTGGGAACACCTAGTTAATTCATCCAATATGGGGGGCTAGCGAAAGCTCTAGTCCGGTATAAAAGACCCCAGCCAAATGGAGAAGAGACAGAAATTGTTTTGATCTCTCCCTGACGGTGGTCTAGAAGTACAACTCCCATCGACACAGACCACGACTGGAAGAAAGCTGGTGTCCAGAAGGATGTCTTGACGTTTCCCTAGGATCTACTTCACCCAGGAGAAAGTCCCGATAACCGGTCCTGCGATCGACCACAATCTGGAGGAAGTCAACCAGCAAAATTCCGAAGGACGAAAATAACCAGTAAAACAAGTGAATGGCCTAAAGACCCCAAGATGGGTAGCAAAACGTCCAAGGTGACTGGCAGCACCGCCAATGTGATTAACACCGTAGAGATCGTTGACCACCAAGATGATATTCAAGATGTCAACAAAACCATGAAGCTCATCGTTGGACTACTATTGGTTATAGTGATCCTTAAAGTGGTCAAGATGTACAAGCGCTCTGTTCAGAGACGCCGCGACCAACATCATGCCCTGGAGAAAGTGGTGACCCACATTGGAGCATAAGCCGAGCCGATACCGTGAAGTGAAACCCCAAAAAGACAATAAAAACAATACAAATAATAATAAATAAATTGCACTCCAATCTTATAAACAAAAAAGTGAATCGCCAAAACAATCAAAAACAATTTGCGAGTACATGCATTTCTGAATGCAAGTGTAAACAGAATCCCCAATTACATACGCTGAACAAGAAATTGGAGCTGCACCGACCAGCCAGCCCGAGCATTGGAACCGACGTGTGCCTCAGTGGAACTCTCATACAATGCATACATACATACATATCTATACAGCGATAGTGTTATTTTTTTTGTTTAACGTAATTTTTGTGTTTTGTTTTTGTAAGCCACCATCAAGTCTTGCACGTATATATATGTATAAACCAATTCTAAAATCTCCCAAAGCCCAGGATCCGGAGCGTCGAGATCTCATCGCCCAGGATTAAAAAGAGGGTAAGTTTGTCGGAACACGGTTCCTTTTTTCTTATACATACATATATATATCCGTGCGCCATGATTACATCAGAAGCTTTAGCAAAAACAATAGACTCCGATCCACAATTTAACGTAAGAATTTTATACTTGTTATCCAAAGCCAAACTGCCAATAACAGTGAGTGAATTAGAGTACTTATATATTGAGACCTTCCGTCTAGATTTTTCACCACTTGTCCACTGTAATAAGACACAAAAGGCTATCATTATCTCAACCGTTCCAACGGTCATTGTTCTCTCCCGTCTGGATAAGAATTTGTTTTTGGGCAATATTAATACTTTCCTAGTTAAGACAAAGAATTAATCTGTTAGGAATACATGTAATAATATATAATATCCACATATAATAATTATTTCATATATATAATCATTTAGATATACTTTTCTTTTTATACCTTTTTTATACATAATAATTAAATGTTAATTTTTCAGCGGCGAGTATCAGCCTTGTAATTGTATGACAATTGCAAGAGCCCTCTGAGCGACGTTTGTAGTCGTGAATAGTCAGCATTTTTGCTGATGTGTGCACCTTCACAGGTGGTCAAATCGATACTCTCCGCTAAAACAAATATTGTCAATTAATTTAATTTCCATATGATTTAGCCAACATTATGTTATTCATTCACGGCACTCGCCGATATAAATATTATCCAATAAATTTGTAATGTAAAAGAATATCAAAACATGAAGTGCTAGAGCTTTATTAAGGGGGTGTGCTGACGCGAGAAGTGGAGTAGGTCAAGAACAATGACATAACTTTTGACGGACAACCTTGACAATAGGGGATCGTATTGCGCGGCCCGCGACGATCCATTGGCACACGAATGTGTGAAGGGGAGGGAATATGGCCAAAACACAGCCCGATCGTAATGCGATCAAGGGACAGCTAAGCTTGTGGGGCAGTGTGGACTGACGACCGACGAACTTTATGAAGTAATATTATTTTCCAGGCACTTTTAATATTTATTCTCGTTATGTTGGAGAGGAGAGAGGCTTACCAAGATCCCACGACCCGAATACGACGTAGCTTATGCCGGCAAATGGTGCCAGAATATCGGACGCCTCTCCCTCGGCCCAAGTCCTTGTCAGGACTCGGGCACTAATATGCCCACGTAACAAAATTTAAAAAAAAAAAGATTAAAAAAAAAAAAAAATAAATATTCCTTTAAGTAAAATATATTAACAAAATAACTTCATAATATTGCGTTATTTTTCAAAAGGAGGGAGATGTAGTATGCACTTATATCGAATATCTACTGTACCAAGAGTACTTGAAACAAACACACTGTACCACTTTGTTGCATTGTTTTTATAAACAAAAGGCTCGGTCAAAAACCCTAAGTGGCCGAAACATGAGTCGATCGGCGCGCTCAAAGAAAGTGCAAGTGTCAGCATTCTGTTGCACACGCCGGCCGCTCAGCCAAACTCAAGTACATACACATGCCCTCGCGCTCCAGCCAAAGAGAGCATAATTAAATACACTTTATATACATAAGATATACATAGCCATCTCTCTGCCGCCCAACTGTAAGCAGCGCAGCTACGAGAATTAGGCTTACTTAGATCCTAAGGCAAATTGTAAAATCAGAAACAATTTGACGTTGGAAGCGGCATTAACTCTGCTCCAATCATGCAAACCAAATAAATAAAGAATATAATAAAACTACTCAAAAGGATGTGTTTTTAATAAATGGATAAAGATTATTAACGTTTCCAACACAAGGAGTTTCACACAACAATAGAATCTACTGCGGAGGCATCCAGACTCAGAAGAATTTTAGCAAAATTTTCAGTAACCATTGGCTACCTAAAAACCAAATCTGACAGCTGGACGGAAGACAGTCAGGAAACCCTTGAACTACTGTTAGACACCCACTTCGTTAAAAACACCCAAAAGTGGAGGACCTCTACATAGAGGAGAACCTTGACGACCAGAGCATAGACAACATCTCGAACCCTGACCGCATTAAGTTGGCTATTAACTCCTTTAAGCCCTTCAAATCCCGGACCAGCTACAACGGACACTAGATATATCCCTACCCTGGCTGGCAGCCATATTTCATGGCTGCCTTGCTATAAACCACATTCCAACAAGGTGGCTGGACTTTAAAGTAATTTTTATACCGAAAGCCAGCAAACCCTCCCACACCAACCCAAATGACTTCCGCCCGATAAGTCTCTCTTCTTTCTTGTTGAAGACCCTAGAAAGGCTAATTGACATCCATAACAGGCTAACAATCAACCCAAGCTTACTCTCCGACGCACAGCACGCGTACCGTAAACGCAGATCAACAGATACCGCCCTCCACTCCCTAGTATTTAGTATAGAGAGAGGTTTCCGCAATAAGGAATACTCTTTGGCAGCGTTTCAAGACATAGAAGGTGCCTTCAACAAAGTCACCCGCTCTGGCGCTCTGACTGAACTGGGTATTGGGCGGCCCATAGTGGGACTCGTACACACCATGCTTACCAGCAGAGTAGTGTACTCCACTATGGGATCAGCCCACTCGACCAGGAATGTCAGCAGAGGAACCCCACAAGGGGGTGCACTCTCACCTCTTCTGTGGGTTATAGTGGTCAACAAACTACTATCACTTCTAGAAGAGTACTAAAGTGCTCGCCTACGCGGAGGACGTGGTTATCCTACTGCAGGGTAAATTCCCGCAAACTCTCTGCAATATAATGGAGACAGCCGTATCCACCCTCTCAAGGTGGACGGCTGACAGTGGACTGGGAGTCAACCCAGAAGAAGACCGAACTAGTTATTTTTACAAGGAAGTATAAGATACCAAATTTAATTCTCCCAAAACTACACCAAACGCGCCTAACCCTTAGCAATCAAGCAAAGTACTAAGGTGTCATCCTTGACAAAAAGCTCCACTGGACAGAAAAAATTCCTAGATCGCTCACGCAAAGCGGCCATAGCTCTCTTTGCTTGTAAAAAAGCCATAGGGAGAAAGTGGGGTTTCTCCCCCAAGATAGTTGACTGGCTATACACTGCAATAGTCAGGCCCATTCTCCTCTACGGAAACATCGTATGGTAACCTTCACTAGATAACTAGATAACAATATCCAAAGAAGCGCAGAACTCTGCATCAGTAGGGCGCTCCGCGCCACTGCCACTGAAGCTCTAAACACAATTCTCGACCTCCAACCCCTGGACCTACTGGCAAAATGCTGGGCATCTGCAACAGCGCTGAGGCTCCGCAAAGCAGCGGCATGGACAACAGGCTCTACGTCTCACTCCAGACTACAATCCACCCATAGTCAACTTCGAAAGAATTTACAAGATCTTCATACCCACCCGTACTGATTGGGACAACCTCCCACACCAATTCGAAAACGCCGTCAACATATACACAGACGGCTCCAAGCTTAACACCCAAGCAGGTGGGGGAGTCTTCTCTCCCGAACTAGACATAAAAGTCTCATTCCGCCTACCATGGCAATTCAGGAGGCTATGGCCCACCTGGACACATCAAAACATCACGACATAGACATTTTCATCTTTTCGGATAGTCAAGCAGCCCTCAGGGCCATCGACTCCTGCACAACAAACTCAAAAACAAGATGGCCACTCATCTGAGAATCAACCTCATCTGGGTGCCTGGACACCGTAATATCGAGGGCAACTGCATAGCAGACGAGCTAGCAAGACAAGGGACAAAAGTACTTAAAGCAAACACACTGCAATACTTTGTTGAAGTGTTTACATAAACAAAGCCCCGGTCAAAAACCTAAGTGGCCGAAACATGAGTCGATCGGTGCGCTCACAGAAAGTGCAAGTGTCAGTATTCTGTTGCACACGCAGACCGCTTAACCGAACTCAAGTACATGCATATACCCTCGGGCTCCAGCTTAAGAGAGCATAATTAAATACACTTTATATACATAAGATATACATAGCCATCTCTCTGCCGCCCAACTGTAAGCAGCGCAGCTACAAGAATTAGGCTTACTTAGATCCTAAGGCAAATTGTAAAATCAGAAACAATTTGACGTTGGAAGCGGCATTAACTCTGCTCCAATCATGCAAACCAAATAAATAAAGAATATAATAAAACTACTCAAAAGGATGTGTTTTTAATAAATGGATAAAGATTATTAACGTTTCCAACACAAGGAGTTTCACACAACAATAGAATCTACTGCGGAGGCATCCAGACTCAGAAGAATTTTAGCAAAATTTTCAACAACCATTGGCTACCTAAAAACCAAATCTGACAGCTGGACGGAAGACAGTCAGGAAACCCTTGAACTACTGTTAGACACCAACTTCGTTAAAAACACCCAAAAGTGGAGGACCTCTACATAGAGGAGAACCTTGACGACCAGAGCATAGACAACATCTCGAACCCTGACCGCATTAAGTTGGCTATTAACTCCTTTAAGCCCTTCAAATCCCGGCCCAGCTACAACGGACACTAGATATATCCCTACCCTGGCTGGCAGCCATATTTCATGGCTGCCTTGCTATAAACCACATTCCAACAAGGTGGCTGGACTTTAAAGTAATTTTTATACCGAAAGCCAGCAAACCCTCCCACACCAACCCAAATGACTTCCGCCCGATAAGTCTGTCTTCTTTCTTGTTGAAGACCCTAGAAAGGCTAATTGACATCCATATCAGGCTAACAATCAACCCAAGCTTACTCTCCGACGCACAGCACGCGTACCGTAAACGCAGATCAACAGATACCGCCCTCCACTCCCTAGTATTTAGTATAGAGAGAGGTTTCCGCAATAAGGAATACTCTTTGGCAGCGTTTCAAGACATAGAAGGTGCCTTCAACAAAGTCACCCGCTCTGGCGCTCTGACTGAACTGGGTATTGGGCGGCCCATAGTGGGACTCGTACACACCATGCTTACCAGCAGAGTAGTGTACTCCACTATGGGATCAGCCCACTCGACCAGGAATGTCAGCAGAGGAACCCCACAAGGGGGTGCACTCTCACCTCTTCTGTGGGTTATAGTGGTCAACAAACTACTATCACTTCTAGAAGAGTACTAAAGTGCTCGCCTACGCGGAGGACGTGGTTATCCTACTGCAGGGTAAATTCCCGCAAACTCTCTGCAATATAATGGAGACAGCCGTATCCACCCTCTCAAGGTGGACGGCTGACTGTGGACTGGGAGTCAACCCAGAAGAAGACCGAACTAGTTATTTTTACAAGGAAGTATAAGATACCAAATTTAATTCTCCCAAAACTACACCAAACGCGCCTAACCCTTAGCAATCAAGCAAAGTACTTAGGTGTCATCCTTGACAAAAAGCTCCACTGGACAGAAAAAATTCCTAGATCGCTCACGCAAAGCGGCCATAGCTCTCTTTGCTTGTAAAAAAGCCATAGGGAGAAAGTGGGGTTTCTCCCCCAAGATAGTTGACTGGCTATACACTGCAATAGTCAGGCCCATTCTCCTCTACGGAAACATCGTATGGTGACCTTCACTAGATAACTAGATAACAATATCCAAAGAAGCGCAGAACTCTGCATCAGTAGGGCGCTCCGCGCCACTGCCACTGAAGCTCTAAACACAATTCTCGACCTCCAACCCCTGGACCTACTGGCAAAATGCTGGGCATCTGCAACAGCGCTGAGGCTCCGCAAAGCAGCGGCATGGACAACAGGCTCTACGTTTCACTCCAGACTACAATCCACCCATAGTCAACTTCGAAAGAATTTACAAGATCTTCATACCCACCCGTACTGATTGGGACAACCTCCCACACCAATTCGAAAACGCCGTCAACATATACACAGACGGCTCCAAGCTTAACACCCAAGCAGGTGGGGGAGTCTTCTCTCCCGAACTAGACATAAAAGTCTCATTCCGCCTACCATGGCAATTCAGGAGGCTATGGCCCACCTGGACACATCAAAACATCACGACATAGACATTTTCATCTTTTCGGATAGTCAAGCAGCCCTCAGGGCCATCGACTCCTGCACAACAAACTCAAAAACAAGATGGCCACTCATCTGAGAATCAACCTCATCTGGGTGCCTGGACACCGTAATATCGAGGGCAACTGCATAGCAGACGAGCTAGCAAGACAAGGGACAAAAGTACTTAAAGCAAACACACTGTAATACTTTGTTGAAGTGTTTACATAAACAAAGCCCCGGTCAAAAACCTAAGTGGCCGAAACATGAGTCGATCGGTGCGCTCACAGAAAGTGCAAGTGTCAGTATTCTGTTGCACACGCAGACCGCTTAACCGAACTCAAGTACATGCATATACCCTCGGGCTCCAGCTTAAGAGAGCATAATTAAATACATATAATATATAAGATATACATAGCCGTCTCTCTGCTGTCCAACTGTGGGCAGCGCAGCTACGAGACTTAGGCTTACTTAGAACCTAAAGAAAAATGTATGTTCAGAAACAACTGAACGTTGATTACGGTACCTTTGCTGCTCCGAACTTAAATAAAAGATTATTCAAACAAATCTAAGAGGTTTTGTCTACATGGCGACCGTGACAAGTGTTCACATTTAAACAAAAACAACAACAAAACATCAATTCGAGGACTATAAACTACAACAACCAAAAACAAGGAAGAACGCTATAGTCGAGTACCTCGACTATCAGATACCCGTTACTCAGCTAAAGGGACCAAAGGAAAATGGAGATATGCAAGCAGCAAAGCGAGATTGAAATGCGCCACCTACCGGCGGTAGACAGATTTAAGCGTTATGGGCGTAAGAGTGGGCGTGGCAAATTTTTTTTTGATCTATCAATAGGTACCAATACATTTCAAATTTTTTATCTAGCATGAAAATTGTGGGCGCCACAGGCTTATTCGCGTAACAAACTTGCGCTGCGTACAAGGCTACGGAATCTAAATCTGAGAATTAAATTCTCTATCTTTCATAGTTTCCGAGATATCCACGTTCATACTTACGATTTTTTGAAGTTTGTGGGCTTTTTTGGGTCAATTGATAGGTATTGACGAGATCAATACATTTCAGTTAATATTTTTATTCTAGCATCAAAACTGTAGGAGCCACAGTTTTGGGCGGTTTGCGGGCGTTAGAGTGGGCGTGGCACTCTGCTGAAACAAACTTGCGCTGCGTAAGGAGCTCAGGAATCTGCACACCAAATCTCAATAGCCTAGCTCTCGTAGTTTCCGAGATCTTAGCGTTTATCCGGACAGACGGACAGACGGACATGGCTAGATCGACTCGGCTAGTGATTCAGATCAAGAATATATATACTTTATGGGGTCGGAAACGCTTCCTTCTGCCTGTTACATACTTTCCGACGAATCTAGTATACCCTTTTACTCTACGAGTAACCGGTATAATGAGGAAAAATATTGTAGGACCTCAGGAGATTGCAGGACGAATGACAACCCAGTAAATTGAAGAAAAGTCTGATGACGTGGCGGAAATCGGGCTGGAGGAACGAAAATAAAATCTGGAGGCCAATGAAACAGAAATGAAGGAGTAGAGATGGCTAAACGCGGGGTCGTAAAGAATAAAATAAATAAAAGAATAGCGCACGTAAAGTGGATATTGTTTAAGAAAAAACCACCCCCCCCCCCCCCCCCCCCCCCCCCCCCTGGGCAAGTGCCCAAGAACTACAGGATGAACTTGATTTTTTAAATTCAAGTCTCGAGCAAAAAAGGCCACTAACTCTAACTCACTTAGTCATAAAAATACAAAAATAACACCTCCCCTTCCGAAGCCTCTCCCCAAAAGAGAGAAAGCGTGTCCGAAGGACTGCCCTGGACCGCTGGAAAGCCGCTTCTGCCAAATGACCTGCGGAGAAAAACCAAAAGAGAAATCATGTGCAAACCCCGGCAACGCCCAGCTGATGCAATAGAGGGTCTAAAAAAAAGCGGACTTAAAAAAAAATGATCAAAAAAAATTTAAATTAATCTATGTTATTATAATTCAAATTGTAAAATTGAGCGGAACCCTTTCTGCCCAATAGCAGTATAGCCCGTAAAGCTATACAAGACAATAGGTAGAAAACCTGTAAAAGTGAATGCAAAGTAATGCAATAAGTAAATTTTCTGAAGAAACAGATAGTTATAATTATAATTTAAATACATATAAGCCAAAAATGGCAATAGTAGACGTTAAGTCAGTGGACTCCACTGCTAATGTTATTAATAAAGTAGAGTCAAATAATAATGACTTAGAATTAATACACACACTATTGATAATAATTGTTGTTATAATGTGCGCAAATTTGTATTGATGGACGTTGATGCACTACGAGCAGTACAAACAAGTGGCCCAACGACACCAAGCACGTGCTTGTTACGCGCGGGGCCCTTTTATCAATTTGGGCAAAAAATACGAGTTCGCGAGGAAGATACAAAAAACAAATAGAGACGGGACACAAATGAAAATAAAAGAAGAATCTAAGAAAGAAGCAAATGAGTTAAAATATTAGTTTTTAATACCGGGATAGAAGTTGAAGTGCAAAGTAAATGATAAAGGTTATTATAATTATTACATAGAACGCGAAAGGGCTCGTGCAGACAAAAATTAGATGTACATCGTGGCAAATTTAGGGGATAATAATTTCGTGTAAGTCTAACAGGAACATTGAAAGTTAGGCGGTTTACAAGTTCTACAGAATCAATATCACCTCTTATAAGATTTTGCATAAAAATAGTACCAAGCATTGTTCTACGATTTGCAAGGGTAGGTAAATTAAGCAATAGTAATCTACTCTGATAGGAAGGTAGCCTTATGTTTTGATCCCAGTTCAAACTACGAAGGGCAAAAAGAAGAAATTTTTTTTGTACCGACTCAATACGGTCAATATGCACTTGATATTGTGGACTCCAAACCGAAGAACAATATTCCAAAATAGGACGGACAAGGGAGGTAAATAATAATTTGGTTGTATAAGGGTCATCAAATTCTTTTGACCAACGCTTTATAAACCCAAGAACACTCATGGCCTTGCTGACAGTGGACATTATGTGGCAGTCAAATTTAAGTTTTGGGTCCAGAAGAACGCCTAAGTCATTAACTGAATATATACGGTCGAGTGGCGTATTTTGAAGAGAGTAACTAACAAAAGTAGGAGTACCCCTATGAAAAGTCATAACGTTGCATTAAGGCAGTTCAAATTTAAAAGGTTATACTCACACCATCCCTGAAAACAATCAATATCGGACTGTAAGTTGAAACCCGACGCTTTATCATTATGTGATAAATAAAGCTTAACATCATCAGCATACATTTGTACACGAGAGTGTGTTATGATAGAGGGAAGATCGTTAATAAACAAAGTAAACAGCAAAGGGCCCAAATGACTACCCTGAGGCACTCCAGATGTCACATAGATCAGTTTTGAGGCAGAGTTCTTGAATATAACCCTCTGAGTCCTACCTACCAAATGGTTTCAATAACCTGTATAAGTTACATAACAAATGTCTAAAAAATAAATATATGAGCCAGGGAAATGATCTGGACAAAATTTAATAAAAAAAATAGAGCACAAGCAACATTAATTAAAAAAATAATTCTGTAATCAACTTTTAAACTTTAAGAAAACGGAATATAATAAATACAAATACAAAAATAAATTAACTAAAATATGGCTACCCTAAAGGCAATTAGAGAAACATATGATAGGGACCCTTACTTTAAAGAAAGAGTTCAGCAATTAGTCTCAGCGATTTGTGTAAGCATATATGACTTACAAAATGATGTACTGAAACCTTTAGTTTAGATGCTTCCTTATTAATACATTGCACAAGCACCCAAAAGGGAATTGTATTATCCACCATTCCAGGTGTGCAATTTAGATCAGTAATAGACTATCATCCAATACTAGGTAGAACAATGGTCTTTAAGAAATAATTCATATCTATAATATAATGGAATGGAATGAATTATGTCACTGTGGACGGCAGTACACGTAGTGGCGAAGCGCGCAGGAGAGCGTGCGAAGACAACTACTATATATAGCCGCAGAATTGAAAATCTGCCATTATAGTCCGATCGTAACGAGTGATATCGATCGAAAGGTATCGAGAAAACCAAGAAGATTGCATACCAAGACTTTCGAAATATAGATTTGTTTAAGAGAAAAAGCGGTGAAAGTGTAAAAGTAAAAATTTAGAAAATTGAAGTTGGTGGATTCGGTGGGGATAAAAGCCCCCGGCCGTTTAGCTAGTTTTATTCTTACTTAGGATACGCGCCGAATGAAAAAAGTAATTCAAAAAACAAGATTTTCTTCATCTTTCCAAAATGAAAATGTTTGGCCCTTTGTTTGTGTTTTAGTTTTACGGTTTTGGAAACCCTATGGGTGTATAAAGTAGCTTGAAATAGAAAACGTTTGTTCTACGACTTTTGGAAAAACCCGCTAGTTTAGCGGAAAATAAAAAACAAAGCCAGATTTAAATTGCTTATAGTATCTTAACAACTAATGCTACAAAAACGTTCTATATATCTCTGAAAAGATAATTTAATTTGCTAAATACTTTTTATATAGTAAAACTGTCTGAATATAATAGATTTAGAGTTATGACAAAAAGTTATTTTTTAAAACCACTTTTTGACTATTATCTCAAAATTGAGTCGAACGATTTCTTTTTAAATTTTAAATCATAGAGCCCTTGAGATTCCTCAACTTTTTATATATAACACTTTTTGCCCTAAAAATTACCGTTTGGAAGATATTAAGCGATAAAAAGTGCAACTCGTTTCAGCTCCGTACACGAAATATTTCTTACTTATTGGAATAAACAAGAAAAAAACCAATTTGATGAAAAATATTCTTATTAGATTTTTTCAAACGGAAAATCTGTTATGGTTTTAGGGTCCTTTACTTGCATGAAGCTAATCGAAATAGGAAACGACCCTCTAGTTCGGCGGGAAATGTAAGAAGCGACATAATTCTCTTGGCATCTGAAACTATACAGCCCTAAAATAGGTATTAAAATAGGTAATTGAAGCGATAAAACTTGTTATTAAAATCAAATATATTCATATTAGAAGTTTCATTCTTATTAGAATGTGATTGTAAACAACCCATACCTTATTAGAATAAAGTTTAGTCGAAGTGGAACGTGAAAGTTTATTATAGTCTATACATTTTTTAGCATTATATATTTATTTACTTAAAACTAATGAAAGAATCTGTTTGTTTTGTTTTTCAATAGCCAAGCCATATGGGGACGACTCCTAGTCATGGTATTGGGGTACTTAAACTCTTGTGCAAAAATAAACTTCTGATATCAAACAAAAACATCTCTTAACGAGGTAAAAAGTAGTGGCGAACGCGGCACGCAACAACAGAAAAATTACGTGTAGGTAAATAAATATTTACTGTTGCGGGCCGAAATCATAAATTTAATATACTTGTAGTTCATTTATTTTATCGAATGTAATATAATTTTTTGTCACAATTGTTGATATCAGAAATTTTTGTTAAAGGCACGTTCGCCACTACTTTTTACCTCGATAAGAGGTGTTTTTGTTTGATAATATTATATATATAATATTATAAAAATTAACTTTGATAAATCATATAAGTCACTTACTCAAAACAGGCCAATTCAAAAGAAATACTATTAAAAAACTTGTAGAAATACTAGTAAAATGCTTTAATGGAGAACGAATACTAGTACATGGCCAGAGGAAAAAATGAAATCAAGATTATTTCCCAAGTATCAACATTTTTGATCAGACTACGATCTAATTTAATATCAATTAAACAAAATTTCAATTTAGATATATCAGTACCGACCATACTTAACACTTCTCTAACAGTTGAAACTGGTGATGAACCGGAATCAACAGAACAAACTGACATTGACCAAATAGAATCAGAAGAGCTTGCAGAGAAACACCCTAAAATAGAAGTGCAAGATTTAAATAATCTTACTATTCCAGCTGTTTTAATGTTAGATTTGGATAATTCTACAGATTCTAATGCTAGTTCAAGCATAATAGAGAATAAACTAAGCAACAATATCATAATGGCACATTTTAATATTGATTTTCGATGGTAAAGCTGAAAACTTAAAAAGTTTTATTGATGCATTATAAATAATAGAATCAATAAAAAGCGAGCACGAACAATTAGCAGTTTCCATAATAAAAACAAAGCTAAAAGGTGTGTTACGTACGCCCTCCCCCATACCAAGATTAACCCCGGCAAAACAACTGCCATTAGTTGAGGGTAGGGGCCGTAATGACTAACCACACTCCGATTGATAAAGGCAAAACAGCAAAAACAATTCGACAACTCATGGGTGTCGCGTGGCCAGAACAACGACCACGATCGACCTGCTCGTAACCGTACTCCAGTAAGGTGGCGAAGTGCACCAGCCGGCCATTGACTCCTAAAATAGGGGAAATGGAGAAACAGTACCCCTAGGTGGGAACACCTAGTTAATTCATCCAATATGGGGGGCTAGCGAAAGCTCTAGTCCGGTATAAAAGACCCCAGCCAAATAAAGAAGTCGGACAGAAATTGTTCTGATCTCTCCCTGACGGTGGTCTAGAAGTACAACTCCCATCGACACCGACCACGACTGGAAGAAAGCTAGTGTCCAGAAGGATGTCTTTACGTTTCCCTAGGATCAACCTCACCCAGGAGAAAGTCCCGATAACCGGTCGTACGATCGACCACAATCTGGAGGAAGTCAACAAGCAAAATCCCGAAGGACGAAACGAACTAGTGAACCAAGTGAATGGCCTAAGGACCCCAAGATGGGCGGCGAAACTTCCAAAGTGGCCGACAGCACCGCCAATGTGATTAATCACGTAGAGATCGTTGACCACAGGGATGATATTCAAGATGTCAACAAGACTTTGAAGCTCATAGCTGGACTACTACTGGTTATAGTGATCCTTAAAGTGGTCAAGATGTACAAGCGCTCTGTTCAGAGACGCCGCGACCAACATCACACCCTGGAGAAAGTGGTGACCCACATTGGAGCATAAGCCGAGCAGATACAGTGAAGTGAAACCACAAAAAGACAATAGAAACAATAAAATAATAATAAATAAATTGCACTCCAATATTATAAACAAAAAGTGAATCGCCAAAAACAATCAAAAACAATTTGCGAGTACATGCATTTCTGAATGCAAGTGTAAACAGAATCCACAATTACATACGCTGAACAAGAAATTGGAGCTGCACCGACCAGCCCCAGCCCGAGCATTGGAACTGACGTGTGCCGCAGTGGAACTCTCATACGATGCATACATACATAAATATCTATACAGCGATAGTGTTATTTTTTTTGTGTAACGTAATTTTTGTGTTTTGTTTTTGTAAACCGTCATCAAGTCTTGCACGTATATATATGTATAAACCGATTCTAAAATCTCCCAAAGCCCAGGATCCGGAGCGTCGAGATCTCATCGCCCAGGATTAAAAGGAGGGTAAGTTCGTCGGAACACGGTTCCTTTCTTATAATTAATATATATATATTTCCGTGCGCTATGATTACATCAGAAGCTTTAGCAAAAACAATAGACACCGATCCACAATTTAACGTAAGAATTTTATACTTGTTATCAAAAGCGACCCTACCAATAACAGTGAATGAATTGGAATACTTATATATTGAGACCTTCCGTCTAGATTTTTCACCACTTGTCCACTGCAATAAGACACAAAAAGCTATTATTATCTCTACCGTTCCAACGGTAATTGTTCTCTCCCGTCTGGATAATAATTTGTTTTTGGGCAATGTTAATACTTTCCTAGTTAAGACAAAGAATTGATCTGTTAGGAATACATATAATAATATATAATATCCACATATAATAATTTTTTCATATATATAATCATTTAGATATACTTTTCTTTTTATACCTTTTTTATACATAATAATTAAATGTTAATTTTTCAGCGGCGAGTATCAGCCTTGTAATTGTATGACAATTGCAAGAGCCCTCTGAGCGACGTTAGTAGTCGTGAATAGTCAGCATTTTGCTGATGTGTGCACCTTCACAGGTGGTCAAATCGATACTCTCCGCTAAAACAATAATTGTCAATTAATTTAACCCCCATATGAATTAGCCATTATTATGTCTGTCTGTTTAAATTAGTAACTGTAAAGTCCCCAACTTCTGTGACTGTCAGTGTTGAGTGGCCACTCAATCAGAACTTTGTCGCAGAATAGAGGCCTGACTTTGAAATGATTTTTAACGTGAGAAATTCCCTGTCTTGTTCATGGACCAATTTACCAAAATTTCCTTTATCCAAGAACTATGAGTTATCCTTTTTATAATTCTATACCTATAACTACGTGCTGAACGACTATTTGTTAAAATTAACGTAAATACAATTTATAGGTGCTTTCTGGCCGACGCCACACGACGTACTAGGCATTTGCCCGGTCGTTTGAATTGGTTCGAGTCCAGAAAGAGCAGGAGCGCAAGCATTAGCAGTTGCGGTGCGGGTCTACTGTTCGTTTGTCGATCCAGGACAGAATGGGGGTGGGGGAACTGACAGGAAACGCAAAGCCGACGCCCTACAACGTACTAGGCATTGGTCCGGTCGTTTGCTTGGTTCGAGTCTTTGCTGTTTCCCTTGACATATTTGGGCGGTGGATGATTTTTAGTTTCTCTGGCCGACGCCCCACAACGTATTAGGCTAGTTGGTCAGGTCGTTTGCTTGGTTCGAGTCCAGAGAAATAGGAGACGGTTGTGGAGCCCGAGAATGATCGGTCAAACAACTTGTTTTCCGACGACTGGCGGGAGGGGGTTTTTGGACAGATTCCTTATCTAGACACAGCCATTCCGTTTGGAACATTTGGAATGTCTAGAAAAAGGGAAAGTAAGGGCATGTTAGCTTAGCGGAACCGCGTTGTGTAGAAGCGACTAACACCCCTAGTTAGGGAAATTTATTTTGTTTATTTTTTTGGGGCTTAAATATCGGACGGTTCTTGACCGAAGAGAAACTTGAGAAGCAGAGAGAAGTACCCCCAGTTTGTAAACATTTTTATTGCCGACTTATTCAGCGTATATGTCGCTGACCGGGTGTTTTGAAAATAATCACGTGAACCTTTTATACCAAAACGCAAGAAAGTGAAGGCAAATTTAAGTGCGTGTATTAATCCGCACAAAGTGACAATCTATAAAAGGAAAGCGGAGGCCTTTAAAGAAGGTCCAATCACATAAATGAAGGGGGCCAAGAAGAAGGTCTTATTCCAACCCAGCACCGGAAGAGTGACCCGAGCAACAACGCGCGGAGACAATCACCAACCCCGGAGTGCGAGCGCGCCAAGGCTAGGAGAATCATCTGAAAGAGAGCCGTGGGAGCTCGCACAGAATCAGCCAGGACAGGTAGATACCCTGTCCGAAGAAAACAATTTGGACCAATATACTGAAATGGAAGGAGCCGCCGGAGGGGAGAATCTACCCCTAGGACCGCCGAAAGGAAGATCAAGTATGCTTCCCCAATTTCAGAGGCACGAGGAGGACAACTTAGAGGCTGCCGAGCGACGTGAACAAAGATTGATGGAGCTCTTGAGGCAGAGCAATGAAATGCAGCGTGGAATGAGTGCCCAGATAGAAGCGCTGAAAGCACAGATAACAGAATTGCAGTCTCCGATATCCAGGAGACCCGAACAGAAGGGACTGCTTTCGCCGCCCCGAACTTTTCCGAATCCAACGGACAGCTTCTTGAGATACCAAGAGACTCCGCCTCTGGAACCGGTAACGCAGGACATGCTCAATAGCCAGATGCACCGGTTAAGAACACCCAGGCGGATGGACCCCCGTCCCACAGGCAGTCCAGAACAAACGAGAGGGAGACGAGTCACCAACTGCACCCAGAGTTCGTTCGGAACTCATCGTTTCAGGGACCAAGACCAAAAGACGTCAGATTAGACAGATGGAACCTAAAGTTTGATGGGAGCGGTCGCGGCATGACAGTGGAAAGTTTCCTGCTCCGCGTAGACCGATTGCAAGAATTGTACGACCTCAGTCGCCAACAAGTCTTTCGTGAGTTCCATCTTCTGTTGGCAGGTGCAGCCACGAAATGGTATTGGCAGTTAATGGAGGACAAGGCCGAAGACTACGATTTTGACTACTACTCATTGACCCAAGAAATGAGACGGGCATTTTCCACTACCGGGAGTGACCTTATGAAAGTCAAGGAACTAATGGAAAGGAATCAAGGGCCACACGAAACTTTTAGCGATTATGTCTCGGATATGCATAACTTGCATTTCAAGCTCAAGCACAAAATCGCTGAAGATGAATTCGTTGAGCTCTTAAAGGACAACATGAACTCCCAGATGGGGGGATTGCTGCTAACATCCCCAATAACCTCATTAGAGGAGCTCAAAAGAGAAGGTCTCAGAGTGGATCGCTGGTTGAGAAGTACTGGAAGAAACCTGCGCAGCCGAGCTGCAGTCAACGAAATAGAGGAATTCCAGACACTGGAGGACTTGCCGGACGCGGTCACGGTGGAGCAATTCAACCGGCAGCGGAAAGATACGCGAGGGCGGTACGAGGATGGACACGGATGCCGAGGCCCGGAGTCCGTCAGGCAAGACCGGGATAGCCGGGCGGACCAGGACCAACCCTTTCCGGTAAAAACACCGAAGCCCAACCAAATCTCCGCCCATAAGGGCCTAGAACATCGAGAGAGGGAGTACTAACTTGCTCGTGAACGTATCTTCAATGGCTCGGAAGATGCAGACAGCGAGACAAGAACAACACGGAAAATACTTAAATTATATGATGCCCGAGCAGACTATCGCCGGCTCAAGCAAAAAGTGGTGGACTCGGTGGTGAGCGTGCAAAATGACAACCGTTTCTTTGCCAAAACGAAGGTCGATGGAGAAGAGATACTCGCATTACTGGACACAGGCGCCAGTGCGAACTGTATTGGCAGAGGAGCACACGCTTTCTTGGAAAACCGGACGCGGCCGATAAGAAAGCTAAGCGAAGAATGCGTACGCACAGCAAGCGGTGGCGAGACCCAAGTTACCGGAGCCATAACGTTACCTGTGGAATGGGAAGGAGAAACCAAGGACTTAGAGTTTTTGATAGTGCCAGGTCTGACACAACGATTTTATTTTGGAATTAATTTCTGGGATACATTCGGCCTCACCTTCCTCGGTAAAGGTAGACGCGAGGTTGCCGCCGTTGAAAAAACACCGGATTTCGACCTTATGACCGGCGACCTAGACATGAACAATACGCTCAAGCCCGAGACCGCCTATACTCCACATCAGCTTACCCCAGAACAACATTGTAAGCTGCAGCAAGTGATAGACACATATCCCTCTTGTCTAGAAAAGGGATTAGGAAAGACGAGCTTAGAGCAACATGTAATTGAAGTGACCAACGAGGACCTACCAATCAAGCAGCGACATTACCCGATATCCCCAGCTAAACAGAAGCTGGTGTACGCCGAGCTAGATCGCATGTTAGGTATAGGCGTGATCGAAGAGAGCAATAGTAGCTGGAGTTCACCGGTAACTCTGGTGCAAAAAGGGCCGAAAAATCGCCTATGCCTCGATGCGCGTAAAGTAAATTCCCGGACAATCAAAGATGCGTATCCACTACCACATATTGAGGGTCTGTTGAGCCGACTACAGGAAACGTATTACATTTCCGCAATTGACTTAAAAGACGCCTTTTGGCAAATACCTCTCGAAACCAAAAGTAGAGAGAAAACCGCGTTTACAGTGCCCGGCAGGCCACTGTATCAGTTTACAGTCATGCCGTTCGGCTTGTGCAATGCCGCGCAGCGAATGTGCCGACTAATGGATAAAGTTATACCAGCGGCGCTACGCGAGAATGTATTTGTGTATCTGGATGACTTACTGGTCTGTTCACCTACATTTGAAGCCCACATGGATATGTTGAGCCAGGTCAGTGCCTGCTTACAGCGGGCAGAGCTAACGATAAATGTAGACAAGAGCAAGTTTTACTACAGCCAGGCAAGATATTTAGGATATGTAGTTGGGGGAGGATGCATCCGAACGGATGACGCGAAAATACAATTGATACAGGAATTTCCCCAGCCTAGCTCCGCCAAACAGATGCGGAGGTTCCTGGGAATGACAGGCTGGTACAGGAGGTTCATCCAAAACTACGCCCAGACAGCGGCACCGCTTCACGACTGTTTGAAGAAAGACCGCATAAAGAAATTTGAATTGTCAGAAGAGGCAATCAAGGCGTTTGAACTTTTAAAAAACAGCATGGCAACAGCACCTGTACTCGTCACCCCGGATTTTAAGAAACCATTTACCATCCAATGTGATGCCTCGACCACTGGAGTGGGGGGAGTTTTGTTCCAAACCGATGACGAGGGCGGAGAACATCCAATCGCCTATATGTCAGCCAAATTGAACAAAGCACAGCGGAATTACAGCATAACCGAGTTGGAGTGCTATGCCGCTATCCTCAGCATTACCAAATTCCGTGCCTACGTAGATGGGATGCCCTTCAAAGTGATCACTGACCACGCTAGTCTAAAATGGCTGATGAGTCAGAAAGACTTATCAGGCAGGCTTGCGCGATGGAGTTTGAAGCTACAAGCATTTGACTTCACCATAGAACACAGGAAAGGGTCACTAAATGTAGTCCCAGATGCTCTCTCACGAGTTCATATGGACGAGCTACAGAAGGCTGGGGCGGAAGAACTGGACATACACATCAACCTCGATTCGACAGCGTTCCAGTCATCGGATTATGTCAACTTAGTGCAGGCGGTGGACGAAAATTTAGGTAAAAGCCCAGACCTTCAAAACATCAGAAGGCTATGTATATAAACGGATGGGATTCTGCCTAAACGACGCTGTGGATGAATCCCGAGCATGGAAGCTCTGGGTTCCCGCCGAGCTGCGTCCTGATTTAGTCTGGAGAGCACATCATGCCATAACCGCAGGGCATGGGGGGTTGCACAAATCGCTAGCCAAACTGAGACAGTATTAATATTGGCCAGGCATGGCTGTAGATGTCCAAAAAGTAGTGAAGGAATGCGAGGTCTGTAAGATCACCAAGACCGCCAACAAAAATGACCGACCACCCATGGGAGAACAGCGGGTTACGGAGCGGGCTGGCCAAAGGTTGTTCATCGACTTTATGGGACCATACCCGAGGACCAAAGCTGGGAACTCGGTGATTTTTGTATGCCTAGACCATTTCTCCAAATTTGTCTGGCTACAGCCGATGAGACATGCAGTAGCTGCAGAAGTCATCAAATTCCTTGAGACCAAAATTTTCCATCAATTTGGAGTCCCCGAGTTTGTACACTCAGAATTAAATTCTCTATCTTTCATAGTTTCCGAGATATCCACGTTCAAACTTACGATTTTTTGAAGTTTGTGGGCTTTTTTGGGTCAATTGATAGGTATTGACGAGATCAATACATTTCAGTTAATATTTTTATTCTAGCATCAAAACTGTAGGAGCCACAGTTTTGGGCGGTTTGTGGGCGTTAGAGTGGGCGTGGCACTCTGCTGAAACAAACTTGCGCTGCGTAAGGAGCTCAGGAATCTGCACACCAAATCTCAATAGCCTAGCTCTCGTAGTTTCCGAGATCTCAGCGTTTATCCGGACAGACGGACAGACGGACAGACGGACATGGCTAGATCGACTCGGCTAGTGATTCAGATCAAGAATATATATACTTTATGGGGTCGGAAACGCTTCCTTCTGCCTGTTACATACTTTCCGACGAATCTAGTATACCCTTTTACTCTACGAGTAACCGGTATAATGAGGAAAAATATTGTAGGACCTCAGGAGATTGCAGGACGAATGACAACCCAGTAAATTGAAGAAAAGTCTGATGACGTGGCGGAAATCGGACTGGAGGAACGAAAATAAAATCTGGAGGCCAATGAAACAGAAATGAAGGAGTAGAGATGGAGTTATGGCTAAACGCGGGGTCGTAAAGAATAAAATAAATAAAAGAATAGCGCACGTAAAGTGGATATTGTTTAAGAAAAAACCACCACCCCCCCCTGGGCAAGTGCCCAAGAACAACAGGATGAACTTGATTTTTTAAATTCAAGTCTCGAGCAAAAAAGGCCACTAACTCTAATTCACTTAGTCATAAAAATACGAAAATAACACCTCCCCTTCCGAAGCCTCTCCCCAAAAGAGAGAAAGCGTGTCCGAAGGACTGCCCTGGACCGCTGGAAAGCCGCTTCTGCCAAATGACCTGCGGAGAAAAACCAAAAGAGAAATCATGTGCGAACCCCGGCAACGCCTAGCTGATGCAATAGAGGGTCTAAAAAAAAGCGGACTTAAAAAAAAATGATCAAAAAAAATTTAAATTAATCTATGTTATTATAATTCAAATTGTAAAATTGAGCGGAACCCTTTCTGCCCAATAGCAGTATAGCCCGTAAAGCTATACAAGACAATAGGTAGAAAACCTGTAAAAGTGAATGCAAAGTAATGCAATAAGTAAATTTTCTGAAGAAACAGATAGTTATAATTATAATTTAAATACATATAAGCCAAAAATGGCAATAGTAGACGTTAAGTCAGTGGACTCCACTGCTAATGTTATTAATAAAGTAGAGTCAAATAATAATGACTTAGAATTAATACACACACTATTGATAATAATTGTTGTTATAATGTGCGCAAATTTGTATTGATGGACGTTGATGCACTACGAGCAGTACAAACAAGTGGCCCAACGACACCAAGCACGTGCTTGTTACGCGCGGGGCCCTTTTAT
The DNA here is from genome assembly GCF_014743375.2 of Drosophila subpulchrella. Lineage (NCBI taxonomy): Eukaryota > Metazoa > Arthropoda > Insecta > Diptera > Drosophilidae > Drosophila > Drosophila subpulchrella. The sequence goes on along the minus strand of NW_023665601.1, from coordinate 765,657 downwards.
CAATTTGGGCAAAAAATACGAGTTCGCGAGGAAGATACAAAAAACAAATAGAGACGGGACACAAATGAAAATAAAAGAAGAATCTAAGAAAGAAGCAAATGAGTTAAAATATTAGTTTTTAATACCGGGATAGAAGTTGAAGTGCAAAGTAAATGATAAAGGTTATTATAATTATTACATAGAACGCGAAAGGGCTCGTGCAGACAAAAATTAGATGTACATCGTGGCAAATTTAGGGGATAATAATTTCGTGTAAGTCTAACAGGAACATTGAAAGTTAGGCGGTTTACAAGTTCTACAGAATCAATATCACCTCTTATAAGATTTTGCATAAAAATAGTACCAAGCATTGTTCTACGATTTGAAAGGGTAGGTAAATTAAGCAATAGTAATCTACTCTGATAGGAAGGTAGCCTTATGTTTTGATCCCAGTTCAAACTACGAAGGGCAAAAAGAAGAAATTTTTTTTGTACCGACTCAATACGGTCAATATGCACTTGATATTGTGGACTCCAAACCGAAGAACAATATTCCAAAATAGGACGGACAAGGGAGGTAAATAATAATTTGGTTGTATAAGGGTCATCAAATTCTTTTGACCAACGCTTTATAAACCCAAGAACACTCATGGCCTTGCTGACAGTGGACATTATGTGGCAGTCAAATTTAAGTTTTGGGTCCAGAAGAACGCCTAAGTCATTAACTGAATATATACGGTCGAGTGGCGTATTTTGAAGAGAGTAACTAACAAAAGTAGGAGTACCCCTATGAAAAGTCATAACGTTGCATTAAGGCAGTTCAAATTTAAAAGGTTATACTCACACCATCCCTGAAAACAATCAATATCGGACTGTAAGTTGAAACCCGACGCTTTATCATTATGTGATAAATAAAGCTTAACATCATCAGCATACATTTGTACACGAGAGTGTGTTATGATAGAGGGAAGATCGTTAATAAACAAAGTAAACAGCAAAGGGCCCAAATGACTACCCTGAGGCACTCCAGATGTCACATAGATCAGTTTTGAGGCAGAGTTCTTGAATATAACCCTCTGAGTCCTACCTACCAAATGGTTTCAATAACCTGTATAAGTTACATAACAAATGTCTAAAAAATAAATATATGAGCCAGGGAAATGATCTGGACAAAATTTAATAAAAAAAATAGAGCACAAGCAACATTAATTAAAAAAATAATTCTGTAATCAACTTTTAAACTTTAAGAAAACGGAATATAATAAATACAAATACAAAAATAAATTAACTAAAATATGGCTACCCTAAAGGCAATTAGAGAAACATATGATAGGGACCCTTACTTTAAAGAAAGAGTTCAGCAATTAGTCTCAGCGATTTGTGTAAGCATATATGACTTACAAAATGATGTACTGAAACCTTTAGTTTAGATGCTTCCTTATTAATACATTGCACAAGCACCCAAAAGGGAATTGTATTATCCACCATTCCAGGTGTGCAATTTAGATCAGTAATAGACTATCATCCAATACTAGGTAGAACAATGGTCTTTAAGAAATAATTCATATCTATAATATAATGGAATGGAATGAATTATGTCACTGTGGACGGCAGTACACGTAGTGGCGAAGCGCGCAGGAGAGCGTGCGAAGACAACTACTATATATAGCCGCAGAATTGAAAATCTGCCATTATAGTCCGATCGTAACGAGTGATATCGATCGAAAGGTATCGAGAAAACCAAGAAGATTGCATACCAAGACTTTCGAAATATAGATTTGTTTAAGAGAAAAAGCGGTGAAAGTGTAAAAGTAAAAATTTAGAAAATTGAAGTTGGTGGATTCGGTGGGGATAAAAGCCCCCGGCCGTTTAGCTAGTTTTATTCTTACTTAGGATACGCGCCGAATGAAAAAAGTAATTCAAAAAACAAGATTTTCTTCATCTTTCCAAAATGAAAATGTTTGGCCCTTTGTTTGTGTTTTAGTTTTACGGTTTTGGAAACCCTATGGGTGTATAAAGTAGCTTGAAATAGAAAACGTTTGTTCTACGACTTTTGGAAAAACCCGCTAGTTTAGCGGAAAATAAAAAACAAAGCCAGATTTAAATTGCTTATAGTATCTTAACAACTAATGCTACAAAAACGTTCTATATATCTCTGAAAAGATAATTTAATTTGCTAAATACTTTTTATATAGTAAAACTGTCTGAATATAATAGATTTAGAGTTATGACAAAAAGTTATTTTTTAAAACCACTTTTTGACTATTATCTCAAAATTGAGTCGAACGATTTCTTTTTAAATTTTAAATCATAGAGCCCTTGAGATTCCTCAACTTTTTATATATAACACTTTTTGCCCTAAAAATTACCGTTTGGAAGATATTAAGCGATAAAAAGTGCAACTCGTTTCAGCTCCGTACACGAAATATTTCTTACTTATTGGAATAAACAAGAAAAAAACCAATTTGATGAAAAATATTCTTATTAGATTTTTTCAAACGGAAAATCTGTTATGGTTTTAGGGTCCTTTACTTGCATGAAGCTAATCGAAATAGGAAACGACCCTCTAGTTCGGCGGGAAATGTAAGAAGCGACATAATTCTCTTGGCATCTGAAACTATACAGCCCTAAAATAGGTATTAAAATAGGTAATTGAAGCGATAAAACTTGTTATTAAAATCAAATATATTCATATTAGAAGTTTCATTCTTATTAGAATGTGATTGTAAACAACCCATACCTTATTAGAATAAAGTTTAGCCGAAGTGGAACGTGAAAGTTTATTATAGTCTATACATTTTTTAGCATTATATATTTATTTACTTAAAACTAATGAAAGAATCTGTTTGTTTTGTTTTTCAATAGCCAAGCCATATGGGGACGACTCCTAGTCATGGTATTGGGGTACTTAAACTCTTGTGCAAAAATAAACTTCTGATATCAAACAAAAACATCTCTTAACGAGGTAAAAAGTAGTGGCGAACGCGGCACGCAACAACAGAAAAATTACGTGTAGGTAAATAAATATTTACTGTTGCGGGCCGAAGTCATAAATTTAATATACTTGTAGTTCATTTATTTTATCGAATGTAATATAATTTTTTGTCACAATTGTTGATATCAGAAATTTTTGTTAAAGGCACGTTCGCCACTACTTTTTACCTCGATAAGAGGTGTTTTTGTTTGATAATATTATATATATAATATTATAAAAATTAACTTTGATAAATCATATAAGTCACTTACTCAAAACAGGCCAATTCAAAAGAAATACTATTAAAAAACATGTAGAAATACTAGTAAAATGCTTTAATGAAGAACGAATACTAGTACATGGCCAGAGGAAAAAATGAAATCAAGATTATTTCCCAAGTATCAACATTTTTGATCAGACTACGATCTAATTTAATATCAATTAAACAAAATTTCAATTTAGATATATCAGTACCGACCATACTTAACACTTCTCTAACAGTTGAAACTGGTGATGAACCGGAATCAACAGAACAAACTGACATTGACCAAATAGAATCAGAAGAGCTTGCAGAGAAACACCCTAAAATAGAAGTGCAAGATTTAAATAATCTTACAATTCCAGCTGTTTTAATGTTAGACTTGGATAATTCTACAGATTCTAATGCTAGTTCAAGCATAATAGAGAATAAACTAAGCAACAATATCATAATGGCACAATTTAATATTGATTTTCGATGGTAAAGCTGAAAACTTAAAAAGTTTTATTGATGCATTATAAATAATAGAATCAATAAAAAGCGAGCACGAACAATTAGCAGTTTCCATAATAAAAACAAAGCTAAAAGGTGTGTTACGTACGCCCTCTTCCATACCAAGATTAACCCCGGCAAAACAACTGCCATTAGTTGAGGGTAGGGGCCGTAATGACTAACCACACTCCGATTGATAAAGGCAAAACAGCAAAAACAATTCGACAACTCATGGGTGTCGCGTGGCCAGAACAACGACCACGATCGACCTGCTCGTAACCGTACTCCAGTAAGGTGGCGAAGTGCACCAGCCGGCCAATGACTCCTAAAATAGGGGAAATGGAGAAACAGTACCCCTAGGTGGGAACACCTAGTTAATTCATCCAATATGGGGGGCTAGCGAAAGCTCTAGTCCGGTATAAAAGACCCCAGCCAAATAAAGAAGTCGGACAGAAATTGTTCTGATCTCTCCCTGACGGTGGTCTAGAAGTACAACTCCCATCGACACCGACCACGACTGGAAGAAAGCTAGTGTCCAGAAGGATGTCTTTACGTTTCCCTAGGATCAACCTCACCCAGGAGAAAGTCCCGATAACCGGTCGTACGATCGACCACAATCTGGAGGAAGTCAACAAGCAAAATCCCGAAGGACGAAACGAACTAGTGAACCAAGCGAATGGCCTAAGGACCCCAAGATGGGCGGCGAAACTTCCAAAGTGGCCGACAGCACCGCCAATGTGATTAATCACGTAGAGATCGTTGACCACAGGGATGATATTCAAGATGTCAACAAGACTTTGAAGCTCATAGCTGGACTACTACTGGTTATAGTGATCCTTAAAGTGGTCAAGATGTACAAGCGCTCTGTTCAGAGACGCCGCGACCAACATCACACCCTGGAGAAAGTGGTGACCCACATTGGAGCATAAGCCGAGCAGATACAGTGAAGTGAAACCACAAAAAGACAATAGAAACAATAAAATAATAATAAATAAATTGCACTCCAATATTATAAACAAAAAGTGAATCGCCAAAAACAATCAAAAACAATTTGCGAGTACATGCATTTCTGAATGCAAGTGTAAACAGAATCCACAATTACATACGCTGAACAAGAAATTGGAGCTGCACCGACCAGCCCCAGCCCGAGCATTGGAACTGACGTGTGCCGCAGTGGAACTCTCATACGATGCATACATACATACATATCTATACAGCGATAGTGTTATTTTTTTTGTGTAACGTAATTTTTGTTTTTTGTTTTTGTAAACCGTCATCAAGTCTTGCACGTATATATATGTATAAACCGATTCTAAAATCTCCCAAAGCCCATGATCCGGAGCGTCGAGATCTCATCGCCCAGGATTAAAAGGAGGGTAAGTTCGTCGGAACACGGTTCCTTTCTTATAATTAATATATATATATATCCGCGCGCCATGATTACATCAGAAGCTTTAGCAAAAACAATAGACACCGATCCACAATTTAACGTAAGAATTTTATACTTGTTATCAAAAGCGACCCTACCAATAACAGTGAATGAATTGGAATACTTATATATTGAGACCTTCCGTCTAGATTTTTCACCACTTGTCCACTGCAATAAGACACAAAAAGCTATTATTATCTCTACCGTTCCAACGGTAATTGTTCTCTCCCGTCTGGATAATAATTTGTTTTTGGGCAATGTTAATACTTTCCTAGTTAAGACAAAGAATTGATCTGTTAGGAATACATATAATAATATATAATATCCACATATAATAATTTTTTCATATATATAATCATTTAGATATACTTTTCTTTTTATACCTTTTTTATACATAATAATTAAATGTTAATTTTTCAGCGGCGAGTATCAGCCTTGTAATTGTATGACAATTGCAAGAGCCCTCTGAGCGACGTTAGTAGTCGTGAATAGTCAGCATTTTGCTGATGTGTGCACCTTCACAGGTGGTCAAATCGATACTCTCCGCTAAAACAATAATTGTCAATTAATTTAACCCCCATATGAATTAGCCATTATTATGTCTGTCTGTTTAAATTAGTAACTGTAAAGTCCCCAACTTCTGTGACTGTCAGTGTTGAGTGGCCACTCAATCAGAACTTTGTCGCAGAATAGAGGCCTGACTTTGAAATGATTTTTAACGTGAGAAACTCCCTGTCTTGTTCATGGACCAATTTACCAAAATTTCCTTTATCCAAGAACTATGAGTTATCCTTTTTATAATTCTATACCTATAACTACGTGCTGAACGACTATTTGTTAAAATTAACGTAAATACAATTTATAGGTGCTTTCTGGCCGACGCCACACGACGTACTAGGCATTTGCCCGGTCGTTTGAATTGGTTCGAGTCCAGAAAGAGCAGGAGCGCAAGCATTAGCAGTTGCGGTGCGGGTCTACTGTTCGTTTGTCGATCCAGGACAGAATGGGGGTGGGGGAACTGACAGGAAACGCAAAGCCGACGCCCTACAACGTACTAGGCATTGGTCCGGTCGTTTGCTTGGTTCGAGTCTTTGCTGTTTCCCTTGACATATTTGGGCGGTGGATGATTTTTAGTTTCTCTGGCCGACGCCCCACAACGTATTAGGCTAGTTGGTCAGGTCGTTTGCTTGGTTCGAGTCCAGAGAAATAGGAGACGGTTGTGGAGCCCGAGAATGATCGGTCAAACAACTTGTTTTCCGACGACTGGCGGGAGGGGGTTTTTGGACAGATTCCTTATCTAGACACAGCCATTCCGTTTGGAACATTTGGGTTGTCTAGAATAAGGGAAAGTAAGGGCATGTTAGCTTAGCGGAACCGCGTTGTGTAGAAGCGACTAACACCCCTAGTTAGGGAAATTTATTTTGTTTATTTTTTTGGGGCTTAAATATCGGACGGTTCTTGACCGATGAGAAACTTGAGAAGCAGAGAGAAGTACCCCCAGTTTGTAAACATTTTTATTGCCGACTTATTCAGCGTATATGTCGCTGACCGGGTGTTTTGAAAATAATCACGTGAACCTTTTATACCAAAACGCAAAAAAGTGAAGGCAAATTTAAGTGCGTGTATTAATCCGCACAAAGTGACAATCTATAAAAGGAAAGCGGAGGCCTTTAAAGAAGGTCCAATCACATAAATGAAGGGGGCCAAGAAGAAGGTCTTATTCCAACCCACCGGAAAAGTGACCCGAGCAACAACGCGCGGAGACAATCACCAACTCCGGAGTGCGAGCGCGCCAAGGCTAGGAGAATCATCTGAAAGAGAGCCGTGGGAGCTCGCACAGAATCAGCCAGGACAGGTAGATACCCTGTCCGAAGAAAACAATTTGGACCAATATACTGAAATGGAAGGAGCCGCCGGAGGGGAGAATCTACCCCTAGGACCGCCGAAAGGAAGATCAAGTATGCTTCCCCAATTTCAGAGGCACGAGGAGGACAACTTAGAGGCTGCCGAGCGACGTGAACAAAGATTGATGGAGCTCTTGAGGCAGAGCAACGAAATGCAGCGTGGAATGAGTGCCCAGATAGAAGCGCTGAAAGCACAGATAACAGAATTGCAGTCTCCGATATCCAGGAGACCCGAACAGAAGGGAATGCTTTCGCCGCCCCGAACTTTTCCGAATCCAACGGACAGCTTCTTGAGATACCAAGAGACTCCGCCTCTGGAACCGGTAACGCAGGACATGCTCAATAGCCAGATGCACCGGTTAAGAACACCCAGGCGGATGGACCCCCGTCCCACAGGCAGTCCAGAACAAACGAGAGGGAGACGAGTCACCAACTGCACCCAGAGTTCGTTCGGAACTCATCGTTTCAGGGACCAAGACCAAAAGACGTCAGATTAGACAGATGGAACCTAAAGTTTGATGGGAGCGGTCGCGGCATGACAGTGGAAAGTTTCCTGCTCCGCGTAGACCGATTGCAAGAATTGTACGACCTCAGTCGCCAACAAGTCTTTCGTGAGTTCCATCTTCTGTTGGCAGGTGCAGCCACGAAATGGTATTGGCAGTTAATGGAGGACAAGGCCGAAGACTACGATTTTGACTACTACTCATTGACCCAAGAAATGAGACGGGCATTTTCCACTACCGGGAGTGACCTTATGAAAGTCAAGGAACTAATGGAAAGGAATCAAGGGCCACACGAAACCTTTAGCGATTATGTCTCGGATATGCATAACTTGCATTTCAAGCTCAAGCACAAAATCGCTGAAGATGAATTCGTTGAGCTCTTAAAGGACAACATGAACTCCCAGATGGGGGGATTGCTGCTAACATCCCCAATAACCTCATTAGAGGAGCTCAAAAGAGAAGGTCTCAGAGTGGATCGCTGGTTGAGAAGTACTGGAAGAAACCTGCGCAGCCGAGCTGCAGTCAACGAAATAGAGGAATTCCAGACACTGGAGGACTTGCCGGACGCGGTCACGGTGGAGCAATTCAACCGGCAGCGGAAAGATACGCGAGGGCGGTACGAGGATGGACACGGATGCCGAGGCCCGGAGTCCGTCAGGCAAGACCGGGATAGCCGGGCGGACCAGGACCAACCCTTTCCGGTAAAAACACCGAAGCCCAACCAAATCTCCGCCCATAAGGGCCTAGAACATCGAGAGAGGGAGTACTAACTTGCTCGTGAACGTATCTTCAATGGCTCGGAAGATGCAGACAGCGAGACACGAACAACACGGAAAATACTTAAATTATATGATGCCAGAGCAGACTATCGCCGGCTCAAGCAAAAAGTGGTGGACTCGGTGGTGAGCGTGCAAAATGACAACCGTTTCTTTGCCAAAACGAAGGTCGATGGAGAAGAGATACTCGCATTACTGGACACAGGTGCCAGTGCGAACTGTATTGGCAGAGGAGCACACGCTTTCTTGGAAAACCGGACGCGGCCGATAAGAAAGCTAAGCGAAGAATGCGTACGCACAGCAAGCGGTGGCGAGACCCAAGTAACCGGAGCCATAACGTTACCTGTGGAATGGGAAGGAGAAACCAAGGACCTAGAGTTTTTGATAGTGCCAGGTCTGACACAACGATTTTATTTTGGAATTAATTTCTGGGATACATTCGGCCTCACCTTCCTCGGTAAAGGTAGACGCGAGGTTGCCGCCGTTGAAAAAACACCGGATTTCGACCTTATGACCGGCGACCTAGACATGAACAATACGCTCAAGCCCGAGACCGGCTATACTCCACATCAGCTTACCCCAGAACAACATTGTAAGCTGCAGCAAGTGATAGACACATATCCCTCTTGTCTAGAAAAGGGATTAGGAAAGACGAGCTTAGAGCAATATGTAATTAAAGTGACCAACGAGGACCTACCAATCAAGCAGCGACATTACCCGATATCCCCAGCTAAACAGAAGCTGGTGTACGCCGAGCTAGATCGCATGTTAGGTATAGGCGTGATCGAAGAGAGCAATAGTAGCTGGAGTTCACCGGTAACTCTGGTGCAAAAAGGGCCGAAAAATCGCCTATGCCTCGATGCGCGTAAAGTAAATTCCCGGACAATCAAAGATGCGTATCCACTACCACATATTGAGGGTCTGTTGAGCCGACTACAGGAAACGTATTACATTTCCGCAATTGACTTAAAAGACGCCTTTTGGCAAATACCTCTCGAAACCAAAAGTAGAGAGAAAACCGCGTTTACAGTGCCCGGCAGGCCACTGTATCAGTTTACAGTCATGCCGTTCGGCTTGTGCAATGCCGCGCAGCGAATGTGCCGACTAATGGATAAAGTTATACCAGCGGCGCTACGCGAGAATGTATTTGTGTATCTGGATGACTTACTGGTCTGTTCACCTACATTTGAAGCCCACATGGATATGTTGAGCCAGGTCAGTGCCTGCTTACAGCGGGCAGAGCTAACGATAAATGTAGACAAGAGCAAGTTTTACTACAGCCAGGCAAGATATTTAGGATATGTAGTTGGGGGAGGATGCATCCGAACGGATGACGCGAAAATACAATTGATACAGGAATTTCCCCAGCCTAGCTCCGCCAAACAGATGCGGAGGTTCCTGGGAATGACAGGCTGGTACAGGAGGTTCATCCAAAACTACGCCCAGACAGCGGCACCGCTTCACGACTGTTTGAAGAAAGACCGCATAAAGAAATTTGAATTGTCAGAAGAGGCAATCAAGGCGTTTGAACTTTTAAAAAACAGCATGGCAACAGCACCTGTACTCGTCACCCCGGATTTTAAGAAACCATTTACCATCCAATGTGATGCCTCGACCACTGGAGTGGGGGGAGTTTTGTTCCAAACCGATGACGAGGGCGGAGAACATCCAATCGCCTATATGTCAGCCAAATTGAACAAAGCACAGCGGAATTACAGCATAACCGAGTTGGAGTGCTATGCCGCTATCCTCAGCATTACCAAATTCCGTGCCTACGTAGATGGGATGCCCTTCAAAGTGATCACTGACCACGCTAGTCTAAAATGGCTGATGAGTCAGAAAGACTTATCAGGCAGGCTTGCGCGATGGAGTTTGAAGCTACAAGCATTTGACTTCACCATAGAACACAGGAAAGGGTCACTAAATGTAGTCCCAGATGCTCTCTCACGAGTTCATATGGACGAGCTAAAGAAGGCTGGGGCGGAAGAACTGGACATACACATCAACCTCGATTCGACAGCGTTCCAGTCATCGGATTATGTCAACTTAGTGCAGGCGGTGGACGAAAATTTAGGTAAAAGCCCAGACCTTCAAAACATCAGAAGGCTATGTATATAAACGGATGGGATTCTGCCTAAACGACGCTGTGGATGAATCCCGAGCATGGAAGCTCTGGGTTCCCGCCGAGCTGCGTCCTGATTTAGTCTGGAGAGCACATCATGCCATAACCGCAGGGCATGGGGGGTTGCACAAATCGCTAGCCAAACTGAGACAGTATTAATATTGGCCAGGCATGGCTGTAGATGTCCAAAAAGTAGTGAAGGAATGCGAGGTCTGTAAGATCACCAAGACCGCCAACAAAAATGACCGACCACCCATGGGAGAACAGCGGGTTACGGAGCGGGCTGGCCAAAGGTTGTTCATCGACTTTATGGGACCATACCCGAGGACCAAAGCTGGGAACTCGGTGATTTTTGTATGCCTAGACCATTTCTCCAAATTTGTCTGGCTACAGCCGATGAGACATGCAGTAGCTGCAGAAGTCATCAAATTCCTTGAGACCAAGATTTTCCATCAATTTGGAGTCCCCGAGTTTGTACACTCAGACAACGGCAAACAGTTTGTGTCTCAAATTTTTGGCGAGCTAATGACCCGCTACGGTATTCGACACGTAAAGACTGGACTTTACTCCCCGCAAGCGAACGCGGCTGAGAGGGTAAACCGATCTGTACTCCAAATTTTGCGAGCGACAATTGCCACCGATCAGCGAAATTGGGATACCCAACTAAGTCGAATAGAGTGTGCCCTTAGGAATGGCCTACACGAGTCAATAGGCATGGAACCATATTACGCCATGTTCGGAACGCGGATGGTTACCCATGGAACAGCTTATCCGATTCTACGGAAACTGGGGGGAATACAGGCAGGAGATCCACAGATAAGTCTCCCAGACAAGATGGAACTTATCCGACAAAAAGTGACCCAAGGATTAAACCGAACTCATGAACGCGCGGAAAAGGCATATAACACCCGTAGCAAGCTCGTAGAGTTTTCAGTAGGACAAGTCGTCTATAGGAAAAACTACAAGCAGAGTAACAAAGCTGACGGATATAATGCCAAGCTTGGCCCGAATCGAATTCGCTGTGTTGTACTCCAGCGTAAGGGCAAAGCGCTATATGAGCTGGGCAATGCAGTAGGGAAAAGTGTCGGGGTATTCCATGCTAAAGACCTGTATGTCGCCTGAACCTCTGAACGTAATCCGACGACTCCAGAAGGCGACAAACTTAGAACTGTGGGATAGCACGAGTTGATAGAAGGTCCCGATCACCTGATGAGGTGAACACGTAATCAGAACTACCCTGATTCCGCTATAAAAGCCACAGCCGGGGACAGAAAATTATCCAGACATTATGAACACGTTCAGCACCTATGAACACGCTATCTAAGCTGCTCACCAGCTTAGGAGGCTTAAGAAGGAATACGAGAGCAGGGCCTCCTATCTGACGGTCCTGACGGAGTGGATGAGTGGGCAGCAGCGCTGGATACGACTCCTTTCGGCGCCTCAAGAACGAGAGACGATAGAGCAGGAGATCGGGCAAAGGACCCGAAACCAGGAAAATGACCGTAGTCAGTGGCTCCAAGTACAGAAGCAACTTGTACGGACTCAAAGACAGATAGTCAGGATTCAGGAGAGTCAACAGAGGGTGGGGCGGCGCATGAACCGCCTCGCCAGAAAATTGGCAAGAAGAAGCCCGCGCTTAGGAATACTGGTGCGGGAAGACATTGTACTTATTTTAAGAAAACCTTAAGTTAAGATTGCAACTAATACGTAAATAAATATATAATAAATAAATATAATAAGAAATATTGTTCGTAACCACGCTTACTCGGATCGATCAAACCAATGTTCGTAACCAAAGGTACTCGGTTCGATCTAGCCAAGTTGCGTTGCAGGGGTCAACAACACACCAGCGAACAAGAACACACGATCAACGCAACTTATACGGAGCAGCAACCAGGCGTACAGTAGCAGCACAATATTGTGACGACGCCACAGGTATGACACAATCGACCAAGACTCAGCAGAACAACCCAACAAGTAGCGTTGCTGCTGACACTGCAGCCTAGATGACCAACCCACAGAACCAATACCAAACTAGGTCAACGCAAGCACCAACGCTGATGTCGTACGGAGCAGAGAATTTAGACACCCGTTTCCGGGTTAGAATAGTATTTAAGCCCTTATCTACAACCCAATAAAGTCAGTTACAAATCTAAGCACTCACAAGTCTTATTACTTCTCTCACGTAAAGACTCTTGTCAACTCACCCTAACACAGCTCATCGATCGCCTGTGGTCCGGCACCATACTACTCTAGCTATCTGTGTCGCGACGCGAATCGTCCTGTGTGCTCTCTAGTGTCCCCGTGCTAGCGACAGGTGTGTCAGTATCCTCCTTGTCCCGCGGCGTGACCTCAACACACTGTTGAACCCCGGTTACACGAGTATCCGGTACCCTTCCTCACACAGTCCATATCGCCCGTGGTCCGGCACCGTGATACCCACAATCACCCGTGTCGCGACGCGATCCGACTGCAATAAAACAGCGTCCCCGTGCCAGCGACGAGCGTCTATACCCCTTCTCGTCCCGCGGAGTGACCCGACCTTGCCCATCGACCTTAGGCAAGAACAAATATACTTATTCTTCTTTGGGAAATGGGAAACCTTTTTGTTCCACTTTTCACTTTTCAGCTGAGTAGCCCCTGGTCAAAAACCATGGTTATGGCACACTCAGCAATTTTATTCTCAACTTTTTAGCTTTTACTCACTTCTGATTTTTATATATATGTCGGAGATGTATAAGAAGAAAGAAAATGTAAAGGAAACTGTAAAGCATTAAGAAAGAGAAAGAATAAAGAATAAAATAAACTAGTCATTAGGTTATTTGTGGTTCCTTTTAATTGCACAATTGCTGAGAGCGTGGACTGAGAACGAGAGAGAGTGGCGTCTCAGCCGAGTGTGGCGCGGTCATGGTCTAGGTCAAGGACTCTGAGAGAGAGAGAGAAGAACCAAAAAGGAATTGCATATGAGAGAGAAAAGAAAGGAATTTGCAATTGGATGAGGCAATACCTTTTGACGTGTGTCAGAAGAAGCCGGCAGAAGGAAGCCGACTTTCACTTTGCTTTTGATATCTAAACGGAGAAGACGTTGACCGCGACTCACTACGCAACTGCAGCAAAAATGCAAGAAGGAGACCAGCAAATGTCTCAGCCCCTGACATCAGAAGTGGGATCGGCTCAGGCCCAGCGTGATAGTGAATGGCGATCTCTGTTGGAAGCACAAAATCTACGATTCATCGAAATATTAAAAACAATGCAGCAGCCTGCTTCAACAACAACAAGTGAAAAATCATTGAGACTACTAAAGTTTAATCCAGACGCGGCTGAAGCTGACGCCAGCGCGTGGCGCAAAACAGCCGACATGATTCTCACGGAGCATCCTCTGGAGGGCAGTGCGCTGGTTATGTCGCTGAGTGGAGCACTAGAAGGGAGCGCTTCCCAATGGCTTGCACAGATCAGCTATGCTGGTATTACCTGGCCACAATTCCAAGAGTTGTTTGTTCAGCGCTACGACGATTCTGAGACGCCGGCCGCCACCTTGTTGAACATTCTCAACGGACGGCCGAAAACGGGCGAGTGTTTGTCAGCGTACGGTAGCCGATTAGTGACGTCACTTTTGACAAAATGGAAGTCGATGGACATCGAAGAAATAGCTGTTTCTTTCGTGCTGGCACACACGTCACAAATCGACACTAGACTGCAGCGTCTACTGTTCACCACCAATATAACGAACAGAAATGAACTACAGCAGCAGTTGAAGGCGTACGCATACAGCAAGCGAAGTGAGCATTTGGCTTCAGATCTTTCGATAGGCCCCGACAGGAAGAGATTCAAGGCACACACACCAATGAAGTGCCATTACTGTGGAATTTCTGGACACAAAATGCTGGAATGCCGTAAAAGGAAGGCAGAACAATCAAAACCAAATCAATCGTTTGGAAGACCACTGGCGGGACGAGACAGGACTGGCGTGACTTGCTTTAAATGTGGAATCGTCGGTCATATTGCATCGGCATGTATGAAGGGAACAGCAGCATCGAGTAGCAGTATGAACGAGAAGCGAGTAGATGTCTGTGCAGTGTTGGAGCCGAAAGGAATTTTATATCAATTTGGTGAGGCCTTTCCATTCTTTTTCGACTCGGGTGCCGAGTGCTCCTTAATAAAGGAAAAGTTAGCAGTCAAACTGACCGGAAAAAGATTTAATAATTTAGTCATTCTAAAAGGAATTGGAACAAATGTTGTACACTGTAATTTACAAATACTGTCCACCATACAAATTTGTAAATTTAATTTGGAAATCATGTTTAATGTAGTTATGGACGAGCATTTGAAACATGACATAATGATTGGTCGTGAAATCTTGGCACTTGGCTTTGGCATAACGATGGATGCTGATAAATTTAATATTTTTAAAAGTAAACAAATTAATTCAATATCCGAAGAAACTATTACAAATTATGATAAGCTATTTGATGAAAATTATGATTTAAGTGATAATGATAAGTCTAAATTGAAGAACATTTTTGACCAATACACTGAGCATTTTATTATTGGAATACCGAGCCGACGTGTCACGACTGGAGAATTAGAAATTCGTTTATTAGATGCCAACAAGACTGTGCAGAGACGTCCATATCGACTTGGCGTAGATGAAAAGGAATTAGTTAGAGATAAAATCAAAGAAATGTTGGCGGCAAATGTAATACGTCCAAGTAATTCTCCATTCGCGAGTCCAATCTTGTTAGTTAAGAAGAAAGATGGCAGTGATCGTTTGTGCATAGATTATAGAGAGCTAAACGCAAATACAGTGGCTGACAAATATCCTTTGCCTCTAATATCAGATCAAGTAAACAGACTGCGTGGGGGTAAATACTTCTCTTGTTTAGATATGGCTAGTGGGTTTTATCAGATTCCAATAGATGTAGGATCTATAGAGCGAACTGCTTTTGTAACCCCTGAGGGCCAGTACGAGTTTCTATCTATGCCATTTGGGCTGAAGAATGCCTCTTCGATTTTTCAGCGAGCTATAGCGCGAGCACTGGGTGACCTGGCGTACTCCTATGCAATTGTTTACATTGATGATGTTGTGATAGTAGCAAGGTCAAAAGAGGAAGCATTTGAAAGATTGACAGTTGTGCTAAAGGCTCTATCGGAAGCAGGATTTTCATTTAATATAAAAAAATGCTCTTTTCTGAAAACTGAAATAGAATATCCTGGCTACTTGGTCAAGGATGGTAGTATTGAACCAAATCCGCGAAAAATACAAGCTCTGGCTGGACTATCTTAACCAAAGAATGTTTCACAATTACGACAATTTATAGGATTAGCGTCGTACTTCCGTAAATTTGTCCAACAGTTCTCTGAACAGATGAAACCGTTATATCAGTTGACTTCCAAAATTAGTAGTTTCGTTTGGAAAGCTGAGCATGAAGAAATACGGCAGAAGATCATCTCAGTACTAACACATGATCCGGTTTTAATTATTTTTGATCCACAATATCCCATAGAGCTGCATACAGATGCAACTGCAAGTGGCTATGGTGCCATTCTCATGCACAAAATAGACGGTAAGCCTAGAGTGGTCGAATACTTTAGCAAGTGTACATCGCCCCCAGAATCGAGGTATCATTCATACGAATTAGAAACTCTGGCAGTATACAACGCTGTAAAAAGTTTCCGACATTACCTTCACGGTTGAAAGTTTGTAATATTCACAGATTGTAATTCATTGAAAGCAAGTCGTGCTAAAATAGAACTAACGCCGAGAGTTCACCGTTGGTGGGCATATTTGCAATCATTTGATTTCACTGTAGAGTACCGCGAGGGAAATCGCATGGCGCACGTGGACTTTTTATCCAGAAATCCGATTGTCATTGAATGTGAGACAACCAATAGAGTACCCGAAGTCCGCATCGACCTGACAGAGGTGACAGACAACTGGCTTGTAGCTGAGCAGCAGCGTGATTCGTGTGTAAGGGAAATTATAGTCCAGTTGAATGATGGAGAGTTGTTGGAGAGTTTAGCAAAGACGTATGAGCTAAGAGCAGGAATTCTGTATCGGAAAATTCAGAGAAATGGAAAAACACGCTGTCTACCTGTAATCCCAAGAGCCTTTAGGTGGTCTGTAGTAAATCCCGTCCATGAAGCAATCATGCATTTGGGGTGGCAGAAAACGTTAGACAAGGTTTATGAGCAGTATTGGTTCGAGCATATGTCCAAGTATGTACGAAAATTTGTAGAAAACTGCATCAAATGCAAACTAGCAAAGCCTCCATCAGGGAAAATTCAAATGGAATTGCATCCAATTCCGAAAGTTGAGATACCTTGGCATACTGTGCACATTGATATTAGTGGAAAGCTGAGTGGTAAAAATGATACCAAGGAATATGTCATAGTACAAATAGACGCATTTACTAAATTTGTTCACCTATATCATACTTTGCATTTAGATGCAGAAAACTGTATTAAGGCTGTAAAATCAACAATATCACTTTTTGGGGTACCTAACCGTATCATAGCAGACCAAGGCAGGAGTTTCTATTGTGGGAAATTTCGTGAGTTCTGTTCAATGCATAAAATAGAGTTACATTTGATAG
The DNA here is from genome assembly GCF_014743375.2 of Drosophila subpulchrella. Classification (NCBI taxonomy): domain Eukaryota; kingdom Metazoa; phylum Arthropoda; class Insecta; order Diptera; family Drosophilidae; genus Drosophila; species Drosophila subpulchrella. Next base: position 748,627 of record NW_023665601.1, on the reverse strand, counting down.
CAACAGGTGCAAGTAGGGCCAATGGACAGGTTGAAAGAGTCATGAGCACGATGAAGAGTATGTTGACAGCGGTAGAGATAGGTGAACGTTCCTGGCAGGATGCACTCAGTGAAGTACAGTTAGCCATGAATTGTACAACGAACAGGGTAACAAAGTATAGCCCATTAGAAATATTGATTGGAAGAGAGGCCAGGCCAATGGGCTTATTGCCAATAAATGAAGAGACTAAAATAGATTGTAAGCAAGCGAGGGCTCAGGCCAAAGAAAATATTGAAATAAATGCGAAATATGAAAAGAATCGAGTTGATAAGAATAAGGCCAAAGTTGTAAAACACAAGGTTGGGGATCATGTCTTGCTTAGAAGTGAAGAGCGGCATCAGACCAAATTGGATCCTAAGTTCAAAGGACCTTTTGTGGTTGCCGAGTTGTTGGAAGGTGATCGATACCTGTTAAAATCGTTAACTAGCAAGCGAACCTACAAGTATTCGCACGAGAGTTTGAGAAGGCTGCCGGACGAGCAGATCTCTGATGAGACTATTGAGGAAAGTGACAGTGGTGAAAAAGACACTCGTCGTGAGACATCAAACACAGGGGCCAGATTTGATCAACAATAGTCATGCCTAGTATGGATGATATTGTGTGATGCAGTTTGGATCTGAGCAGATCGTGGCACTAAAGGTGCAAAGCGTCGCGTGGGACGGCAAGAGCCTGTAACTGTGGTTTGATAGCAAGGATAGCCAAATGGTCGGGTTTGCGCAGAAGAGTACGAGCTACTGAGAGAAAGTTGAACCAGGTCAAGCCGAAGGCACAAGTGTGGAACCAGAAGGTTTCTGTCATGGCGTGTGGCGCGGTTGACTGTAATGTGAATTGTAATGTGAAAAAGTATTCGAAATCATGGTGTGCTAAAGCTTTATTAAGGGGGGTGTGCTGACGCGAAAAGTGGAGTAGGTCAAGAACAATGACATAACTTTTGACGGACAACCTTGACAATAGGGGATCGTATTGCGCGGCCCGCGACGATCCAATGGCACACAAATGTGTGAAGGGGAGGGAATATGGACAAAACACAGTCCGATCGTATTGCGATCAAGCTACAGCTAAGCTTGTGGGGCAGTGTGGACTGACGACTGACGAACTTTATGAACTAATATTATTTTCCAGGCACTTTTAATATTTATTCTCGTTATGTTGGAGAGGAGAGAGGTTTACCAAGATCCCACGACCCGAATACGACGTAGCTTATGCCGGCAAATGGTGCCAGAATATCGGACGCCTCTCCCTCGGCCCAAGTCCCGGTCAGGACTCGGGCACTAATATGCCCACGTAACAGGTGTCGCCAGAAATCTAATCGGAAATGAAACAACAATAACTGAAGTCATTTCCAGATTAAAAAGGAACGTCAAAGGCAATACTGTAGAAGTATTGTCAGCAAAACTGATGAATCTACAGCAACGCAATAAAACTGCTAGCCAGTACACACAAGAGGTTGAGCAGATGACAAAAGCTTTAGAAGGTGCATATATAACAGACGGCTTACCCCTAGAGTTAGCCAGAAGCTATTCCACTCAGCATGCAGTCAAAGCAATGACTAAAAATTGTACAATCGATAAGGTAAAACTTATCATGCAAGCTGGTACCTTCAATACTATGAATGATGCCGTATCAAAATTTGTAAATAGTTGCACAGAAGCAACCGGACAGCCAAACACTGTCCTATATTACAAAAATTATCCACAGCGCGGCGGAAACCGTGGACGAGGAAATTACAGAGGTTACTTTTGTAGTCGTAATAATAATTACAACAATAATGGTACCCAATACAATAATGGACGAGGCCAATATAGAGGAAACTATAGAGGTCGTGGCAACTCGAGTCGAGGCCACAACAACAATAACCCAAGTAATGTCCGAGTAACTAATAACACATCGGGAAACTCACAAAACCATTTAGATATTCAACAGTAGAAAATGCAAGGGTTAATACCGTTAATCTCAGTCAGAACATATTTGTATCATTCAACCATGTGGCTATAGGAAAAGAATTTGTCTTTTTAGTAGACACAGGTGCAGACATTTCAATAGTAAAAGAAAATTCTGATGTCTTTCATGACATAAAACATAACTATCTTATAGACATAAAAGGAATAAGGTAAGAGGTAACCAAATCCAAGGGGTTAACTTCTATTGAGAAAAATACCACTACCCTTCAGTTCTGCATTAGGGACGCGGTGACATGGCTCAAGGCAATAAGCTTTTTTGTTTTTTTTTTTTGTGCCTAAAACGCTGTGCCGCTGTTGACGTCAGTAGAGCAGTCGGCGCAGCGTAGAAGACTGCCTACGAAAACGATCGTGCAACAAAGAGAGGCAGATATGCGGAGATTTCCCTCTCTTTCTTGTCTTATAATCTGCCTGCACTCCGCGCTCGCAGAGACAAACTTCAGCCAGTCCGTTATTTTTTTTTGCTCCGTAATGTGCGACTTATATTTTGGCGGAAAAATTCTCGTGGAACAGCGACATGTGTATGCCCTAATATTTTAGGAGCATTATTGTATATCGAAAAAAACCACTCATATTGTTTTATAAAATTAAATTATTTTATTATAGTAAAATTAAGTAAATTGAATTTACTTATAATGTTATGTTTACTTATTATACATTTTTATTACAATATAATTTTGTAGTTTAGATATAGATGTAGTTTAGATGAGATTAAATACTTAAAACATTTTAGAATAAACATTTTTTTAAAAATTCACATTGTGTTTTTTACTCAAGAAGTAAAAATTATGTAGTCGGATATTTTTCGCTTTAGAAAGGGTATAGGTGTAGTGGCACGCGCCAACTACGAAGAGAAAACAAAAGAAATCAAGTAAAGGGCTGAGAAGACTTTGTGCAGTCTATTTGAGTGATTGAAAGGGAAGCATCCATTTTAATTGTGCGCAACAGAGTTACTTTAATCGTTTCTTTAAGTTAATATAATAAAGTCAGGTAAGTGCTACATTAAGTTTATGAGGTTGTGCATTGATCTTAGTTTAAAATACGTATATTTTGAAGGTATTCAATGGGTTCCGTTAGCCAAAAGTGGGTGATGAAATCTTTTCTGCCAATAAAAATCCTGCAAACAGTTTAACACAGCTATAAAAGGTAAATATACAAATAAACAAATAAAACGCATTTTTTAAACATATGTTTTATCAGGAGCGTTGGCCAAGGATTTAAACCCGGACAAAGGTTTAAGAACGGCCTTGACAAATGATAAAAATAAGCTTACAAAAAAACCGAAACAAACATTTGTCCATTAGTTGAAAATTTGAATAATACCATCTAATAAAAATGAATTAAAATGTATTTAAATATGTATTTACTTTAAATTCAATATTTTCATATTTGAAAATTCATGGGAAAAATTCTGATTTTCACAAGTGATTTCACTTGGGACGTGTCACTTGCAACACACAAGTGGAAACTCATGGAAAAATTCTGATTTTCACAAGTGATTTCACTTGGGACGTGTCACTTGCAAGTGATTTCACAAGTGAAAACTCATGGAAAAATTCTGAATTTCACAAGTAATTCACTTGCGACGTGTCACCGGCACGTGACAGGCCATACGAAAATTGAGTATAAGGAACAAGTGAAATCTCATTTTTCGTATGGCCTGTCACGCGCCGGTGACACGTCCCAAGAGAATCACTTGTGAAAATCAGAGTTTTTCCATGAGTTTTCACTTGTGAAATCACTTGCAAGTGACACGTCCCAAGTGAATCACTTGTGAAAATCAGAATTTTTCCACGAGTTTTCACTTATGAAAATATAGAATTTAAAATACATACATTTTTAATTACATTTAAATTAATTTTAATTAGATCGTATTATTCAGATTTTCAAAAAGAGGACAATTATTGTCAGTATTTCTGTTATTTTCTCAAACATTTGTCCGGGTCTTTGGAGTCCTTGACCAACGCTCCTGAAAAAATGTATGAGCATATGATTAAAAAATGCGTTTTACTTTTTTAATTGTAATTACCTTATATAGCTGTGTATAACGCTTTGCAGGATTTTTATTGGCACAAAACATTTCATCATCCACTTTCGGCTAACGGAACCCATTGAATACCTTCAAAATTTACGTACTTTAAACTAAGATCAATGCACAACATGTTAAACTTAATGTAGCACTTACCTGACTTTATTATATTAACTAAACGATTAAAGTAACTCTGCTGCGCACAATTAAAATGGATGCTTCCCTTTCAATCACTCAAACAGAATGCACCAAGTCTTCTCACCCCTTTACTTGATTTCTTTTGTTTTCTCTTCGCTGTTGGCGCGTGCCGCTGCACTTATCCCCTTTCTAAGGTGAAATATATCCGACTACATAATTTTTACTTCTTGAGTAAAAAACACAATATGAATTCTTTAAAAAATATTAATTCTAAAATGTTTTAAATATTTAAATCAATTTTAACGGACTAAATTTCTATAACTAAACTAAAAAATTATATTGTAATAAAAATGTATAATAAGTAAACATAACATTATAAGTAAATCCAAATTACTTAATTTTACTATAATCAAATAACTTACTTTTATAAAACAATATAAGTTGTATATTTTCGACATTTCCTCTTGCACAAGTGAAGAACAAGTGACGTTCCATATAGAAAATTGGGATGTCCGCATTTTCACAAGTGAAAATTCAAAAGAAAGATTTCACTTGTTCCTTATACTCATTTTTCGTATGGCCTGTCACGTGCCGGTATCACGTCCCATGTGAAATCACTTGTGAAAATCAGAATTTTTCCATGAGTTTTCACTTGTGAAATCACTTGCAAGTGACACGTCCCAAGTGAAATCACTTGTGAAAATCAGAATTTTTCCTATGAGTTTTCAATTATGAAAATATAGAATTTAAAATACATACATATTTAATTTCATTTTAATTAGATGGTATTATTTAAATTTTCAAAAATTGGACAATTATTGTTTCTGTTTTTTTTTGTTTCGTAAGCTTATTTTTAATGTTAGTCATCGCCGTTCTTAAACCTTTGTCCGGGTCCTCTGAATCCTTAACCAACGCTCCTGAAAAAAACATATGTTTAAAAAATGCGTTATATTTGTTTATTTGTATATTTACCTTTTATAGCTGTGTTTAACCCTTTGCAGGATTTTTATTGGCACAAAACATTTCGTCATCCACTTTCGGCTAACGGAACCCATTGAATACCCTCAATATATACTTTTTTTAAACTAAGATCAATGCACAACATCTTAAACTTAACGTAGCACTTACCTGACTTTATTATATTAACTTAAAGAGACGATTAAAGTAACTCTGCTGCGCACAATTAAAATTGATGCTTCCCTTTCAATCACTCAAAAAAAAAATGCACCAAGTCTTCTTCTCACCCCTTTACTCGATTTCCTTTGTTTTCTCTTCGCTGTTGGCGCGTGCCACTGCACCTATACCCTTTCTAATGCGAAAAATATCCGACTATATAATTTTTACTTCTTGAGTAAAAAATACAATATGAATTTTTAAAAAATGTTAATACCAAAATGTTTTTAAAATTGAAATCAATTTGAACGGACTAAATTTCTATAACTAAACTAAAAAATTATATTGTAATAAAAGTGTATAATAAGTGAACATAACATTATAAGTAAATTCAATTTACTTAATTTTACTATAATCAAATAATTTACTTTTATAAAACAATATTAAATTTTTTTTTTTGATATACAATAACGCACCTAAAATATTAGGGCATTCACATGTCGCTGCTCCACCTAAATTTTTCCGCCGAAATATTAGTCGCTAGCCGAACATAACGGAGAGACTCAAAAAAAAAATAACGGGCCGGACGAAATTTGTCTCTGCGAGCGCGGAGTGCAGGCATATTATAAGACAAGAAAAAGAGGGATATCTCCGAATATCTGCCTCTCTTTGTTGCACGATCGCTTTCGTAGGCAGTCTTCTACGCTGCGCCGACTTCCCTGCTGACGTCAACAGCGGCACAGCGTTTTATGCACAAAAAAAAAAGCAAAAAAGCTTTTTGCCTGCCGCGTCCCTACTGCAGAACTGAAGGGAGCTTTTTGCCTTGAGCCATGTCACTGCGTCCCTACTGCAGAACTGAAGGGTACATAATCCAACACGATTTTCATATCGTGGATTTACAATTCGCTATACCTTGTGATGGCATATTAGGAATCGATTTTATTAAAAAATACAACTGTCAATTAGACTTCAAGCCATCTGAAGATTGGCTTGGACCTAATAGCTTAAAATTTCCAATTTATGTTCTAATAATATACAGTTCTGGAAACCCAATACCTCTGCCAGCAAGATTCCAAGTTTTTAGAAAAATTCAACTATATTCAAAAGAAGACAGTGTATTGATTCTAAATCAAGAAATTAGGCATGGTATTTACATAGCAAGTACTTAGCAACATCTAAAAACGCTTTTATAAAACTATTCAATACAACAAATAAAGATCAAGTAGTCAGTACAAATAATTTAGCATATGAATCACTATCGAACTACGAAGTAGTCAAAACTTATCCAGAAAATAGAGAAAAGTCTGTATTATCTCAACTTTCAAAAAACTTTCCTCAACAATTCAAATCACAGCTTTCAAGTCTATGCACCCAATATAATGATATATTCGGATTGGAAACAGAACCAATAAGCACAAATAAATTTTATTAACAAAAACTGAGATAAAAAGACTATGATCCAGTGTATATAAAAAATTACAGAAGCCCACACAGTCAGGTAAACGAAATACAGAAGCAAGTTGGAAAATTGATCACCGACGGGATTGTTGAACCATCTGTATCTGAATATAATAGCCCATTATTACTTGTTCCTAAAAAACCATCTCCAGGTTCAGAACAAAAGAAATGGCGGCTAGTGATTGACAAATTAATAAAAAAAATACTTTCCGTTAAATTTCCACTCCCAAGAATTAATGATATTTTGGATCAACTAGGACGAGCAAAATATTTTTCATGCCTTGACTTAATGTCAGGATTTCATCAAAGTGAACTCGAAAAAAGTTCAAGATATATAACGTAATTTTCAACGATCAATGGAAAATAAGAATATCAAAGCGAAAAGCATGGGCTAGTTTCTGTAGTAGCATAGAATCTACTGCAGAGGCATCCAGACTCAGAAGAATTTTAGCAAAATCTCCAGCACACTTGACCAGGAATGTCAGCAGAGGTACCCCGCATGGGGGTGTACTCTCACCTCTTCTATGGGTTATAGTGGTCAACCAACTAGTATCACTTCTTGAGGAAGTGGGCACTAAAGTGGTAGCCTACGCGGAAGTCGTGGTTATTCTACTGCAGGGTACATTTCCGCAAACTCTTTGCAATCTGATGAAGACAGCCCTATCCACCCTCTCAAGGTGGACGGCTGATTGTGGACTGGAAGTTAACACAGAAAAGACCGAACTAGTTATTTTTACAAGGAAGTATAAGATACCAAATCTAATTCTCCCAAAACTACACCAAACGCGCCTAACCCTTAGCAACCAAGTAAAGTACTTAGGTGTCATCCCTGAAAAAAGATCTCCACTGGACAGACTACATCCTAGATCGCACACGCAAAGCGGTAATAGCTCTCTTCGCTTGTAAAAAAGCCATAGGGAGGAAGTGGGGTTTCTCTCCCGTAATAGATCACTGGCTATACACTGCAATAGTCAGGCCCATTTGTCTCTACGAAAACATCGTATGGTGGCCTTCCCTTCAAAAGAATTGTAACCTCAGGATTCTTCACAAGATGCAAAGAAGCGCAGAGCTCTGCATCAGTGGGGCGCTCCGCACCACCGCCACCGAAGCACTTAACACAATCCTCAACCTTCAACTCCTGGACCTACTTCCCAAAAGCTGGGTATCTGAAACAACGCTGAGCCTCCGCGAAGCAGCAGCATAGACAACAGGCTCAACGGGTCAATCCAGTATCCTAACAAACCATATATCCATACCATATATTACAGACTACGTTCCACCCATAGTCAACTTCGAAAGAAGATACAAGATCGTCATACCCACCCGTACGGACTGGGACAACCTCCCACACCGATTCGGAAACGCTGTCAACATATACACAGACGGCTCCAAGCCTAACTCCCAAAAAAGGTGGGGGAGTTTTCTCTCCCGAACTGGACATAAAAGTCTCATTCCGTCTACCAAACCACTGTAGTGTTTTCCAAGCGGAAGTCATGGCAATTCAGGAAGCCATGTCCCACCAGAACATTACGACATAGACATTTTCATCTTTTCGGGTAGTCAAGCAGCCCTCAGAACCCTCGACTCCTACACAACAAACTCAAAAACTATCTCTGAATGCCGCAACACCAAAATATTGTGGGCAACTGCATAGCAGTCGAGCTAGCATGACAAGAGACAACCGCCGACATTCTTCGCGATAAGGACACGGTGGGTATGCCCATGGCTACCTGCAAGCTCCACCTCAGGCAGAGACAGTACTCCCTCTGCCACAATTCTAGACTCACGTGGCCAAATTTCAACTCGAAAAGAACTAAAACTCTCCTACAATGTAATAGGGAAGACATCTCCAAGACTCAGTAACCACGACTTCTGCCGCAGCTGCAAACCTATAGACGAAGAGGAGAGCATTGAACACCTCCTATGCTTCTGCCCAGCGAATAACCTAAAGCGCTTTCAAGCCCTAGGAAGCTACACACTTCCGAACCATGCGGCTATTCAGGGCGTAAGCATCCAAAGTCTCTTATGTTTTTTAAGAAGAACAGAATACTTCGCGAAAGCAGATAACCCATGAGCTAGGGAAACGGATCTGTTCAGAGATCATGTGGTATCACAAGGGGCCCAATGTGGCCTAAGTGAAGGGATTAGTATCTAATCTCCAACCACTCCTACCTAACCTAACCTAACCTAACATGTCAATAAAATATTCCATGAGCTAGGGAAAAGGATCTGCACAGAGATCACGTGGTATCACAAGGGGCCCTGTGTGGTCTAAGTGGGGGGATTAGTTATCTAATCCTCAACCACACCTACCCAACCTAACCCAACCTATGCAAAAATCGCAAAGCCCCTGACGAACCTCACAAGAGGGAAATATGCTAGAGCGAAGGCATCACAGTCGGGAAAACTCCTATCTTATTTGATGAAGATAGTCTGAAAGCTTTTAACGTTCTGAAAACTATCCTAGCCTCTTCGGAAGTTTTAGCTTTCTCCGATTTCAGTAAACATTTCCGCTTGACTACTGACGCTTCGAATTACGCAATCCGGGCCGTTCTCCTGAGAAAGAGAGGCCGGCGATAGTGTGGGCACTCCATAACCTTCGTTCCTACCTTAACGGCCTCGCGTCGATTAAAGTACCGACCATCAGCCGCCAACGTTTTCGTTAGGCAATACAAACTAAATTGAAATCTTAAAACGATGAAAAGCACGCCGGAAAGAATACTTATAAGCCATGCAAATCTAATGTAGTTGCTTATGATCTTTCCCGCATCGTATCAATTGTCAATTATCTAGGATCCGACATAGCTTCTAACTCATTGCTCTTCAAGACCCACCAGATATAGTTGCATGTGTCTAAGCTCCCATTGATGTATTCAAAAATCGGCGTGTTTTCGATCCTAGGATGCTGGACTACGCTTCAAACTCCACACACGGGTTACGTACGTGACTTTATTCCGATAACTTCCTTAGAATCTCTGCAATAATCTCTGAAAAACTTCCTGAAACTACTAATAAATAATGGCATCAAAATTCCCGGAAACTATTTGCAATCCATGCAAGGAATCTGCCAAAAAACCTTTGTGGGGTACAACATCCGCATTACACGAAGACAGTAACGGATCTGAGGGTTTTCTAAACCAACTACTATATATACACGAAGAAATGAAAATCTACTGTAATCTTACGATTTTTTCGGGTGAAACATCAATCAAAAGGTATAGCAAAAACTAAAAGGCTTGCATACCAAGACTTTAAAAAAATCAATTGGTTTGGGAGTAAGAACGGTGAAAATATAAACGTGAAAATTTAGAAAATTTGATATGTGGGGTTTGGTGTGTTTAAACAACCCGCAATTAACCTACTTCTCACTTAAAATACCCGTACACGCGAATGGCACCTCAACTGTCGAAATTGAATACGCAAAAGAAGATTTTGGGGGAAATTTGAAATTGAAATGAAAATGAAAATTTTATTTTGTTTGTCAGTTTTTTCCAAAACGTTACTTTAGAGTCCTGGAAATTCTAGACGGTGTTAAACAGCACAATATAAGAAACATTAGTTCTACCACTTTTGGAAAAGTAGCTAGTTTGGCGAGAAAACAGCTATAAATAGCTTAATATTGTACACCCGTAACTTGTGAACTACTAAACCTTCAGCCTTGCTATATGTCGTTAGAAATGTATTTTGAAATTCTTTGTACGCCCTTCCGACACAATTTGTCTAAATACCACCGTATTAAAATAATGGGCCAAAGTTTTTCTACCCTTGCAGAGGGTATTATGATTTCAGTCAGAAGTTTGCAACGCAGTGAAGGAGACGTTCCCGACCCCATAAAGTGTATATATTCTTGATCAGCATCACTAGACGACTACATCTTATAGCTGCCATTGGAACGATCGGAAAATTGGTGGGAAAATAATATAAAACAAATTATAGCTTCGGTGTTTTTTAACATATAACTTCCTACGCTTGGAAATGACATTTTTTAATTAGTTCTGAGGTTCGAATTTTATTTAATCAAAATCGGACGACTACTTGTATATCATATTGCTGCCATTGGAACGATCGGTAAATTGGTGGGAAAATAATATGAAAAAAATTATAGCTTCGGTGTTTTTGAACATATAACCTCCTACGCTTGGAAAAACCATTTTTTAATTAGTTATAAATTTCGTATTTCATTATACCCGTTACTCGTAGAGTAAAGGGTATAATAGATTCGTCGGAAAGTATGTAACAGGCAGAAGGAAGCGTTTCCGACCCCATAAAGTATATATATTCTTGATCAGGATCACTAGCCGAGTCGATCTAGCCATGTCCGTCTGTCCGTCTGTCCGGATGAACGATGAGATCTCGGAAACTATAAGAGCTAGGCTATTGAGATTTGGCATGCAGATTCCTGAGCTTCTTACGCAGCGCAAGTTTGTTTCAGCAGAGTGCCACGCCCACTCTAACGCCCATGAACCGCCCAAAACTATGGTTCCTACAGTATTGATGCTAGAATAAAAATTTTAACTGAAATGTGTTGTTCTCATCAGTACCTATCGATTGTATGCCACGCCCACTCTTACGCCCACAAACCGCCCAAGCCTATGACGCGCACAATTTGCATGCTAGATAAAAAAAATTTAACTGAAATGTATTGGTCTCGTCAATACCTATCGATTGATCCAAAAAAAAGTTTGCCACGCCCACTCTAACGCCCATAACGCTTAAGTCTGTCTACCGCCTGTAGGTGGCGCATTTTAATCGTTCTTTGCTGTTAGCATATCTCCATTTCCCTTTGGTCCCTTTAGCTGAGTAACGGGTATCTGATAGTCGAGATACTCGATTGTATCGTTCTTCCTTGTTTTATCAAAATCGGACGACAATATTATGTAGCTGCCATAGGAACAATCGAAAAATTGGTGGGAAAATAATATGAAACAAATTATAGCTTCGGTGTTTTTTGAAATATTATCTTATACTATTGGGAATATCATTTTTTTTATTTTTAAATTTAATAATTATAACGGAAAGGGTATTCAAACTTCGGCTTGCCGAAGCTAACTTCCTTTCTTGTTTTTACTTAGATTTTGTTTAGCTTTTTTTCTGATTCCTCGAAAACGGCTCTTACGATTTCAAATTAAATTTTAGGGTGTATAGCCTTTGAGGTTCCTCACCTTTTGACATGCGAATTGGCCACATTTACCAGTTCAGAACATCTTACACTGCCTGAGCATCGACCTTTTTTTGTGCGTACCCAAACTATATTTGAAGGTCCTTGAAACTTGAGATGATGTTAACCAGCTTAATAAAAGAAACTTTACTTCTACCACTTTTGGAAAAATTATCTAGTTTGGCGAGAAAACAGCTATAAATAGCTACATTTTTACACCCGTAACTTTTGAACTACAAAAGCTATAGATGTGTGCTATATGTTGTTAGAAAGGTATTTTGAATGCTTTGTACGTCTTTCTAACATGATTTGTCTTAACACCACCGTTTAAGAATTATGGGCAAAAGTTTTTTGTAAATTCAAATTTTTTCAGATTTTTTTCTGATTTTTTAAAAACGGCACTACCAATTAATTACATTTTAAGATATATAACCCTTGAGATTCCTCAACTTTTGAGATCTGACACATTGTTGTAAATTGTCACGTTTTAAAGTTAATAATCAACAAAAATTGACACATCTTCGAACATCGAACAATGCCTGCGCATTGACCTTTTTTGGGCGTATCCAAACTCTATTTGAAGGTCCTGGACGATGTTAAAAAGCTTACTATAAGAATCTTTACTTTTACCACTTTTGGAAAAACTCGTTAGTTTGGCAGAAAAACAGCTTCAAATAACTATATTTAGAACAGCCGTAACTTGTAAACTACTAAAGCTTCAGGATTGTGCCATATATCTTAAAAAGGAATTTCGAAATACTTTGTACGTCTTTCGAAACGACTTTTATTCCTTTTCTGCGCTAAAAACTTCTGACGAAAACTAAGTTTGCATTTTTCTCAAACATCCGTTTATACTGTGAAAAAATCTTTAAGTGTGCGCTCCACAGAATTGCATGCGAAATCACAACCTTTACAGCGGAACAAAAGTAAAAACACTATTGCTTTAATTTTAAATTTAAACATGTCTTGTGATCATGGTATTGAGGTACACTAATGTGAAAACTATCATGACTGTGGACGGCACTCCACTTTGAGACGTAGCCCACTGCATCACTGCTGTGATGGTCCGATCATAACTAGTGGTACAACAATCAAAAGATATTGCTAAACCTAAAAGGATTGCATACAAGGACTGTCGGTGAAAGTGTAAAAGTAAAAGTTAAAACATGGAAGAACGCTATGGTCGAGTACCTCGACTATCAGATACCCGTTACTCAGCTAAAGGGTCCAAGGGGAAATGGAGAAATGCAAGCAGCTGTAGTATGCACACATATAAAATATATATATCGACCACCCACTGTACCAAGAGTACTAAAAGGCCACGCACTGTAACACTTTGTCGCAGTGTTTATACAATTCAGGGTCTCGGTCATCAACCTAAGTGCCCGAAATACGAACCGCTCGCTGTGCCTTGGCCCACACGCTGAAAGTGCATGTGTCAGCATAAGTGCAACAAGAGCGGACCTCACGTATGTGCATATACCTTCGCGCTCCAGACTAAGTGAACATAGCTATATACTTAAGAATATATAGGCTGTCTGTTCGCTGATGCTGTTGGCAGCGCCGCTACGAGACTTAGGCCTCTTTAGCTCCTAAGTAAATTAGGCTTGAAAGAGAAACTCTTTTGAGCTCAGAGCGGCAACAACGGCTGCTCTGCTCCAAATTTAAATTAAATAAAAATCATTAATAAAGAATACCAATGTGAGGATGCGTGAAACACACCCTCCACATTTCGCCACTTCTATTCTTTCCGCCACGAAGGCATATAATTGGAGATTACGCCACGAAGGCCATTTATTTATAAGTTATAAGCATAAGTTGGCCATAAGTCGTTACGCCACGAAGGCAATTTATTTAAGTTCAAACTAGAAGCTAAGCTTATCATATTTAAATATCGCGCGCACCAGGGCTGGAAAACCCCCCGGTGTTGGTCTACCGAGGGCCAACAGCTGATAGTGCCGATAGCGATAGGCGGAGGTTCGCTAAGAAACTGTGTTGGGAAACGAAGAAACCCGGCAAACCGGGCTTACATGCGGCCGCAAGGGCGGAAGCTCGGTCTCATTCTCGAATGGCAGCCAAGGCGATCAGACCTAGGAGCGGACTTCAACCCAGAGTGGTACAGCGGCACGAGCGTCGGCACGCCGGATCCAAGGAGTAAGTGGGACAGACAATAGCGATCAGACTGAGTGCGAGTAGGGGTAGTAGTAGTAGTACTAGCGAATAATAAAGACAAGAGAGAATGAAGAAGTATGTGTCCGTGTGAATGTGTGCATTTTTCGGAAACCCACGTGCAGTGATTTGTGCCGGTCGGGAATCGTGTTGCGCCAGAGCTGCTTACTCAGTGCAAACGACCACCCGATCGCCCACAAGGAGCATAGGAAAGGATCGCCTCTGGCCACCCTCTCCTGGGAACCCCGCCCCAATTACGGTTTAGGTAGGCGCGAGCCACGTGCAGTGATTTGTGCCGGTCGGGAATCGTGTTGCGCCAGAGCTGCTTACTCAGTGCAAACGACCACCCGATCGACCACAAGGAGCACAGGAAAGGATCGCCTCTGGCCACCCTCTCCTGGGAACCCCGCCCCAAATACGGTTTAGGTAGTCGCGAGCCACGTGCAGTGATCTGTGCCGGTCGGGAATCGTGTTGCGCCAGAGAAGCTTACTCAGTGCAAACGACCACTCGATCGACCACAGGGAGCACAGGGAAGGGTCGCCTCCGGCCATCCTCCCCTCGGAACCCTACCCCCTACCCCAGTAGCTTGTGAGTCGCACATCCAGGGGGAACGGCCACGCCGTCCAGTTTTGTTGGTATTTTCTCAGGGATCGGCTACGCCACTCGTTTCGTTAGTATTTTCGCCGGGAGCAGCCCCGCCCTCCACTATACCTTTCGGGTGCCGTGTTGCGCTAGAGCTGCTTACTCGGAGCAACGCGGATACTCTGGCCTCCTTTCCCCACGAATCCCCGCGGCAACTCCCCGTCCAGTTTCGTCCCAATACTTTTCTACAAATTTAACTGTAGAGGACCCTGGCCGGACTGAGTTTTATCCCAGCCCATGAAAAAGGTCCTTACAGTTTGGCGCCCGAACAGGGACAAATAAGGACGACTAGATATCCTTCAGGAGAGTTGGGTTTTTACCACCAACCGCATGGCCTAAAGACCCATGTCCAGTAGACGAGATTTAGAGAAAGATAGGAGACCGCAGGAATAGTTAGAGTAGGGGATCCCGTAACGCTGTGCCCGCCAACGCCAACCCACTCCCGGAACTCCTACCATCGGCGTCAGCGCCCCATCGGCCGCGCTATCAGCAACGCCCCCCACGGGATCCACAGGAGCGTCCACTTCGTCTTCACTAGCGCCTGCCGACAGCACCCACCGCGCCACCAGCAGCGCCCTACGAGCGGCTACCACCGAGCGCCATCAAGCAGGGCAACAGCAGTGCCAACCGAGCGGCTTCCGCGCCCTCAGCAGCGTTCAGCGCCCATCAGCAGCGCCCATCGATCGGCGTTAGTGCCCAACAGGCGCCCTCAGCAGCGCCAACCGAGCGCCAATCACCGAGCGCCATCAGGAGCGCCAATCAGCCGCGCCCTCAGCAGCGCCAACCGCGCCGGATACGTGGTCACTAGCCACGCTACGAGCGCCACCAGGAGCGCGCAACGAGCGGCCACCGCGCCCTCAGCAACGTCCATTGCGCCGCCAGCAGCGCCGTCCACGGGGCAACGGGAGCGCCAGCCGCAACCACATCGGTCAGCCACTGCCGCACGTCAGCAGCACCTGCCGTGCGCCCGCCGCATCACGCCCCTGGTAGCGCCCAGCGCCCAGTCACGCCAATAGGAGCGCTCACCGAGTGATCCCCAGCAGAGCCATCGGCAGCGCCACCGCGCGTATGTCCAGTGACTCGGGAAAGAAATCGTCAGAGGACGCAGAATCAAAGTCAGATCCGGCAGCTGCCGGACTGGAAGAGGACAGGTTTTTTACCGCATCCGGGGGTGATTCCACGACCGCAAACATGGGGGTCAGGTGGATCGCCTACCGCCGGAAGGACGAGCTGCAGGCTCTACTAAAAGAGTTTGGACTTGACCCGAACGGCCAAGTAGACGAACTACGACCACGATTGGCATCCTTCATCGGAGGAGGAGACCACAGCCCGGCTCTACGAGAGCGCTTTGACGCACTGGAGGCAATATACCCGGAAGCACCCACCCCGAGGACGTCCACCAGTCGGGCCACCTCACCGATGCCCGGAGTTGAGGATCACACGCTTCCCGTGTCCTGCTTAGGGAACCTACGGAAAAGCCCTGGACGGGAGATACCGGCCGCCAACCCAACCGCCCATCTTCCGCACAGCCCTATATCCGCGGCCGTATTCGCCGAGAAACTGCGAGGATGGGGCGTACTTTTTGACGGACAGTCAGACCCCGTTCATTTTATAGAACGCATCGAGGAAGGTGCCACTGCCTACAATGTGAGAACGAGTGACATACCGAGGGCCGTCATTGGACTTCTCTCAGGCCGCGCCGAAGGCTGGTACCGGGCATACCAAATGCACACCGAGCCATGGGAAACTTTCCGGAGAGAGTTTCTGGAGTTTTTCTTGCCTCCGCGGTACTACCAGAGCCTAGAAGATGCCATCCGGACCAGGCAACAACAAGTGGGCGAGCTCTTTAAAATATACGTAGTGGAATTACGCCTGATGATGCAACGCGCCAAGTACTCACTAGACCAGGAGCTCGAGCGGATCTACGAGAATTTGATGCCGGAGTACCAGCTTTTCATACGGCGACATGAGTTCTCCTCACTAGAGGGGCTTACCCAACTGGCAACTGCGTTCGAAATCACACGGGATCGAGACCCCGTTCGACATGCAGCCCTAATTCCAACCGCAAGCTGGAATTCCGGAAGGGAGAGCAGCGGAAGACCCACACCTCGACCCCAGAACTTTCTCGCTCCAACGCCCTCTGGACCCAGGATGCCGGCGATATCCAACGGGATGATCGCCCAGGAAGCGGAACCACCGGTTGACATCGGTCGAGCTTGTCACCGCTGCGGAGAAATTGGACACTTCGCACGAGAATGCCGAAACCCACCGCTGATGCACTGCTGGGACTGTGGGAAACGAAACATCCGTACCATCGACTGCTGCCGCCGGACGGAAAACGGCCAGGGTTGCCACCCACGTCGGGAGCCTGCGGTGACCCACTCGGTGCTCCCCCATCACTAGATTCCCCACTCCGCCTGGCGGGGGGCGGATTGTTGCCAATGTTACCATCGAGGGACAACCTTTCTCGGCAACTATTGACACAGGAGCCTCGCGAAGCTTTGTCAGCGAAGCGATCGCCAAGCGCCTAGACTCAGGAAGAAACAGCAGAGAAGTCCGCTCCCGCATCTCTCTGGAGGATGGATCCCAGAAAGAGGTGACCAAGGCCCTCCAGGCGCAAGTCGGCTTAAACGACCGACCGATCGGGCTGACGCTACTAGTCCTGCCAACGATCCTGGATGAAGTGATTTTGGGCATCGACTTTCTTTGCGCCATCAGCGCAACTCTAATCTGCGGGCAAGTCTGCTTGCAACTAGCCCCACCTGCCACCCGGAAGGTAGAACCAACCCCAGATACGCGGGCGACTCCTACGGCCGCAACCGCGCAATCCCCAAGCACACCCGGTACGACGCAATCATCGCAAGGCACCGAGGGGGGGCCAAACAGTTCCAAAGCCTGCTCCGAGGACTCACATAAAGCCAAGCGCGCCAGTGCGGAAGACAAGTCCTGACCCCTCGGGACCCCCGTTTTCAAGGAACCCGTCAGGCGACACCGCGGGAACCTGCATCACCACGGAGAACAGGTACGGCCTACAGCCGCAGGCGGACGCCGCCACGGCAAAGGAGAAGAACCCGTTTCGACGCCCCTCCACGAGCGCCCTGTTGGCCACCACCCTGTTGGAAACTCACACGCGCAAACCAGCCACCTCACCTGGGCCTCGGGAACCACAACGGAAAATCGGTGTATATCAGCTGCCAGCCCGGTCGGACGCAGCCAGCGCACGGAAGCACAACCCGTTCCGGAGCCACTGTCCCCACGGACACCTGGCCACTGTAGCGGAGGACCCAACCAGGCTACAGGTGACCGAAGAACCTCACGCCGAGGAAACCACCCACTTTCTGCAGAGGGAGCTACAGCTTTTCGACGAGCTAAGCGGGCCAACGCAGATCGCCGAGCATACCATCACTCTCCGGGATAATAAGCCACTAAAGCAGCGGTATTATCCAAAGAATCCCGCCATGCAGAGCATAATCAATCAGCAGTTGGACGAGCTACTACGAGACGACCGAATCGAGCCCTCCCGTAGCCCGCACAGTGCCCCGCTGGGGCAGGGGATATGCGGATGTGCGTCGACTATCGACAACTCAACGCACACTCCATACCCGATGCGTACCCACTTCCACGAATCAACCACATATTGGAGCGGCTACGGAACGCCCGGTTCATCTCAACGCTGGATCTTAAGAATGGATACTGGCAGATCCCTATGGCGGAAGGAAGCCGCGAATGCACGGCTTTCACCGTCCCTGGGCGTGGGCTCTTCCACTGGAAAGTCATGCCCTTTGGACTGCATTCTGCCCCAGCAACGTTCTAGCGAGCCCTTGACAGCCCTACGCCTTCGCCTACTTGGATGACATCATCGTCATCGGGGCGACGTGGGAGGAACATGCCAGGAATCTCAGGGAAGTCTTCCGACGACTACGGGAAGCAAAGTTTCGGCTGAATCAAGGCAAGTGCAAGTTTTTCCAGAAAAAGCTGGTATACTTAGGCCACTTGATCAGCGAAGAAGGCATCAGGACGGACCCAGATAAGATAGCTGCTATCCAGGGACTACGCCCGCCAACCAACGTCAAGGAACTCCGTCGCCATTTGGGCATCGCATCTTGGTATCGACGCTTCGTCCAGGATTTCGCCTCCATCGTTCAGCCCATGTCCCGACTCCTCAGGAAGGGGGTCAAGTGGAGCTGGGAGGAGCCCCAACAGCAGGCATTTGAGACACTCAAAGCCAGACTAACGGCCGCACCGGTACTGGCCTGCCCAAACTTTGAATACAAGTTCCAGCTTCAGACGGATGCAAGTGATGCAGGACTTGGAGCAGTCCTCACTCAGAGCATCGATGGAGAGGAAAAGGTCATCGCCTACGTAAGTCGACGCCTCGACCGAGCCGAGGAAAACTACTCCACTACCGAAAAGGAGTGCCTCGCCATAGTTTGGGCCACGCGGAAGCTACGCTGCTACTTGGAGGGCTACCAGTTTGACGTGATTACGGATCACCTCGCTCTCAAGTGGTTGAACTCGATTGACAACCCCACGGGCCGCATAGCCCGGTGGGCTCTGGAGCTGCAACAATACCAGTTTACCGTCCTCTATCGGAAGGGCAAATACAACGTTGTCGCCGACGCCCTCTCCCGACAACCCCTAGGGATGCTTCAGCTGCTCGCGGAACACGGAACTCAGTGCAAATGGATCCGGAGGATGCAAGAAGAAGTCCAGAGGCGCCCCGAAAAGTTTCCGGATTACACTCTGGATCACGGACAGCTGTATCGACACATCGGACACATCGGACCTCAGACGTGGGAAACAGCAACCCATGGAAGCTTTGCGTGCCTCGGGAGCAGAGACAACGAGTGCTGGAGGAATGCCACGACCACCCTTCTGCTGGTCACCTGGGCATCCGGAAGACTCGCAGACGGATTGCCCAACGATATTTCTGGCCGGGATTACATCGAGACGTTGTGCGGTACGTCACCAGCTGCTTGGTTTGCCAACAATACAAGGTGAGTCAATGCAAACCGGCGGGCAAAATGCTCACCCGCCATCCCACGGAGCCATTCGCGCTCGTCGGAGCCGACTTCGTTGGACCTCTCCCTCGGACCCGACGAGGGAATACCATGCTGCTCGTATTTATAGATGTCTTTTCCAAATGGGTCGAGATCATCCCCCTAAAGAAGGCCACAGCCGCCCAACTGGAGGTTGGATTTCGGGAAAGGATAATATCCCGCTTTGGAGCACCCAAGACTTTGATCTGCGACAACGGCACGCAGTTCACCAGCCGCGGTTTCAAGACATTCTGTCGCACTAACGGCATCAAACTGGAATACACAGCTCCCTATTCCCCGCAGCAGAACCCCACCGAACGGGCAAACCGGACCATCAAGACAATGATAGCCCAGTACGTGGACCAGGATCACAGGACATGGGATCAGCTACTGCCAGAGATCTCGCTGGCCATAAACACGAGCATCTCAGATAGCACCGGTTTCAGCCCCGCCTATCTGGTGCAGGGTAGGGAACCCAGATTGCCAGGGGCTCTCTTTGATGTGGTCACGCCTGGTCTACACTCGTCGCCGTTGTACCCCTCTGAGCGAGCTAAACGACTTCAGGAAGCTTTCCGCACTGCGCTGGAAACCAACCAGATGGCTTTTCAGGAACAAGGCCGCCACTACAATTTGCGACGTCGCGAGTGGAGACCCCAGCTCGGATCACAGGTTATGGTCCGCCTCCACCACCTAAGTACTCGGGGCCATTTAAGGTGCTGAAGTTCCTCTCCCCGAATATCGTCAGGATACAACATATGGAAAACAGGAAGAGGCGAACAGCAGGAGTAGGCGACCTGAAGGAGTACCACCAACGCAGCGACCAACTAGGGGACCCGGAAGAAGCCACCGGAGAGAGCGCGTGCCCAACATAAGGGAGTTGACGAATGTACCCAAAGCATCGTAGTAATAACTTTAGTAGAAAACTAGGTTAAGCTGAGAGTTGTACCCACTAGATAAGTCGATCCTCGCACTCAGGCAGGACAAGTCATGGAGGAGGCCCAGTGGATCGTCGCCCCAGTCGGCTGGAGGGTAGACACCCACCAGCGACGACTGCCTACAGCCCTAGTCGCATCCATCCAGGAGCAGGATCGACGGAGGGTGCGCTACCTGCGCCAGATCGAGGGTCATCGGTTCCGAGTCACCATCACCGCTGGGCGGGAGGTGATCGTTTCCCTCCGCCATAATCACGCCGAAGAAAGGGGGGGGTGTGAGGATGCGTGAAACACACCCTCCACATTTCGCCACTTCTATTCTTTCCGCCACGAAGGCATATAATTGGAGATTACGCCACGAAGGCCATTTATTTATAAGTTATAAGCATAAGTTAGCCATAAGTCGTTACGCCACGAAGGCAATTTATTTAAGTTCAAACTAGAAGCTAAGCTTATCATATTTAAATATCGCGCGCACCAGGGCTGGAAAACCCCCCAGTGTTGGTCTACCAAGGGCCAACAGCTGATAGTGCCGATAGCGATAGGCGGAGGTTCGATAAGAAACTGTGTTGGGAAACGAAGAAACCCGGCAAACCGGGCTTACATGCGGCCGCAAGGGCGGAAGCTCGGTCTCATTCTCGAATGGCAGCCAAGGCGATCAGACCTAGGAGCGGACTTCAACCCAGAGTGGTACAGCGGCACGAGCGTCGGCACGCCGGATCCAAGGAGTAAGTGGGACAGACAATAGCGATCAGACTGAGTGCGAGTAGGGGTAGTAGTAGTAGTACTAGCGAATAAAAAAGACAAGAGAGAATGAAGAAGTATGTGTCCGTGTGAATTTGTGCATTTTTCGGGAACCCACGTGCAGTGATTTGTGCCGGTCGGGAATCGTGTTGCGCCAGAGCTGCTTACTCAGTGCAAACGACCACTCGATCGCCCACAAGGAGCATAGGAAAGGATCGCCTCTGGCCACCCTCTCCTGGGAACCCCGCCCCAATTACGGTTTAGGTGGGCGCGAGCCACGTGCAGTGATTTGTGCCTGTCTGGAATCGTGTTGCGCCAGAGCTGCTTACTCAGTGCAAACGAACACCCCACTTTCCCCACGAATCCCCGCGGCAACTCCCCGTCCAGTTTCGTCCCAATACTTTTCTACAAATTTAACTGTAGAGGACCCTGGCCGGACTGAGCTTTATCCCAGCCCATGAAAAAGGTCCTTACACCAAAAAGAAACCAAATTGGAGGAACAAGAAATTCAGCAATTTAACCTATTACATGGCGACCGTGACACTGGTCCTGGAGGACCTAGGAAGGAACAACTGCACAAAAGGAAAATTTGCAGCAACAAATCAACCAGAAACGCAGCGGCGATAAGTACCAGTTATAAAATTTCATAGAGTGACTTGGTGGAGCGGTGATGACGACTTCATACAAAAAAACAAGAAAGAACGCTATGGTCGAGTACCTCGACTATCAGATACCCGTTACTCACCTAAAGGGACCAAAGGGAAATGGAGATATGCAAGCAGCAAAGCGAGATTTAAATGCGCCACCTACCGGCGGAAGACAGATTTAAGCATTGTGGGCGTTAGGGTAGGCGTGGCGATTAGTGGCGTTAGTGCCCAACAGGCGCCCTCAGCAGCGCCAACCGAGCGCCAATCACCGAGCGCCATCAGGAGCGCCAATCAGCCGCGCCCTCAGCAGCGCCAACCGCGCCGGATACGTGGTCACTAGCCACGCTACGAGCGCCACCAGGAGCGCGCAACGAGCGGCCACCGCGCCCTCAGCAACGTCCATTGCGCCGCCAGCAGCGCCGTCCACGGGGCAACGGGAGCGCCAGCCGCAACCACATCGGTCAGCCACTGCCGCACGTCAGCAGCACCTGCCGTGCGCCCGCCGCATCACGCCCCTGGTAGCGCCCAGCGCCCAGTCACGCCAATAGGAGCGCTCACCGAGTGATCCCCAGCAGAGCCATCGGCAGCGCCACCGCGCGTATGCCCAGTGACTCGGGAAAGAAATCGTCAGAGGACGCAGAATCAAAGCCAGATCCGGCAGCTGCCGGACTGGAAGAGGACAGGTTTTTTACCGCATCCGGGGGTGATTCCACGACCGCAAACATGGGGGTCAGGTGGATCGCCTACCGCCGGAAGGACGAGCTGCAGGCTCTACTAAAAGAGTTTGGACTTGACCCGAACGGCCAAGTAGACGAACTACGACCACGATTGGCATCCTTCATCGGAGGAGGAGACCACAGCCCGGCTCTACGAGAGCGCTTTGACGCACTGGAGGCAATATACCCGGAAGCACCCACCCCGAGGACGTCCACCAGTCGGGCCACCTCACCGATGCCCGGAGTTGAGGATCACACGCTTCCCGTGTCCTGCTTAGGGAACCTACGGAAAAGCCCTGGACGGGAGATACCGGCCGCCAACCCAACCGCCCATCTTCCGCACAGCCCTATATCCGCGGCCGTATTCGCCGAGAAACTGCGAGGATGGGGCGTACTTTTTGACGGACAGTCAGACCCCGTTCATTTTATAGAACGCATCGAGGAAGGTGCCACTGCCTACAATGTGAGAACGAGTGACATACCGAGGGCCGTCATTGGACTTCTCTCAGGCCGCGCCGAAGGCTGGTACCGGGCATACCAAATGCACACCGAGCCATGGGAAACTTTCCGGAGAGAGTTTCTGGAGTTTTTCTTGCCTCCGCGGTACTACCAGAGCCTAGAAGATGCCATCCGGACCAGGCAACAACAAGTGGGCGAGCTCTTTAAAATATACGTAGTGGAATTACGCCTGATGATGCAACGCGCCAAGTACTCACTAGACCAGGAGCTCGAGCGGATCTACGAGAATTTGATGCCGGAGTACCAGCTTTTCATACGGCGACATGAGTTCTCCTCACTAGAGGGGCTTACCCAACTGGCAACTGCGTTCGAAATCACACGGGATCGAGACCCCGTTCGACATGCAGCCCTAATTCCAACCGCAAGCTGGAATTCCGGAAGGGAGAGCAGCGGAAGACCCACACCTCGACCCCAGAACTTTCTCGCTCCAACGCCCTCTGGACCCAGGATGCCGGCGATATCCAACGGGATGATCGCCCAGGAAGCGGAACCACCGGTTGACATCGGTCGAGCTTGTCACCGCTGCGGAGAAATTGGACACTTCGCACGAGAATGCCGAAACCACCGCTGATGCACTGCTGGGACTGTGGGAAACGAAACATCCGTACCATCGACTGCTGCCGCCGGACGGAAAACGGCCAGGGTTGCCACCCACGTCGGGAGCCTGCGGTGACCCACTCGGTGCTCCCCCATCACTAGATTCCCCACTCCGCCTGGCGGGGGGCGGATTGTTGCCAATGTTACCATCGACGGACAACCTTTCTCGGCAACTATTGACACAGGAGCCTCGCGAAGCTTTGTCAGCGAAGCGATCGCCAAGCGCCTAGACTCAGGAAGAAACAGCAGAGAAGTCCGCTCCCGCATCTCTCTGGAGGATGGATCCCAGAAAGAGGTGACCAAGGCCCTCCAGGCGCAAGTCGGCTTAAACGACCGACCGATCGGGCTGACGCTACTAGTCCTGCCAACGATCCTGGATGAAGTGATTTTGGGCATCGACTTTCTTTGCGCCATCAGCGCAACTCTAATCTGCGGGCAAGTCTGCTTGCAACTAGCCCCACCTGCCACCCGGAAGGTAGAACCAACCCCAGATACGCGGGCGACTCCTACGGCCGCAACCGCGCAATCCCCAAGCACACCCGGTACGACGCAATCATCGCAAGGCACCGAGGGGGGGCCAAACAGTTCCAAAGCCTGCTCCGAGGACTCACATAAAGCCAAGCGCGCCAGTGCGGAAGACAAGTCCTGACCCCTCGGGACCCCCGTTTTCAAGGAACCCGTCAGGCGACACCGCGGGAACCTGCATCACCACGGAGAACAGGTACGGCCTACAGCCGCAGGCGGACGCCGCCACGGCAAAGGAGAAGAACCCGTTTCGACGCCCCTCCACGAGCGCCCTGTTGGCCACCACCCTGTTGGAAACTCACACGCGCAAACCAGCCACCTCACCTGGGCCTCGGGAACCACAACGGAAAATCGGTGTATATCAGCTGCCAGCCCAGTCGGACGCAGCCAGCGCACGGAAGCACAACCCGTTCCGGAGCCACTGTCCCCACGGACACCTGGCCACTGTAGCGGAGGACCCAACCAGGCTACAGGTGACCGAAGAACCTCACGCCGAGGAAACCACCCACTTTCTGCAGAGGGAGCTACAGCTTTTCGACGAGCTAAGCGGGCCAACGCAGATCGCCGAGCATACCATCACTCTCCGGGATAATAAGCCACTAAAGCAGCGGTATTATCCAAAGAATCCCGCCATGCAGAGCATAATCAATCAGCAGTTGGACGAGCTACTACGAGACGACCGAATCGAGCCCTCCCGTAGCCCGCACAGTGCCCCGCTGGGGCAGGGGATATGCGGATGTGCGTCGACTATCGACAACTCAACGCACACTCCATACCCGATGCGTACCCACTTCCACGAATCAACCACATATTGGAGCGGCTACGGAACGCCCGGTTCATCTCAACGCTGGATCTTAAGAATGGATACTGGCAGATCCCTATGGCGGAAGGAAGCCGCGAATGCACGGCTTTCACCGTCCCTGGGCGTGGGCTCTTCCACTGGAAAGTCATGCCCTTTGGACTGCATTCTGCCCCAGCAACGTTCTAGCGAGCCCTTGACAGCGTCATCGGGCCGGATATGGAACCCTACGCCTTCGCCTACTTGGATGACATCATCGTCATCGGGGCGACGTGGGAGGAACATGCCAGGAATCTCAGGGAAGTCTTCCGACGACTACGGGAAGCAAAGTTTCGGCTGAATCAAGGCAAGTGCAAGTTTTTCCAGAAAAAGCTGGTATACTTAGGCCACTTGATCAGCGAAGAAGGCATCAGGACGGACCCAGATAAGATAGCTGCTATCCAGGGACTACGCCCGCCAACCAACGTCAAGGAACTCCGTCGCCATTTGGGCATCGCATCTTGGTATCGACGCTTCGTCCAGGATTTCGCCTCCATCGTTCAGCCCATGTCCCGACTCCTCAGGAAGGGGGTCAAGTGGAGCTGGGAGGAGCCCCAACAGCAGGCATTTGAGACACTCAAAGCCAGACTAACGGCCGCACCGGTACTGGCCTGCCCAAACTTTGAATACAAGTTCCAGCTTCAGACGGATGCAAGTGATGCAGGACTTGGAGCAGTCCTCACTCAGAGCATCGATGGAGAGGAAAAGGTCATCGCCTACGTAAGTCGACGCCTCGACCGAGCCGAGGAAAACTACTCCACTACCGAAAAGGAGTGCCTCGCCATAGTTTGGGCCACGCGGAAGCTACGCTGCTACTTGGAGGGCTACCAGTTTGACGTGATTACGGATCACCTCGCTCTCAAGTGGTTGAACTCGATTGACAACCCCACGGGCCGCATAGCCCGGTGGGCTCTGGAGCTGCAACAATACCAGTTTACCGTCCTCTATCGGAAGGGCAAATACAACGTTGTCGCCGACGCCCTCTCCCGACAACCCCTAGGGATGCTTCAGCTGCTCGCGGAACACGGAACTCAGTGCAAATGGATCCGGAGGATGCAAGAAGAAGTCCAGAGGCGCCCCGAAAAGTTTCCGGATTACACTCTGGATCACGGACAGCTGTATCGACACATCGGACACATCGGACCTCAGACGTGGGAAACAGCAACCCATGGAAGCTTTGCGTGCCTCGGGAGCAGAGACAACGAGTGCTGGAGGAATGCCACGACCACCCTTCTGCTGGTCACCTGGGCATCCGGAAGACTCGCAGACGGATTGCCCAACGATATTTCTGGCCGGGATTACATCGAGACGTTGTGCGGTACGTCACCAGCTGCTTGGTTTGCCAACAATACAAGGTGAGTCAATGCAAACCGGCGGGCAAAATGCTCACCGGCCATCCCACGGAGCCATTCGCGCTCGTCGGAGCCGACTTCGTTGGACCTCTCCCTCGGACCCGACGAGGGAATACCATGCTGCTCGTATTTATAGATGTCTTTTCCAAATGGGTCGAGATCATCCCCCTAAAGAAGGCCACAGCCGCCCAACTGGAGGTTGGATTTCGGGAAAGGATAATATCCCGCTTTGGAGCACCCAAGACTTTGATCTGCGACAACGGCACGCAGTTCACCAGCCGCGGTTTCAAGACATTCTGTCGCACTAACGGCATCAAACTGGAATACACAGCTCCCTATTCCCCGCAGCAGAACCCCACCGAACGGGCAAACCGGACCATCAAGACAATGATAGCCCAGTACGTGGACCAGGATCACAGGACATGGGATCAGCTACTGCCAGAGATCTCGCTGGCCATAAACACGAGCATCTCAGATAGCACCGGTTTCAGCCCCGCCTATCTGGTGCAGGGTAGGGAACCCAGATTGCCAGGGGCTCTCTTTGATGTGGTCACGCCTGGTCTACACTCGTCGCCGTTGTACCCCTCTGAGCGAGCTAAACGACTTCAGGAAGCTTTCCGCACTGCGCTGGAAACCAACCAGATGGCTTCTCAGGAACAAGGCCGCCACTACAATTTGCGACGTCGCGAGTGGAGACCCCAGCTCGGATCACAGGTTATGGTCCGCCTCCACCACCTAAGTACTCGGGGCCATTTAAGGTGCTGAAGTTCCTCTCCCCGAATATCGTCAGGATACAACATATGGAAAACAGGAAGAGGCGAACAGCAGGAGTAGGCGACCTGAAGGAGTACCACCAACGCAGCGACCAACTAGGGGACCCGGAAGAAGCCACCGGAGAGAGCGCGTGCCCAACATAAGGGAGTTGACGAATGTACCCAAAGCATCGTAGTAATAACTTTAGTAGAAAACTAGGTTAAGCTGAGAGTTGTACCCACTAGATAAGTCGATCCTCGCACTCAGGCAGGACAAGTCATGGAGGAGGCCCAGTGGATCGTCGCCCCAGTCGGCTGGAGGGTAGACACCCACCAGCGACGACTGCCTACAGCCCTAGTCGCATCCATCCAGGAGCAGGATCGACGGAGGGTGCGCTACCTGCGCCAGATCGAGGGTCATCGGTTCCGAGTCACCATCACCGCCGGGCGGGAGGTGATCGTTTCCCTCCGCCATAATCACGCCGAAGAAAGGGGGGGGTGTGAGGATGCGTGAAACACACCCTCCACATTTCGCCACTTCTATTCTTTCCGCCACGAAGGCATATAATTGGAGATTACGCCACGAAGGCCATTTATTTATAAGTTATAAGCATAAGTTAGCCATAAGTCGTTACGCCACGAAGGCAATTTATTTAAGTTCAAACTAGAAGCTAAGCTTATCATATTTAAATATCGCGCGCACCAGGGCTGGAAAACCCCCCAGTGTTGGTCTACCAAGGGCCAACAGCTGATAGTGCCGATAGCGATAGGCGGAGGTTCGATAAGAAACTGTGTTGGGAAACGAAGAAACCCGGCAAACCGGGCTTACATGCGGCCGCAAGGGCGGAAGCTCGGTCTCATTCTCGAATGGCAGCCAAGGCGATCAGACCTAGGAGCGGACTTCAACCCAGAGTGGTACAGCGGCACGAGCGTCGGCACGCCGGATCCAAGGAGTAAGTGGGACAGACAATAGCGATCAGACTGAGTGCGAGTAGGGGTAGTAGTAGTAGTACTAGCGAATAAAAAAGACAAGAGAGAATGAAGAAGTATGTGTCCGTGTGAATTTGTGCATTTTTCGGGAACCCACGTGCAGTGATTTGTGCCGGTCGGGAATCGTGTTGCGCCAGAGCTGCTTACTCAGTGCAAACGACCACTCGATCGCCCACAAGGAGCATAGGAAAGGATCGCCTCTGGCCACCCTCTCCTGGGAACCCCGCCCCAATTACGGTTTAGGTGGGCGCGAGCCACGTGCAGTGATTTGTGCCTGTCTGGAATCGTGTTGCGCCAGAGCTGCTTACTCAGTGCAAACGAACACCCCACTTTCCCCACGAATCCCCGCGGCAACTCCCCGTCCAGTTTCGTCCCAATACTTTTCTACAAATTTAACTGTAGAGGACCCTGGCCGGACTGAGTTTTATCCCAGCCCATGAAAAAGGTCCTTACACCAAAAAGAAACCAAATTGGAGGAACAAGAAATTCAGCAATTTAACCTATTACATGGCGACCGTGACACTGGTCCTGGAGGACCTAGGAAGGAACAACTGCACAAAAGGAAAATTTGCAGCAACAAATCAACCAGAAACGCAGCGGCGATAAGTACCAGTTATAAAATTTCATGGAGTGACTTGGTGGAGCGGTGATGACGACTTCATACAAAAAAACAAGAAAGAACGCTATGGTCGAGTACCTCGACTATCAGATACCCGTTACTCACCTAAAGGGACCAAAGGGAAATGGAGATATGCAAGCAGCAAAGCGAGATTTAAATGCGCCACCTACCGGCGGAAGACAGATTTAAGCATTGTGGGCGTTAGGGTAGGCGTGGCAAATTTTTTTTTTGGATCAATCGATAGGCATTGACGAGACCAATACATTTCAGTTAAAATTTTTAATCTAGCATAAAAATTGTGGGCGCCACAGGCTTGGGCGGTTTGTGGGCGTTAGAGTGGGCGTGGCATATTCGCATAACAAACTTGCGCTGCGTACAAGGCTACGGAATCTAAATCTGAAATCCCAATACTCTATCTTTGATAGTTTCCGAGATATACGCGTTCATACTTACGATTTTTTGACGTTTGTGGGCGGTTTGTGGGCGTTAAAGTGGGCGTGGCAAACTTTTTTTTAAGTCAATCGATAGGTATTGATGAGAACAATTCATTTCAGTTTAAATTTTTACTCTAGCATCAAAACTGTAGGAGCCACAGTTTTGGGCGGTTTGTGGGCGTTAGAGTGGGCGTGGCACTCTACTGAAACAAACTTGCGCTGCGTAAGAAGCTCAGGAATCTGCTCGCCTAATCTCAATAGCCTAGCTCTTATAGTTTCCAAGATCTCAGCGTTCATCCGGACGGACAGACAGACGGACAGACGGACAGACGGACATGGCTAGATCGACTCGGCTAGTGATCCTGATCAAGAATATATATACTTTATGGGGTCGGAAACGCTTCCTTCTGCCTGTTACATACTTTCCGACGAATCTAGTATACCCTTTTACTCTACGAGTAACGGGTATAATTAGCAGCAGACAACGAAAAAATAAAGATCGCAGTGAGTAGAGTGTGATGTGTGCTAAACTAATTATTACTGAATTACTGAAGCTACTAAATAGCGGAAGTATATTAAATTGGAACAATTCGGTAAAACTACATGCCGAACTTGAAAATAAAAAAATTTTACTAAGTGAAAGAAAAAATCAAACCACAGCCACACACACATCCACCTACCCTGCAATTAAAAGTCTCGCTAAAGCTAATATCAAATTACCTCCGCCACAGAAGAAGGAAAAACCCAAATTAATGAAGAAGTGCCCAAACGACTGCGAGGGACCACTGTGCTCGCCCCAATGCGAGCACACCTGTGCAGCCAGCACCGGTGCCCCAACGTAGAAGACCGTCGAGGAAGTTCAGCTTGTGCAGCCAGCACCGGCCACGTCTTGCCAACCAAGCGAGACCAAGGAGAAGTAAGCCGACAGCGCTTCATAGAGCGCATTTTTTTTTACCATGCACTGCGTTGCATAATTATTTTTTCATTGCACAGTGATGCATATTTTTTTTTATATTATATAAAAAATTAATGTAAAATTGAGCGACATTAAAGTTGCCCAATTAGCGTGTGGCCTGAAAACCATACAAAAACTAGGCAGGCTTTTCCATTGTTAAAAAGAAATTTTTCTCACAATTATATAGAGTGTTGAAACCAGATTAAAAAAAAAAACCTACGGCCCAAAATATAAAATACATAAAGCGCCAACAATAATTATAATAAGATGTTAAAAAAAAAAAAAAAAAACCAAAGCAGCAAACCATCTAATATAAATATGTATATCCATATATTGATGTATTGACTATAGATGTTATTTTATCCAATAATCTTATCTAATGTACAATGAAAATAAATAAATAAAAAAAATAATAATAAATATAAAATATGAATACTACAGAGTGTATTGAAATTACTCTTGATAGGGAACCCAACTTTCAGAACAGGGTATTATCAATAATCGAAAAAGGAGCTGTGCCTCTACTAATCAATGAATTCGAATATGAGTACATGAATAAGTAAAACTTAGGCTTTTCTCCCTTAATACATTGCTCAAGTACCCAGAAGGCGATAGTATTGAGCACCGTCCCGACCCTAAAAATTAAATCAGTTATTAACAATAGCAAGATACTTGGAAGACATCTTTCATTGATGGTTTCAAGAATCTAGAAAATATTCCATTAAATAATGGAATGGGACGAATTATATAAAGAACTAAATAATATAAAAATTGATTTTGGCAGATCTTATAAGTCACTATCAAGACCCCGGCCAGCACAGCAAAACACTGTGAATAAGCATGCAGAAATATTAGTAACCAGCTTCAATACAGCGCGTATACTAATATACGATCAGAGAGACAGGCTAAACAAAGCCCATTGGTCTCAGGTATCAAAATATTTAAACAAATTACGGCATAACCTAATAGTTATAAAGCAAAGGTACGACTTAACAATTTCAGTACCAACTATCCTAAACACACCGTTGAAGATAAAAGCTAGAGAAGAGTCAGAATCATCAGATCCACCAGTACAAGCTGAGGCTGACGACCCTATCTCTACAGATCCCGATATGGAAGAAAAAATTATAAACAACCTCACTATTCCGGCAGTCCTTATTCAATCTGAATTATCAGACCAGGAATCGACCGACTCGGATTCTCACAACAGCATTGTATAAATAAATCCAACCACAATGGCTGAGGAGATAATTGCCCAAAGGGCATACATTAAAGAAATGTCGAATGCCATCCCGGAGTTTAACGGGCAAAGAATACACCTTCAGAGATTCGTAACAGCTTTGAAGTTGATTTACCTTACGAAAGGTACATTCGAGGTTTTGGCTGTAGAAGTCATCAAATCCAAAATAATTGGATCGACATTATACAGAGTCCAAAACGAAACCACAATAGAAGCTATAATTAAAAAACTGCAAGATACAATAGTCGGAGAAACACCCGACGTAGTTAAAGCCAAAATGGCAAAAATAAGCCATAAAGGTAAAACTGCAGAAAAATTCACCACAGAAATTGACAACCTACGAAAGCTCCTAGAAGCTTCGTATATTGATGAAGGTCTATCGGCCGAACACGCTGACAAATACAGCACCAAGGAAGCCATCACCACAATGGTCAAAAATTGTGAGCATGGCCGTCTCAAAACAATATTGGAAGCAGGCAGTTTTGCAACCATGAACGAAGCCGTCGCCAAGTACATACAATGTAGTACTGAAATAACAGGCAATGCCAATTCCATATTGTACACCCAAAGTGGAAATAATTATCGCGGTAAAAATTATAAAGACAAATATCGCGGTAGAGGTAATAATCGAGGTAATTATAACAATACCAGATATTATCAGAATAACGGATATAATCAAAACAATGGTTATAACAGAAATAACAATAACCAAAATAACAATTATTACAGAAACAACAACCGTGGTGGAAACAACAGCGGCGGAAACAGCCGTGGGGAAAACAACAACAACAACCACAATAACAACGTTAGGGTAGCACAAAAAAATTCGGGAAACTCCCAACCACCTTTAGATACACGACAGTAAAGAACATCAAAATTCACACTCTAAATCTCAGTCAAAATACATTTGTCACTTTCACGAACGTAGCAACAGGAAAAGAATTAGTTTTCCTACTAGACACAGGTGCGAAAATATCCATATTGAAGGAAAATTCCGATAATTTTCAAAACATTCAAGATAATCACATCATAAACATACAGGGTATAAGTCAGGAAGTTACCAAATCAAAAGGCTCAACTTCTAGTGAAATTCAAACTTCAAAGTACATAATTCCACATGATTTCCATAGTGTTAATATGCATTTCGCTATTCCATGTGATGGAATACTAGGAATCGATTTTATCAAAAGACACAACTGTCAATTAGACTTTAAGCCGTCTGAAGACTGGCTTATAATAAGACCAAATAACCTAAAATATCCAATTTATGTTCCAATAGCATACAGTTCTGGCAACAACTCCTTAATTCTGCCAGCAAGATCCCAAGTCGTCCGAAAAAT
Organism: Drosophila subpulchrella; assembly: GCF_014743375.2. NCBI lineage: Eukaryota > Metazoa > Arthropoda > Insecta > Diptera > Drosophilidae > Drosophila > Drosophila subpulchrella. The sequence goes on along the minus strand of NW_023665601.1, from coordinate 715,683 downwards.
CGAAATAAATTCAGAAGAAGACAGTGTATTAATTCCGAATGAAGAAATTCAGCATGGTATCTATATCGCAAATACCATAGCAACAGTCCAAAATGCATATATAAGATTACTAAATACTACAAACACAGATCAAGTAGTTTATATCAAAAACATTCATCATGAACCACTTTCAAACTCCGAACTAGTAAAAACGGACTTAAAAACCAGACAAAAAGTTGTATTATCCCAACTTGCAAAAACAATGAACAACTTACAGCATTATGCACCCAGTATAGTGACGTATTCGGACTAGAAACCGAATCGATCACTACCAATAATTTTTATAAACAAAAGCTGAGATTAATGGATGATGAACCCGTATATATAAAAAATTATAGAAATCCTCATAGTCAACAAGACGAAATTCAAAAACAAGTTCAAAAACTCATCAATGATGAAATAGTGGAACCATCTGTATCACCTTATAATAGCCCACTTTTGTTAGTACCAAAAAAGTCACTTCCAAATTCGGAAAATAAAAAATGGCAATTAGTAATTGACTATCGTCAAATTAAAAAAAAACTCTTGTCTGACAAATTTCCACGCCCTAGAATCGATGATATTGATGACTATAGCTTTCTCTGGATTAGAACCTTCGCAAGCATATCTTTATATGGATTACTTAATAGTCATAGGTTGTTCCGAAAAACATATGCTCAAGAACTCAACTGATGTTTTCGAGAAATGTAGGAAACACAACCTTAAGTTGCATTCTGAAAAATGTTCATTTTTCATGCATGAAGTCACTTTCTTAGGACATAAATGCACAGATAAAGGAATCTTGCCCGACGACAAAAAATATGACGTAATTCAAAATTATCCAGTCCCACATAATGCGGACAGCGCTAGAAGATTCATTGCATTTTGCAATTATTACAGACGTTTTATAAAGAATTTTTCTGAATACTTCCGTCACATAACAAGACTATGTAAGAAAGATGTAAAATTCGAAGGGACAACACAATGTCAAAACGCCTTCGAACATCTTAGATCAGCATTAATAAATCCTACTCGTTACAATACCCAGATTTAAGCAAAGAATTTTGCATAATCACAGATGCTAGCAAATACGCTTGTGGAGCAGTCCTAACTCAAAACAAAAATGGACTACAGCTTCCAGTGGCACACGCATCAAGATCCTTTACGAAAGGTGAAAGCAACAAGAGCATTACAGAACAAGAATTAGCATCCATTCATTGGGCAATAACACATTTCAGACCATATATTTATGGTAGACACTTCACTGTCAAAACAGACCATAGAGCACTTACCTACTTATTTTCAATGGTAAATCCCAGTTCCAAACTAATACGAATGAGACTTGAATTGGAGGAATATAATTTTACGGTAGAGTATCTAAAGGGTAAAGATAACTACGTAGCCGATGCGCTCTCTAGAATAACCATCACAGACTTAAAAAATGTACAAACAAACAATACAATTCTGAAAGTCACTACCAGAAACCAAAGTAGACAAAAATCCTGCGCAGGAAAATAACAAATAGAATTGCATAAGCAATCTATAGAAAAAGCTTCAAAGCCCAACGTATATGAAGTCATTAATAATGGTGAAGTACGTAAAGTAGTGACCTTGCATGTAAATAATAAAATGTGTTTATTTAAGCACGGAAAGAAAATTACAGCAAGATATGATGTTAGCGATTTGTATACTAATGGAACCATTGACTTAGGTCAATTCTTTCAAAGGCTTGAAAAACAGGCCGGTATTCACAAAGTCAGCCAACTCAAAGTGGCACCGTGGGAAAATATCTTTGAACATGTTTCAATTGATAATTTTAAAGTTATGGGCAATAATATATTGCAATCATTGAGAGTAGCGCTACTCTACCCGGTGACCGTAATAAAAAATAATAAAGAAAAAGAAGCTATATTGTCTATATTCCATGGTGATCCAATACAAGGTGGTCATACAGGCATTACAAAAACCTTGGCCAAGGTCCAGAAACACTATTACTGGAAAAATATGTTCAAAGACATAAAAGAGTACATAAAGATATGTCCTAAATGCCAAAAGTCGAAAACGACTAAACATACTAAGACCCCACTAACTATAACCGAAAAAAGCTTTTGATATAGTAATTGTAGATACTATTGGTCCAC